>NC_090938.1:610564120-610867151 GCF_040938575.1 Ambystoma mexicanum
GTCGATGCAAGTCCTCTTCCTTCGGCATGAAGAATAGAGGAGATGCTGCTGGTGACTTCGAAGGGTGGATGAAACCATTTGCCAGGTATTGATCTAAATGGGACTTCAAATGTTGGTTTTCTGGTTCTGTGAGTGCATAGATTCGACCACAAGGGATTTGTGCACCGGGTACCAGGTCGATCTGGCAATCATATGGCCTGTGCAACGGCAAGGTATTCACTTGGTAGGGTACCGGTTACACCCAGAGTTATTGCTGCTGTTCCATGAGCAGATGTACTTGTATCTGTTGGTGGTTTTTCTTGGTCGTAACATGTGTGAGTACAACTTTCGGACAAGAACAACTCCTTTGCCACCAACCACGGCATCCCTAAGATCAACCTAACTGGGCTGCCTTAATGAGCTTGAAAGCAATAGGTTTCGGTGTCCATCTTGGCACAGAAGGGTTAAGACTGCTGTGCATTGGGACACTGGACCGGGAGCTATTTCCGTACCATCAACAGTGGTGACTGTTTCAGTGGTCGACTTAGGGCATAGAGGAAGCCCCATCTTTGCTGTGAGATCCTGGTTCATATAATTCCCCACTGCTCCGCTGTCTATGTATGCTTCTACGGTATGCATCCAAGACGGTTGCTGGTGGTTGATTAGGATCACAGGCAACGCAAAATGGGAGTTCTGTAGTTCACCTTTGCTCGACAAATGGATCCCTACACTTGCCGGGCCTGGTAGTTTTCCGACTCCTCGTTTGCATCTTCTTTGTCAGTGGCTCCTACCGTTCTCCTCAGTGGCCTCACTGGGCACTCTTTAAGGAAATGGCCTTATTTTCTGCGATATAAACAGACCTGCTGCTGCCTTCTCTTGTCCCTTTCAGACTTGGTTAAAGGGGCCCTTACCTCTCCTATTTGCATTGGTTCCACCAAACTTTCTGTTGCTCGTTGGGCATTGTCCTTTGGTCATAAGTACGTAGGGCGGGTGTCCAATCTACTCTGATCTGCTCTTCGGTCTTGCAACCTATGATCTAGCTGAACAACACGATTTATGAACTCTGCACAGTCTTTTGTCGGATCGACCACTTGGGCAAGAACATCCTTTAGCTGCCCCCCCGTATGCCCCGGTTGAATAACGTAGTTCTTTTCTCAGGCCACCGTGCTTCGACCACGAGCCTGTTAAAGGTTGCTATATATGTTAATAAGTCTTGGTTTCCTTGACGAAGGGACACAAGTTTGTTGTCTTCTTGTCCCTGTCCATGGGTACAACGAGCGAAGAGCTTTTCCATTTCCTGCTGAAAACCCTTGAAGTCATGTAGCAGAGGATCATCCTGACTAACAAAGGCTACAGACCAGACCGCCGCACTGCCACTCAGATAAGGTGGCACAAAAGCAACCCGTGACTGGTCGTTAGGGAAGGCCCCAGGCCTACAAAGGAAATGGAGACAACATTGGTTCATAAATGTTGCATACTTCTTGGGGTCTCCTGTGAATTGTTCAGGTGGTGAAAGGGGCCCCTAGGGGACCCTGACGTCTATGGAAACAAGGTGAGTCACCACACCCAATATATACGCCAGACACGAGGTTGTATTCCCAAAGCTAGGATTTATTGCAAAGCAAAAGACTCAGTTGGCAAACTCGGTCTCACGCCCACCGACGTGTATCTCTAGACCTCGAGGGACGCAAGAGAGTGAATAACAGACATCAGTTACATATATACAAAATGCATATCCAACAATCAGCTATGACATGTTTAACACCCCCCTTTTATTGGGATTCTTTGAACTTGGTGTTTTGATGGACATCTCCGACAACTATGACACCTTCAAACATCTATTCTAGTGTCCTGGGAGCCGACACGCTCTAGCGGGCACAGCAAAGGGGGCCCGTAAGAAAAGCATAATTCAAGCCTTTAGCGGTATTATTCTAACATATTCTACCATATAACGAGACTGGCTGGCAGCTGCGAAATGATTAAATGCCCTGCAGCCCTGCTTCAAGGCTACCTTCGGGAGGGAGCCAGGCATTCTTCCTGGCACTGCCTACGTTTGTGTTTCAACAAACTCTTGTTATCCTCGGCCCTGCGGCCTTGTCCTTTTTATGTACAGACAACAATGTTTTACAGTCGAGCAGTATAAGCGGAAAATATACTGCAAAGCAATAGGAACAGAAAGCAATGAGCAATGGTTAGAAAACAAAATGGCGATTCTTGTTACATCAAAATGGCCGTTCATTGGCAAACTCGAAAACCTATATTCTGTCATATCGTGCATAAGATGGTTGGCCCACAGCCACCAAAATACGTTTGCGGTCACAAAGTAGAGGTATCCATTTTTCTAGACTGACAAACCCTCCTTTGGCCGTATGCCAAACATCTCATCTATTTATTGAAACCTCCTCTAGTGATGATGAGTCTGAAGTACTTATGTCTGAATTTTGCATGCTATCGTAGACATCGTCTTCATCAATATCTATTGCCATTCACTCTTTTACTGCTCTCATCTCTTTTGGGTCTGGGTCAGTTCGACCATGAGGTTGTTTTTTCTTTGTCGTCATATGCATACATCCTTCCGTACATCCCTCAGTTACCTCAGCGCAAACTATGGGTAGACAATGTATACAACAGCACATTAGGAATATTCCAAAAACCACTACTAATATTGAGATCGACTTCCATCCCCAAGAACGTAGTTTTCCCCAAAACCAAGATCCTATTCCCCAGCTCCCTTCTCCAGTAGGGAGTTCAGAGCTTAGGACGTGCATTTTCTTTATTGCTTCAAAGATCGTGGGGGAATAGTCATTGACATAAACGCAACACGCTGATCCCACTATTTTGCAAATTCCCCCACGATCAACCAGGATCACATCGAGAGCCATTATATTTTGCAGTGTCATTAACCTGATTCCTCTTTCTTCCAACGTCATGTTAAATATGTTGTGTTTATTGTATTTTTTAGGATTCTGGACAGCTGCCTTATATTATGGGAGTTCACAATCTGCCCTAAGAATGGAATGAATGATTTTGCTACATCAATTGCTATTAAAACACCCTTGTCAGTCCTTTTGACTCTAGTTCTGGATAATCTGGCCATGGATGCTGTTTCTAAGAGGAATACCCCTGGGAACAGTAGCCGTAGGTAACATGTACCTCCCCAGTTTCTGGGCAACCAAGGATATGCTTTCTCTCCACATATAAAATAAACTGGATCACCTACATATACTGGTTCTATTTCCCATTTTAATACCACTGTATTCATGCAACCAGTATATGTTCCGACTGAAAAAGAGCCTTTCTTTTTTAGACAGAAAGGGACAGTTCTTGTGCTATAATTTACCGTGTAAGATGGGGAATTGCATCTTTGTCCCCTTCTGTTCTTACACGAAACGTCATTACAGATCTTTTTTCTGGTGGGGACAATCTATCTCGTCTATTTTGTCATCTTTTGTGTACTTTTCCTCGTGGGCTCTGGGGCTATTACTTGTGCTTTATGGAAAATGGAACAACCCACAGGCTTCATTATTATCTCCTCAAACTCATTCATGTTGGTTCTGTATAATTGACCCGTTTTACTCTCATTCCATTTCCCATAGAACATTGCACCTAAAGATGCACTACATGCAGAACTTAATGGTAGTGGCTGCACATACCACCCTATTCCTTTCCCAGCATGCTTTGGTAAATGGGCACATACCCAGCAATTTGTTTTCTTCAGAATTGCATGTGTCATGTTCATGATCAATAGCAAAGTATTATTTCCAAAACCTTCCCTGTGTCTTTCTTCCATTGGGGGCAGGGTATATGTGATCACCTGAACCAGGCTTTCAGTAGTGGATATATTAATTATTGGTAAAAAACATTTCTAATGGGTGTATTGTTTCCACCCACCATAATATTAGGGCTGTCGATATTGGTGCTACCACGCTCATAAAGCACATTATTATTGTCAGTACCAGCATACAATTTGTTTTACCATGCGTTTTTTTAAGCTTCCTGTCATTATAATTGACTCTTTCTCAGCGGTGATGGTGCAGGAGGAGGCTGGAACCGGTCACGGCATGTTTCTCGTCGTCCTTCTTTCTTATCGCAGTTCGTTGTGCATATCTCTCTTCGTCGCGCTTGCTCTGATGTTAATAAGTTCAATGGAATTGTCACAGTTCAGTTCTGCCTGTCCTTTTTTTTAGCCTGGATTTGATTATTCGTTTTTAGGCAAGATCACTTGTCCTTCCTTATACTACTAAGAGGACGTTTGATCAGTTATCTTATCGCCTTAGTATCATGTGCACCCAGCTTGTCCGCTCTGGTTCAGGACGCATGTACTTTTAACCAGTTATCTCATTTGACATAGTACCATGTGCGCCCAGCTTGTCCGTTCTGGTTCAGGACACATGTACTTTTTTTGATCGCACGAGGAGCCGCAAGTCTTGAATTGTCCAGCTTGCTCAATTCTCAGGCTTCTCTCCTCTATACCTCTGGTTCCTTCTCCGTCCATGAGCTGAACCAGAGGTTGACATAAACACCAAAAAGAACTGCGGATCACTTTGTCTTCCGAGACCGCAAGTTGTATCGCCTTGCTCCCTGGTATCGCATGATCCGTGAACAGTGCCGGTGCACTTCCAGATTCAGGCTCAAAGTCAGCCTGTGGCGCTACTGCAGGTGCTGGTGTGCGCCGTGCCAATGATGCAAATCCGTTCTTTGGCGTGCTGGTAAGTGCTGGTGGGCGCCAAAGGGGTACACGATTTATTTCTGCTGGTATTTGCAAGGCAAATTTCGTGTCGGCCAGCAGTGATGTCGATTCTGCTGGGCAACGTTGGGGCACTCTTTGCCTTTCCCCCTCTTTGGCAATCGTCTCAGGCTTTGTTTCGAGTTTCACTTCTCGTTTTGGCAGATTAGGTGGCTGCTTACTGGCAACAGTTTCTTTCGTTTCTGGGACCGCTGTCTCTTTCTGGTCATCAGTGTCGGGCAAGTCTTTCAGTGCAGTTGGAATCTTCTTGGCATGGGTGGCATGGATCCACGACTTCCTTCCATCCACCTGTATTGCTGTCTGCGTCGCGAAGATTACTTGATAGGGCCCGCGCCACCTGGGTGCTAACGATGACTTTATTTCAAAGTTCTTAAGCAGCACCCAGTTGCCTGGCTCCAGCGCGTGCCCCGGACCGGTGTATCTCACTGGTAGCGCCTCTTGCACCTGCTGATGAATCAAACGCAATTTCTGCATTAAAAGGCCACAACAAGTACTAAGCACATGATGTTCTATCTCACTAAGTCGTTTTGGCTTTGGTGCGCACCATACATTTGCCGGCCTCCCCATCACGATCTCGTACGGGGAGAGCCCAGTTTTAGCCTGTACAGACGTACGCATGCATAATAGTGCTATTGGTAATGCATCCACCCAACTCAACTTGCTTCCCGCACAAATCTTGCTAATCTTTGATTTTAAGAATCCCGTTGTGCATCTTCACAAGACCGGCAGAACTCTGATGCCTTGAACTATGGAATCTCTTGTCAATCTGAAGACCAGCACATATCTGTAATACCACTGCCCCCACAAAATGTGGTCCATTATCAGACCATAGGACCACGGGGCAAGCCAAATCTGGAAAAGTATTCCTTCAACATTACCTTTGCCGTGCTCATTGCTGTGCAGTCCTTCAAGGGATATGCCTCCACCCACTTACTGAATGCACAGATCACCACCAAGACTTATTTTAGGTTTTGGCACCTCTCCATCTCTATGAAATCAAAATGAATCACCTCAAATGGCATGGAGGGCGGGCGGGCGGGCGGCCGGCCCAAAACTGCCTGTTGGAGTCACTGTTCCCTTCCCTACATTGTGTTGCAAACACGTGATACAGTTCTGCACCAACCTCTCTGCATTATGTTTTATGTTTGCATTCTGCCAAACTGCGGAAAGGTGCTGTTATTTTCTTCGCACAGATGTGCGTAGGGCTGTGTGCCATTGTGACCATTGCAGTCACGTACGAATTTGGCAACATCCAGTTTCTAGTTCCCTTGTCCACCCAACAACCCTCCAGATCCAACTCAGCAGATCCCTCTGCCCACCCCTGTATTTCATCGGCCGTAGCTTCGGCCTGCATTTCTTTGACAGTGGCAACTCCATTTTCTATCATACAGGGTACTTCCTCTGTCTGAACCGTCATCATTTTGGTATTCAAATCAGTGGCAGTTTGTTTCGCAATTCTGTCTGTAAATGCGTTTCCCTCTCCTACTTTGCATGTTACTTTTTTATGTGCCTCGCATTTCACTATTGCTAGGCGCTTTGGAAACGTGAGTGCAGACAGCAATCGTACAATCAAAGGGCCATGTTGAATTCTGGCGCCATGTGATGTCAAAAACCCTCTCTCAGCCCAGAGTCGACCAAAGTTATGAACCACTCCAAAAGCATACTATCAGTGTATACATATTCACATTCAAATTTTCAGAAATCTCGCAGGCTCTGGTTAATACTATTATTTCTGCGGCTTGTGCTGAATTATAGGGAATACTTTTGTTTTCTACAACGCTCTCTAGGGTAGTGATAGCATATGCAGCAATTGTTGTGCCATCTGGTAATTTAAAACATGAGCCGTCACAAAATAACTCCATCTGGCTTTTTTCTGTGGGACATCACTTAAATCAACTCTCCCCTTGGTTTCTTCCTCAGTGACCATTAAGCAATCGTGGGGGGTGGTTCATTCTTCCCAATTTCTTTTATGGTTGGTGGCATTAATTCTACAGGATTCAAAGCGCTACACCTCATAATTTGGATATGGGGCGCGAACAAGATAATCTCATATCTTGTCAATCTAGCAGAGGTGAGGTGTTGCGTCTGTGTCCTATTTAATAGAACGTCTATGGCATGTGGCACCATCAAAATTAAAGTGTGCCCCAATACCATCCCTTCCGTTTGTTTCACTGACGCAGCGACCGCCGCGACAGATCGCCAACATCGTGGTAGTGCGCGCGCTACAGGGTCCAGTGCAGAAGAAAAATAGCCGCACGGCCTATTTCTTCCACTTTGTTCCTGTGTCAAAACCGCCAATGCACAGCCTTCACTTCCACACACAAATAGTCTAAAAATGTTCTCATAATTTGCTGTACTGAAAACTGGAGCCGAGCATAATGCAGTTTTCAATCCATCAAATGCTTTCTGACATTCCTCATCCCACTGCAAAGGCATAACCGCATCCTTTCTAGTTAAATTCACCAACGGCTTCACAATTAACGCAAAATTACCAATCTATTGTCGGCAATATGAAGCCATGCCTATTATGGCTCTAACTCCTTTTTGTGTCTTTGGAATAGGCATACAAGAAATACTTTCTATGCGTTCTTGCGTGAGTCTTCTCCCTCCTTTCGAAAGTAGGTAGCCCAAATAGGCCACCTCCTTTCGATTGTATTGAAATTTCTTCAAACTAGCTTTATGGCCATGTGCTGCTAGGTGTGACAGTAGTAATACAGTGCTTTCTTTACAAATCTCCTCTGTGTCTGCAGCTAGCAATAGATCATCTATGTATTGCAAAAGTACACAACCCACGTGTAATTCCAGCATGTCTAGCTGCTCTTTTAATGCTCTACTGTAAATACTTGGACTTTCCGTGTAACATTGCAGAATCCGCGTAAATGTAAATGATCGTCCTCCTAATATGAACGCGAACAAATATCTGCTGTCCTTGTCCACTGTAATACTAAAGAACGTGTTTTTCAAATCTACTACACTAAAATATTCTGCTGAAACAGGTATCATTGTCAATATTGTAGTGACGTCTGGCACTAGAGGATATTGTGGATCTACTACCTTATTCAATGCGTGCAAATCAGTTATGAATGGTATGGTACCTCATTGCCTCCTTTTTTTATAAACCGGAAGAATCGGGCTGTTGCATGTACTGCCTGTAATTTCCTCGATTACCCCTAATTTCACCAAATCTGTAACAATACTTCTCCAGCATGGGGTCTGGCATGGATTCACATGCTCATGGATATTCCCCGTCGTCAGGCCGGGAATCCTCGGTATAGAAAAAAATCAGTATCAGTTTCGTTTCTGATCTGTCTTTCTTAGTAGTAACCAATCACTGGTCTCTGGGTCATACTGCCCCCAGCCAATGGCTGCCCTCTCCCTAAGCCCCGCCTCCAGCAGTCATCCTCAGATTTTTACCACACGTTCGAGTGTTAGGAGTCCTCGTGCTGTAGCTCTCAAGCTTTTGCTGCGTTTTCGCACTTTTTCAGGAGATTTTTCTCTTTTTTCGGTTAAATAGAGCCTCAAGCTCCAACATTTCTACATCCGATCAACGGGGATCCGTTTCGGAGTTTTCTACGCCCCTCAAGGGTGAAGATTTAGTCGAGTTACGCTTTTGGAGGATTCCAGAAGTTCCGAGGCCTACCCCGGACATGGCCCAGGAGAAAGGAAGCTCGACGCCCGGGAAGCTGTTCAGGACCTGCCCTGGATGCCAGCTTCAGAATGTTTTCATTTTCATCCGTTATGCCTCTGTCTCCATGAGGACAAGACGCACAAGGAGAAGGACTGTGCGTTTTGTGGGAACATGTCGGAGCGGACCATGAAGGATCGCCACCTCCGTCTCGCCAACTGGCTGGAAGGCAAGAGCCCGTCAGGCGAGAAGAAAAAGAAGTCCGAGCGGTCTTCTAAGTCCTGTGAGGGCGCCCCGGCGACGGGGGCCCAACAAAAGGCTAAGCACCGCGAGTCCGAACGGTCGGGCTCCTTCACTGCCAGGCAGGACGCATCCTCCCCGGCGCCATCAACCACAAGCCAACGCTCTGGCTCGGGTAAGAGGAAGTCCGAGAACCCGGCGAAGCTTCTGGAGAGGCCCCGGTCGATCTCGAAGATTCCGGCAGAGGGAGAGTGAGGCTCGGACCCTCCCCCCAGGGTGAAGGCCCCAGGCGTCCAGAAGGTGACGATGGCCTTAATTCACCCTGCTAAGACCTTGATTGAGGATGTTGCCGCGGCCCTGGCTCAGCCTGTGGAGGCTACACCAGTGGAGGCGCCCTCAGGACCCAGAGTCTCCCTGCCACCGCGGAGGGAGTAGTCTTTCAGGCCCATTGAGAAGACCCCCACGAAGTCCGCGTTGGAAAAGGTGGGGGAGGGGCTGGTGGCCATCGTGGATACAGACACGACCTCTGAAGAAGAGCTCATCGAAGTCGTGATCCCGACGAGGGCGACGACAAGAGCGACGGTGTTGCCGACAAGGCTCCTCAAAAGCCCTCACGCCCGTCGTTTCCGGCGCCGCAGGACACCTCAGCGGCCATCTTGTCAGCGATCCAGTCCTTATGCTCTGAGATAAGGACAAGGTTGCCCCTTCCCCCGACGGAGGTACCTGAGCCAGACCCGACAGGGGAACCAGAGCCAGGACCTTCGGAGAGTCCACCGCATAAGAGGAAGAGGACGCATCCTACGCCACCTCTCCCACCTCTGCGGCCTGCTCTGCCTTCCCCCGGTCTACTACCCACGGGGATGATACAGGCACGGACACGGCTACGACAGGTACAGATGACGATGGAGGCGACGACGGGACGTGTCCCCCGTCGCCCCCTGCTCGGGCGTCCCCACCCGACGAGATTGGATTCTTTCATGCCATTATTTCCAGGGCATCCAAGCTTTTTCAGCTCTGCCCAGAAGAAAAGAAGAAAGAAGGGTTCCTTTACCAATGGCGCGAGGCTAAAAGGAAGACGGTCCTTCTTGATGACATCTGGGATGAGGGGCTCGCCCTCCTCAAGCACCCTGCCACGGCGCCGGCAAAGAGGGACCGGTACGAGAAGTAGTACTGGGTCCCCGACGCTGCCCCCTTGTGCCAGACCCACGCTGGAGAACAACAGTTACAGGTAAGTAACTTGTTCCTTTTCAATCCTTTTTCACTTTCAGCCGAAATTCTGTATTGGGGTATTCGCGGTAGGGTAACACCTTCTTTCAAAATTATCTTTACTGGCTCTATCTTTAAACATCCTACATCATTGTCATGCATTGCCCATATACAGGTTGGTACTTTAGTTAGTTCCCCTGGTAACGCTTCAGACATGAATTCTGACACAGGGGCATCGTGTGGCCAAATCGTTAGAAACACTCCGTCTGCCGTGCAATGTATAACGGAACCTAGTTTTTTCAACAAATTTAATCCCAACAAATTCTCCCCACAATTTTCTGTTAAAAGGAAAGGACAATGTTCAGTAAATGGTCCTATGGTAACTGGGACTGGTTTTGACACTGGGTTTATGACTGGTGTACCTGCGAACCCTACGGAAATATTCATTTGCCCTGACAGTGGTATATCCGGAACCAAGTGATGGTCTATTGAACACTTCTGTGCTCCTGTATCTACAAGAAAGTGGTGCTCCTCATTCCCGACTCATTTCTACGTAGGGTCCTCTCTGATTCACGGGAATAGACACTGGTTCCGACCCTTGTCCTGGGCTATCCTATTGGGGCAATAACACATCGTCCGATGTGTAATCATTACTATTACTGTTATACGTGTTTGGCTGTGTATCGAAAACATTCCCACTCTTTCCTCGATTTCCCCCACTCTGGTTTCCATTTTGTTGATTTTGCTGTCCCTGACACTGGTTTGGGGTATTTTGGTTTTGGCCTTTGTTTTGATTACCTCCGTTATTGTGATGCTGCTGCATACTATTCCTATTTGGTCCATTCGCTCCTGGGTGTCCTCTATGCTGTCTCCTCTGACCAGACCCATTTCGATTCTGTAGATGCAGACATTACGCTCGCCAATGTCCTTCCTCCTTACAATACGCACACTGATTCAGTCCCACTGTTCCACCATGCATATTCAAATTACTCCTTCCTTGTGCGTTCCCTCACCCTCTATTATGTCCTACTACTTGCTGCATTAATACCCGTGTTTTCAGATTTACCCTATCACTCTCTTCTTTTTCTTTTCCCGCAGTCCCTCTGCGCTCATAATATTGGGCCATATGTAATACTTCGCCCAACGTTTTTGCTTGCAATGCACTCTGATGTCATTATCAGATCCTGAATTGGAAGTTTTAACCCCCTCAGATATTTGTCAACAAATAACCTCTTTCCCGCTTCCGAGCGCACATCCTGCCCACTGAAGTCTGTGAATACTTCAAATCTATTAAAATAATCTGTAGCCAACTCATCCTTGCCTTGTGCACATGCAGTCAATGTGTCCCATTGAATTCTTTTCTCTGGGACAATTTCTTTTACCTTCTGCACTATACGTGCTGGTAATGCCACCAGGTTCGCTCCTGGTGTCCCTCCAACCGCTTTATTCCTGTCCTCTATTATCAAGTCTGCCCATGTGGCGCCAAAGGCCGTTGTTTCATCTACCTTCCTTATTTGTTTCCCTATGTCTGCTGGCAGGATCACCGGGAATATTAGGTCTATATCACCCATGGCAAGCACGGATGATTGTAGGCAGGCTTTACTTCCTTGTAAAAGCCTGCAGGATTCTTTCTTATATCAGGAATCGTCTGCTTTATGTTGTTCACCACCTGTCTGGAAAAGGGGACATGTACATATTGGGCGGTGTAATGGGCTGGTGTTACCTGCACCGCTGCACCGCACACTGCAGGAACCTCCACTTTGGGCACAAAGGTAGGTGGGACCTCTCTCATAGGAAATGCCCCACTTAACGTCCCCCCCTCTCTTAGATGTAACAATATTGCCAGATCCAACGATGGGGCTGTTTATCCTGTCCCTCGCTCTAGTGCTCTTCTATATACTGCCATTATTTCGGGTCAGCTGGCCTTATCGTTTTTTATATCTTTCTCTAATAAATGTTCAGCCATCGACTGTAGTGCTTTTCTTTTCATGGGCATGGAATATTCATTGAATATCTTGTGTATCTCCATTGTGGGAATACTGGGATTAGACATCGATCTAAACGCTTGTCGTATACATACTTTTAATTTGTCGCCCCTTTGCACTGACGACATTGAATGTCGTTGTATATATGGCTCTACAGTTTCCTTCCTATTTCTCCCAATATCCCTACTCCTGTACCCAGGTGTAGCAAACATTTCGGCATAATCATTATCTAATTCATCTTTAAGTTCAAAAAGTCCATAAACATGTTCTCTCACTGCTTCATCCCTCTCCCTACAGCGTGCTAATGCATTCAAATCTAACAATCTCTGCGGTGGTAATTTCCCCATTAACTGTTTCCATTTCCCCACCAAATATTCACCCATGTATTCCAACACTACCTGTCTTTCGTTGCTCCTTCGGAAGTCATACATCGAAGCCAATGCTGCCGTTCCATCATTCCCGTCTATATACATCTCTGCCTGTTGCTGCAATTCCACCTTCCTTTCTTTGCTGATTGCACTGCGAGTTACCCTTGTGCATCCCCCCCGTGGTTTCAAATTCAACCCCGGGAGGAACGGACGCTACCGAGTCTGTGTCTGAGGCGGGAGGGGCGGATGGGACAATGGGAACAGGGAGTGTCTGTTGTGGGCCTGGTTGGCTAATAGGAAGTGTTATGCACGCGGTCTGTGGCTGTGGAGGGCTTGAGCTACCGGAAGGGGGGCTTGAGCTACGGACGGGGTCTGGGCAATAGCTACTGACGTGTCTGGTCTTACTTCTGATTTTGGGCCTTGTTTTGTATGGGTCAATATATTTTCTATCAATTCATCTGCTATATGTAATTCTCGTTGTGGATATATCTTTTCTATATTCAACTGGTCTCGCCTACCTGCCCTTCTTAGACTCAGTCCACTCCTCCTCTTCTTTCTCGTCCGCTACTTCATCTTTCAATTTATGCCTTCGTGCATGCTTCCCTCTGCTTTTAAATCGGAGCATAGCTTCCTTTCTCCAGTCTTTAATAGTCTCAAATGCTGCAGGACGCGCGTTATTTCTTATCAACACCCTTTCCAGGTTGTCTATCCTCGCTATCTCAAAACTACCATTAATCGGCCACTGATGGTCTTGTTGCTTTCTGGTTTGCCTATGCCAAGTCTCACAGAATATTATCGCACCCTCTCCATACTTCACATACATCTCATGCGCCGGCGTTCCCCCAGGTGGTACAATTTGGCCATCTGCCAAAGATTGTCTACCACAGTGGAAAAACCCTGCTAAGGTGGACAATACCCCAGGCATGTTTCAACCTTCCCCCTAGTTAATCAACCTTACCTAGGGTGTTTGATTTTGCAAAGTCAACTCTCAACCAATATCAGGATTACTTTGAATCAGGGAATGACTCGCCTGATAAAACAAGTTGTCTGTATACTGACGCACCAAAGGACGTTGTGTCTGCATTTCTTGGCTTCCGCCTCGTTTCGGGACCCTCGACTCGTTGTTCTCTAGCCAGGCACGTCGATCAGGGATCAGATGTGTGCAGATCTGCAAAGCAGTCATCACTTTTACAGGGCGCCCGAACACCTCTTGATCCCATCCTCACCGTTCTCCGCCTTACTCAATTACGTTATGCGATGGAACAAGTGGGGGAGGGTCCTTATTCGGGCGCCATCTTGAAAGGGGCTCCTAGGGGACGCTGACGTCTATGGAAACAAGGCGAGTCACCACACACAATAGATGCGCCAGACATGAGGTTGTATTCCCAAAGCTAGGTTTTATTGCAAAGCAAAAGTCTCAGTTGGCCAACTCGGTCTCACGCTCCGTGACGTGTATCTCTAGACCTCGAGGGACGCAAGAGAGTGAATTACGTACATCAGATACATATATACAAAATGCATATCAAACAATCGGCTATGACATGTTTAACACCCCCCCCTTTTATTGGGTTTCTTTGAACTTGGTGTGATGATGGACATCTCCGACAACTATGACACCTTCAAACATCTATTCTAGTAACTATTTGCAATTTGTGAGTGCGAAGGCATCTTTCAGTTGTTGAATAGAACACAGCGCTTCTGTTCTTGGAAGCGAGCTTCATACGGGGGGAGGGGGGAGAAGAGTTGCATTCCGGACCTTGCTATCTATTAGGTGCTATTCGTGTCCTGGGAGCCGACACGCTCTAGCGGGCTCAGCAAAGTGGGGCCGTAAGAAAAGCATAATTCAAGCCTATAGCGGTATTATTCTAACATATAACGAGACTGGCTGGCAGCTGCGTAATGATTAAATGCCCTGCAGCTCTGCTTCAAGGCTACATTCGGGAGGGAGCCGGGCATTCTTCCTGGCACTGCCTAAGTTTGTGTTTCAACAAACTGTTATCCTCTTGGCCCTGCGGACTTGTCCTTTTTACGTACAGACAACAATGTTTTACAGTCGAGCAGTGTAAGCGGAAAATATACTGCAAAGCAATAGGAACAGAAAGCAATGATTAGAAAACAAAATGGCGATTCTTGTTACATCAAAATGGCCGTTCATTGGCAAACTCGAAAACCTATATTCTGTCATATCGTGCATGAGACGGTTGGCCCACGGCCACCAAAATACGTTTACAGTCAAGTAGAGGTATCCATTTTTCTAGACTGACAGTGGGGTCAAAGGAACTGCTCCAGGAAGGGTTATCTGTACCAGATTGGCTGATGGTATTGGCACTGATGAGAAATTCCCAGGTAATGGAGCTTCTCCCGCCTGTGACTGGAGGAGTTGCCTACTCAGGTTGACAGTGCGTTCCTTAGCAACTATCAATTCCCTCCGCAGGGCGTTGGTCTCCTGTCTGACTGAATGCACCTCCGCACGTAACTACCCCAGCATTTGAGCTAGCTGGTTGGTTTTTGACGTTTCCATGAAGCCCAGGTGGATTGCTTTATTAATGACTTTGCCTTCTGTGATGCCCACCTGATATCCAGGGGGATGCCACTCAGCCTGACTAGCCCACTTGCGATCTCGAAACCCTCCCTTGGACTCTGTTCAGCCGAGGAGCAGGCCTGAAATACAGGAATTCCGGGTGTAATCTTCGTGTCTCTTGTTGCTTGGAATCCACCTCCCTTGTAGACCCAACTTTCCCCTTAGCTCTCTCTTCCCCTTGCTTTCTTTTATGCGCTCTCCGTCCTGCTTCTCGGTGCAGGGGTGCGTTGTTGGTGTGGGCGCGCCACAACGTATTTGCTTCACTGGTGCAGGCCCTAAGAGTCCAGACCTGCTGTGACTCCAGTCTGTCAAGATAAGTTTGCTGGTTTTTGCAGTTTGTCCTTTTCTTTCCAATTGCCCCTGTTAATGTCTCTGCCTCGTCCTCTAGGTGCAGGAAGAGTTCTATGGTGATGTCGTGCTGCTTGGGGCTAAGCACGTGAAGGTAAGTGAAAGCGCGATGCGCGGCACTATCTGCCTTTTCTTATGCTGACCTGTCTTTCTCTCTTTCTTGCAGGCCGCTGCAATTTCCTGGAATGGATGCTGGCTGAGAAAATAGTGAGCGGTGAGTAATGCGTAGCACGCGGTGCCTTCTTGACTTTTCGTGTGCTAATCTGTTTTTCCTCTCTTGCAGGTCGTTGTTATGCCCGGCGTGGATGTTGACCAAGAGTGAAACCAGGTAAGCGTGCAATTGTTTTAGCCATTTTCAGAATTAAAGTGTAAACGCTTACTAATGCTGTTTCCTTCTCTTCTCAGGTTGCAGCTTTTTCCGAAGATCGAGGGGACGTCACTGAGATGCTGTGTTCTCTAGACCAAAAGAGCGGTGGATGGCGAGCAGGATTCACTCACAGGTAGGTGTTATACTGATAGTGTTCTTGTTCTTTCAGGTACGCGGCTCCGGAGGCATGCGAAGATCCGAGCAGAACGTGGTGAGCGGCACGCTGCAGAGCGCAGAGTAATGCGCAGCATGTTTCTCTGCTTGGCCGTTGCCTATATAGCCCCAAGGTATCCCTAGGCCTGACCACACCTAAAACACTAGACCACGTAGCACGGTTCATTGATCTGAGCTATGCGGAGGCATCCATATTGTATAAAAGTCCATTGACTAGTCCAGTTCTCAAGTCTTCCTCACTTTATATATGAGCCTGGCGCCAAAGGTGCCAGGACTGACTCCAGGAGAGTCTTGGATGAGATGACAAGGCCTTTAAGGCCGTAATGGAGAGTCGTAGTTTAGCCCCAATGCCTTGCCTATTAGGGCGGGGGCAAGGGTCATGACACATAGTTACATCTTACCACAGCATCAGACCTACAACATATGAGAGAACAGAAAACGGGCACATTGCAACAAAAAAACGGCACCAGCCTTATTTATTGGGAGATCACTTAATCTCTTAGACCTTCAAAGATGGCAGATATTATTCTGCGTGTAACTTTAGAGCTATCTCGATCACAGCTCGCTCAGAGTCACATGACTATGACGCGTTTGGTCAGAAAGGCAGTAGTGATCACATGATCCAATATAGAGAGTGAGACGGAGCTCTCGCGTAACGCGTTAACGCCCACTTGGTTACCTTTTAAAAACAAGAGCGGGAGTGCAACCAAATGGATTACAAATAGCCTGACGAAGCTCTTGGAATAGAGCGGAACGCGTGGCGAACTCCACCGGTGAGGTACTCCTCATGCTTTTTACCTGGTCTGCATAGAATTGAATAAGAAATTTTTAACACTGATGCTCATTATTGCAATGAAGAAATAAAATACATATGTTTTCACCAAAGCGGTCTATAGTGCTTGGGCATTATTGTACTATGATATTCTCAGCCTTAAACACCTCTCTGGCTGGAATTTGTAGTTTGATACATTTTTGAAATGTTAGCTTAGTCAAGCTGTAGCCCGGTAGCACCAGCTATTTGATAGAGGTAGAGCGCAGAGATCTTTGGCTAAACGTGGATTTTTGAATATAAAATGCCAACCCAAGAGGCTTCCAAAACTGTGCAAAATGCAAAGCCTGTAAATTTGCCAGAAACATCAAAAACTACCTACATCCAGTTTTACAAAAAAATGTGCCCATAAAATCCAGGATCACATGTGAAACAGAATATGTTGTGTATGTGCTTACATGCTCATGTAACAAATGGTATGTGGGCAGTACAATCGGCAAATTGAAACTTCGAATATTGCAACACATAAGAGCTATCAAAAACGTCGACCCCACATACCCTATGGCTTTGCATTTCCAAGAGAAGCATGGAGGCAGATTGGAAGGCTTTGAATATTTCGGCATACACACCGTTCCAAAAACAGCCAGAGGTGGTAATCGAGAACTCTCCCTCAGACAATCTGAAACGAAATACATCTTAGACCTCGAGACCAAGAAACCTAAAGGCCATAACCTAGATGAAGAATTGCACACCTTTCTAGGCACATAATAATAATAATTTTTTCAAAAAGGACTGCAAATTTTGGGCAGCCTTGCTCTTCGGCAAGAATCTAAGAATGATAATTATTATAGTATGCCTAATTCTTCCTCTTCCTTTCTTTCCTTTCCTCTTTCCTCTGCTTTTCTCTATATACAGACAAGTTTTGTTTAACAAATAGTTTACATGTGGTTGTCATTGAGAGATGTTTTTTCACTAGCATTAAGGATAAAAGGTCTATTAACCTAAGAAACTGTTTCATACCACATAACAAGCTTTGAATGAATTTTAGACCAACTTTTCTCTATTTCTATTTCCTTCTTGCTATCTCAATTTTAACATCCTTTTATACCTTTTTTCTTTTTCTTGTTCCTTGATGGGTAAACACAGAATAGCTAACAGTCGATATTTCTGTCTTGTTCCTCTAAGATATGCTTTTAGTATTGTGTTCTTAAAGTCAAAATGCCATTTTAATTAGTGAGAATGAATTACGACAGAAATGTAAAGCACAAATCATTTTATTGATCTTTGTATTGGGAGGCTCACTTTTGTAGCTGCTAAAGCACATTGCACTTTACTTATAAAGTGTTGACTTAGTGGACTGTTAAAAGGCACGGGCACTTTATTAACAGCAGCTAAAATATTGCGTATTTGCACAGTTACTCATTACATTTGCACTTGCACTTTGGCAGATGCACTAAGCATTCTATCTCAACACTTGAGTATATTCATACAGTGGACTGTTAAAAGGCACTGGCACTTTATTAACAGCAGCGAAAATATTGCGTATTTGCACAGTTACTCATTACGTTAGCACTAGCACTTTAGCAGATGCACTAAGCATTTTATCTCAACACCTTAGTATATTCATACAAAGACCAAAAAATCCCAATCAGAGATTTACATACAATAGAGGTCAGAAACTTTATTGATCTTTATATTGGGAGGTTTACTTTTGTACCTGCTAAAGCACATTGCACTTTACCTATAATGGGCTGGCCCAGTGGACTGTTAAAGGACATTGCCACTCTATTAATAGCTGTTAACCTTTGCGTAATCCTAATCAGAGATTTATATACAACAAAGGTCAACAATTGGCTAATTAAAAACGGACATAAATTGAAAATGAGCATTTACCATAAAGTACTACATAAATGCGGGACGTTTGCAAATTTATTAGCATGGAAATTTTGTTTTTACAGTAATCTTGGTAAAACAGTTAAGTCTTAGATGCCACATTAGTTCGCCGTATATAAAAATAGGTAATTACAGTCCGAGCAATGTGTATACTCTTTTCACTCTTTCTTTACTCTTTTTTCACTCTAGATTCAAAATGTAATGAATGTTAGAGGAAAATGCATTTTCAAATATGGCCGCCGTTTTTGACTGGGAGATCGTGTGTTATGCATTACCACTGTCTATCCTGAAACCATAGAGTGACTGTTAGACTTATAGTCCATTTTCTGTGTTCCTTACCCCTAACGTGAACAAGCGTTTTTTTGCCGCGAAACGCGTCGTTGTTTTCGTGTCTTTTTCTCTCTCTGGACATTATAATTATTAAAGCTATTTTGTGCCTGCAAACATCCTGACTTCCTGACTCTGGGTTTGGAAAGGACTCTTCAAATCCAAACCTCTTCCCGGAGTGCCATCCACTTTTCCTGCACCTTGGTACGGGAATTTTTTTTCTGATATATATATTCCTTACATACCCTCCTTTTTCCGACAATTCTGGCTAATAAACCCATAATTGGAGGAAACCCTCATTTTCAAAATGTATGTTTCCCAATACATCTCTCTTTTTCCATTGTTAGATGAATCACAGTTGAAATAATAGCATCTTAATAAAATGAAGATTCAAATATTTCACAACAAACCATTGCTTAATCATAACAAAAGTGAAACAGATCCCAAATAAGGCTCATCAGTCCTCACACACCTGTGCACGTACAATGAAACATTGTACGCGCATATTTCCAACCGAAGTATCCATGTATGTTTGTGGCCACAATGTCTTTTTCAATTAGTCCTATATATATATATATATATATATATATATATATATATATATATATGTAACATTTCTCATTAGTGTATGTATGACAACAAAACATTGTTCCCATTTTCATTCACCAGCAACGCTGCAGAATTAAGTTCAACTCACTACTGCTCCATTGATGGCATTCACCATCTTCATGACTGCACCTCTGAGATGTCCTGATCACCAAATTTCCATTACATCATCCCTTCGGTGGAATTCTTTCAGCCTGGTGCTCTTGGGCGCTGTTCCACAGAAATCCTCTCTTTTGGCATCCCAGTCTTTGTCTTCACCTCCATACTTCGGTCCGCAGGCTTTACTTCGGCTTCCTCCCGTGGACTCCAGGAATCCATCATCTCTTGCGTCCGCCGGTCCTGTGACCTCTGACCCCTGCCAGTACAATAGTTAGTTGTATCTAAATCAAATAGAAAAGGAACAGATTAAGTTCATAGCACAATACCAATTTTACACTTTCTACTACTTGGCCAAAAACAAAAATGTGTCCCAAACATCATGATCCTTTACTTTCGAATACCTGCAATTAAGCACATGTTATAGAGAAAGAAGCAACATAAATATTCCACCTTATTACACATTTCCAAAGACCTGCATGTATAATAACTTTTTTTTACATTGTGCTTGAATAGATTGATTTGACTCGGCATTTTTCATAAACATGTCCCACTCTTTTTCTTTTGGTTTTTTTAAACTATATTACTATATTTTTTGTTTCTCATGAAATAAAACACCACCTCGTCATTTTCATTATGCATACATCATATGGTCAACAGTTCTTCACTCTTTCAGTAACATACAAACTTAATGTGTTCATTTATCTCACTGCTAGCTTTCTTTCCCATGCAGTTAGTACACCTAACCCGTCTCCACCTGCTCAAGTCTCTTTATTTCATGCTTTGGATGACGGGGCTTAGTTTGATTAACGTGAACAAATATCTCTGTTGCTATCTCACCCTCTGTCTTCAAGATTTTATACACTACCGGGGACACTTTATTATTTTGAAAGGACCATGCCATACCGCAAGAAATTTGGAGTTTTTATGTTTACCTTTCCCGAAATGAAACTTATATGCTCAATCACCTATTTTATACTCTTTCACAGATGTCATTTTTTTTTTATCAGAGTAGGACTTTACACTGTCAGCAGCTCTTTCCAAATTTCGCTATGCAAATGCATATTGTAAATGCTTTCTCGGTTCTTCCACATACTTGTGAACTGTAGATGCACTCACAAGTGTTTGCGTTTACGTCCTGTATAATAAATGTTGTGGCAGTACCATTTTCCTTCCTGTCAACACCTCATGAGGACTGATACCTGTTGCTTTACCAGGAGTCAACCTAATGGCCATCAATACTAAAGGTAATCGCAAATCCTAACTAGAACCTGCCTCCACTACGAACCTCTTTAGTATTTCCACTACAGATCTATTGCAACGTTCCCAGAAGAGGCAGGCCGATGTGCAACTTCCTTTTTACCCCCAATATCTGCCACACCTTGCTGATTAAGGTGCTCATGAAATGACTTCCTCTGTCTGACTCTATTGTTTGTGGTAACCCAAATCTTGAAAATATGATTTACCAGCAATGTAACTGCTGTTTGCGCACTACAATCTGGTGCAGGAATACATTCTACCCATTTCGACATTAAACATACCACCGTCAAAAGATAACCGTTTCCCCTGCTCAATCTCTTTACAGGCCCTACATAGTCGATTTGTAAATCTGGCCATGCAAGAGTTAAACCTCTTTTCATTAATGGAGCTCTATGCATTGGTGAAGCAGGTTTAAATTGTGTATATACCAGACACCCCTCTGGTATATAATTCCACATCTTGGGACATGTGTGGCCAGTAAGCATAATCTTTCAGTATCTCTAAAGTTTTTTGTGAACCTCTGTGTCCTGCAGTTATCGCATCATGTGCATGGTATAACATTAGCCCTCTGAATGAAAGAGGTATCACCCACTGTATCTGCCCTGTTATGGATTCCCTGATCATCGAACCATCCTGTAGTTTAATTTGTTTTTTGTTCTTTAATAACACTCTCAACTCTTCTTTTCCTGTACAATCATTTTCAGTTAAAGGATTTTGTTTGGGGTCTATCAAATGATTATGATAGACCCTCAATACAGGGTCATCTTTTTGTGCCTTAATCAGATCCTGAGCTGGTGTATCATACCTCCATTGCACTACGGGTTGTTCAACTTCTTGTGGAGCTTTAGAGCGTGTAACTGCATCTATTTGTATTTCACCAATTAAGTGTTCAATGGGCAACAATTCTCCCACAACAGTCCCAATTTTGGCCAATTTATCTGCTCTATCATTTCACTCTTTATCCTCTCCTGGTGTTTTCAAATGTCCATGAATTTTCCTCCAGAATACTGTTCAATCATTCCAGCACTAATTTGTCTATAGCTTGAATCATTTCCCCATGTTTGAGGGGCTTTTTGTTATATGTGAGCATGCCTCTTGCTTTCCAGCCAGACAGATATTCTATAAAGCTATTTTGTGCATAATCCAAATCAGTCACCAGTATAATTTCACTGGATTTGTTATCAACTGCAGTAGTAATTGCTTTATAAATGGCTGCTAACTCTGCTACCTGGCTACTCCTAACCCCAATTCTCATTCCTATACTAGGAATGTCCTCTCAACCAGACATTTCCTATCCCTGACACCAACTGTTTATTGCTGTCATTTTCAATGTGAAAAGCACATCCATCAACATACACAATTGGCAATTCTTTGCATGTATTTAAATCAAAAGCTTTGTGTGATGATTGTTTGAACTCCTGCAAACAGGACTCCACCTCTACCTCATCTGATACACATTCAGCTGCACAGTCATGTAGATCTGCCAACCCTTGAGCAATTAGGCTCTTTTTATTCTGCCCATATCTCACTTCTACAGGAAAGCCCTGCAATGCCAATGTCCATGAAGTAATTCTAGACTGTGCTATATTGCCTGATCTAATCCTTTTACTCTGTAAAAACTGCATTGGATGATGATTTGTCTCAATGATCACCTTTTCCCCTTGAACAATGGGACTACAATGTTGCAATGCCCATACAGTGATCAGAAGAGCCTTTTCACATTCACTAAATTTAGTCTCAACCTGAGAAAATGCCTTACTTGCATAAGCAACAGTTTTATGGTTCAAATCATGTTTTTGAGATAACACTGCTGACATACACTGCTCAGTGAATCGTATTTCTATAAAGACATCTTTATTCTTGATGGGATAGGCCGAGCATGGTGCCTTTATAAGACATTCCTTCAATTTAACAACTGCCTCAGATTGCTCCTTTTCCAAATTTCAGGGTTCATTCAGCTTCAATAGTTTAGTCAATAGTTGAATGATTTCAGCATCATTTTCAATAAATTTCCTGTTATATCCCGTCATTCCTACTAAACATTTTAAACCGTTCATGTTTCTAGGATCTTTCAACTTCTGTATGGCCTCCACCTTTTTCTTTTGTGGATTTAACCCATGTTCAGTTACTTCATGGCCTAAAAAATTCACCTTTTTCTTGCACCATTGTGCTTTATGTAAAGATACTTTGGCACCCGCCTTTTGCAATTGGTCAAGTACATGTCTAATTTCATCAAAATGACTTTTTGAGTTTTCATTTTTTATCAGGACATCTACATAAACTATGGTCCCTCTTTCCGCTGCATCTGGCATAGCTTTTCTCAAAAATATGGCAAATTCGCTCCCACTATTGACATACCCAAATGGTGTTCTGGGCCAAGCGTATTGCGTTTTATCAAATGAAAATGCAAATAAATTCTGAATGTCTTCTGCCAATGGCACACACCAGTACCCAGATTTAAGATCTAATGTGGTAAATACCTTTGACCCATGCACTTGAGCAAGGCCTTGATCAATGAATGGCAGCGGCCACCTAGACACTGCCACTCTTTGATTTAATTCCCTCAAGTCTGCACACAGACGCCATTGACCATTTGGCTTTAATAAACCCAAAATGTAAGTGTTGGAGGTACTATGAATGGGTCTGATAATTCCCATAGACTCCACGTTTTTAATTATCTCTGCCAATGACTCTAAGCATGCCAGTGGTAATTGATAGTGTCGCACAAATACTGGATTTCTACCACACCCCTCTGGTAATGTGGCAACATGCAAATCATTTAGGCTGCAATCATATGCGTCTTTGGCAAAAACTTCCTCGAACTCCATAAATATTTTTCTCAATTCATTCAGATACTCTTCACTATCACAGGCATCTGCTAACAGAATCTGCTCCTCTACCATTTTTGAAAATTCCGGGAAATCCTCCAATGCAGGAACCTTTGTGCTTTCGTCCAACTGGGTGGCTGCATCTCTCTGCAGAGTTGCCACTTTTAACTATTTTGGCATATCAGCCTCCATTTCAATGTGCTAGTTTCCTGTTTCATTTTCATTTAAATCAAATAATATACAATTCTCTTGGTGACAGCACACTGTCTCATTGGAATCAGGGGTTGAGAATCCAGGGACTCTGGCAACACACCTTGTGCATCTACATATCTCTCAGGGAAATTTCCAAAAACAATATTGTTGAAATCTGCAGTATATGATTTTTGTATTGCCATTCCTAGCACGGAATTCTCTTCAAAATGAACATCTCAACATCCTTTATTATCTACCATGATTTTGACGGACCCCTCCCCAATATCTACCAATGGGGTATATTCATAATCCAGCCCTTGCTGTTTCATGGATTCATTCAAGCACACAAATGCATCAGAATCCTTCATTTGCTGTCCATTCTTGCGCTTTAGTGTTATAGCAACATGCTTGGTCAATGCAGGAATAGTAATATCCTTCTTCACCTGTAGTTCAATTGGATATGGCACCAATTGTGCACAATAATAAGCCTTTCTTTTGTCTTCAAATTCGGGCGCAGGCCCGTCTAGCCAGGACCATACTTTTTGGTTAAGGAAATCTAACACCATGCACATCCTGTGCATGATATCATTGCCCAGATAAAAATCATTTTGTGTTCCACTCACTATCCACACATTATGGTAGATGGTTTTTTGTCCAAAATTAATCTTTAGCATGCATCTTCCTGCGATTCGATAAATCTGGATTGTCCAATCCAGAGATGTATTGGTTTTGAATTCTAACCTTCGGGATCTCCTCCCGTTCCATTATTCTCTGCAGTAGTTTCTCATTAACAAAACTCCTTTCCTGTTCAAGTGCCAAAGTGGCTTTTATCATTTTAGAATGGCCATTTATACCAATATGAATCCATGGCTGCTCATCTTGCATATGTATTTCAGCAAGAGTGGTGATGTGTTTTTCTGTGTCTGCTTTAGGGATGGTGTTCTGTTTGCACTTCTCTTTTAAATAGAAACGCAATCTGTGTTCATCTGTTTCAGTTTGACATTTCTTCCTAGGATCCAAATAAATCTGCACAGATTGTTTTTCTTTTTCACTTTGCATTTTGTCCTGACGCATCAAAATAACGGTGACACTAGGCACACAGCTATTCTGGAGGTACACCTCCACTGCATCATTCGATTTGGCAACAGCATGGCATTTATTTACGCTGCTGTTTTGTGATTTTATTTTCTTATCCCTTAATGGTTTTTTGGTTAGAGACCACCGAACCCCATTTACATCATCAATGAGAGGAGACAATCTTTTCAGGCAATCTGTTCCCATCAAGAATGGAATTTCACAAATCGATGTGATCAATACTTTCTGTTTCATTCTGTGTTTCCCTATCTTTGTCAATTTCAGTGACACCTTCAATAGGCACCTCCTCACTGTTAAAGTTATGTACGGGGCCTTCACTCTCTCACTTTGATCTGATTCTGTGGAGATATCCCTTCATTGATACTTTTTACCAATTCTTTGGACATAATTGTGGCCTGTGCACCTGTGTCAATCAAAGCAAATGTATTGCACTTCTCTTCCACAGTAATGGGAGCATAATATCTGTCTTCAACTTCCTCTAATTCACACAAAAAGTGCTAATTTTGACTGATTTCAGGATTCACTTTTCTCAGACCCTTCTCACTCTTGGCTAAGCACATTGGTAAATGAAAAGACATTTTTCCCTCCTTTCTCTCCATTTCCGTTGGAGAAACCTTACCCATCTCCCCATGTTCAGAGGTCATTTGGAGTGTGGCCACTGTTCGCCCTTCCATCTGGGGAATCATCAGAGTTCACACTACAATTCTCCAACTGAATATGTGTATAAACATCACCTGATAGGTTGTCATTTTCTAATTCTGGGTATTTGGCATGATACCAGTCTTTTTAATTTCTTCAAAAAACGGTGGCTCAAAGAACTCTTCAGGTGAATGATCTGTACCCTCCTTTTTAATACTTATTCTTCCTGCCTGTATTTTATTAGCACCTTCATTGCCTAGGGAGGGTGTTCTAACATTCACATCTACTCCCATATCAATTTATCAGTGCATGAGTTGGCTTTCTTAAATCTGTCTCTTTGTTCCTTTAGAATTTCATGTTGTTCTCCTTTTTTTGCATTTGTACAAATGTCCAACGTTTGATTTAATGCTAGGTTAAACCAAACCTCTTTTTTTTTTTTTAGATGCGTTTGCAATTTCTGCCTCATGTTCATTTGCAGGCATTTTCGTTTTTAAATCATTAAACAGCTCAGGGTCATTATGCAAAACCGGTTGAGGGGATTTTGTCTTTTTATCATTGCAGGTGTCATGAATATTTAGTCACTTATTATCAGAAGCCACCAGGTCACTTCTATGACCTACTGACCCTTCGTTTGATGACTGTTTTTGAGCTGTACAGAGTTTTCCTATTTGTTCAGCCAACATATTTACTTTGGCCTCGAGACACTGGAATCTTTCCATTTCTCTAGAATCTTCTCTTTGCGCCCTATGCCGATATTGGTTGTTCTCCCCCTGGTTAAATCTATTCTGGTATCTCTCAGGAGAGTGATTCCTATTTGAATTGTTTCTGAAGTCTTGATTCATGTAGGGCGGGATGCGGGGTGTACCTATTCTTTGGTGGTAATCGCCTGGTGGCGGTGATTGATTGTATTGACGTGGAGCATAGTTCATATTCTGCCTCGTGTCCTGTCCTCATTTTGTTAGTACTGTCCCTTATGCTGATTCCCATTTTCAGTAAATCGATCCACATACCGTGGTCTGTATTGGTTACCATATATCATGGTGTTGGGGTCCAATCTGCTCTGTGTCCCCAATGTCTGGTATGGACTATTACTTCTTTGATCTTGTATCTGATTGTTGTTCATGCCTGACATATCGGGTCGATATCGTGCCTGGGGTCTGTCTCCTAAGTACCTAGGGCTAATGTAACTCTCCCTATTACTAGGATCATGTGACTGAAACATTGGTGCAGAGGGTGGTAACCTCTGTGGAGTACTCCTATGTTCGGGTGTCATATTTTTGCTTGGGCTTTGAGTGGACTCAAGTGACATTTTAGCTGACCTGATCTCTGTTACTGTTGCAGAGGATTTTGTTTTTCATTTTATCGCCCTCTCTACCCTGACAGTAGAGCACTTCATACAGTTTTGTACTTTGGTGCACAATCCATTCAAGGGATTTATCACGATCGAACTTGCAGACTGTGATATAATGTCTTTCTGCAAACCATAAAAATAGGCAGTTTTAAATTCCTTGGGATTAAAAATAAAGGGAACTCGCTGTCGACCACACATCGAAGACTGTCCAACTGCTCGCGGATCTGGGATTCTTGATCAACTTCGCGAAATCCCACTTGATACCGTCGCAAGACACCCTGTTCTTGGGAGCCAGACTTGACCCAGTGGCACAATTGGCTTCTCTGTCGGAGCAGAGGACGAAGGTCCTCATGGGCAAGGTACAACAGTTGTTGACCATGGAATGGACGTTGCCAGGGTGAGATCCATGAAGTCCCTGCTCAGCATGATGTCCTTGTGCATCTACCCCGTGTGCCTATGCAGGCTGCAGATGCGATCACTGCAAGAGTTCCTCGATGCCCATTGGATGCAAGTGGCGGGCAGCTTCGAAGACAGGATCTCACTCAGCTAGACCTTCCGCCAAGCAATCCAGTGGTGGGGCACCTGTGCGCTTCTGGTGGCGGGCACGGCCTTCCAGAACCCAGCGTATCAGGAAACAGTGACGACGGAACGCCTCCCTGGAGGGATGGGGAGCAAACACCGGAGATCTCCACGCAAGAGGCCTTTGGTTCCCGGAAGAGAGCTTGCTACACATCAATGTCCTGGAGCTCCGAGGCGTGTTCTGGGCCCTCCGGTTGTTCCTTCCGTCCCTCAAAGGCAAAGTGGTAAGTATCTTCACTGACAACACCACCATGATGTTCTACATCCATAAACAAGGGGACACCAGATCCCCAGCCCTATCCAAGGAAGCGCAGGATCTGTGGCACTGGGCCGTCGACCAAGGGATGTTCCTGGTACCCCTCCATCTGGCAGGAATAAAGAACACCATCTCTGACTAACTCAGCAGGGAGCTGGGCTTGTGCCAGGATCAAGTGGATCTCCTATTCCGACGATGGGGCAATCCCCAGATCAACCTATTCACGACGGCAACGAACGCCAAGGGCCGGAGGTTCGCCAGCAGGTTTCCCCAGCCAGGGAGCATGGGCGATGCCTTCTCATTCCCCTGGGACGACCTATTCCTGTATGCATTCCCGCCGTTGCCGCTGCGACTCATCAGTCAACTCAGACGGTCCCGGTGCAGGATGATCCTCATCGCACTGGCATGGCCGAGGCAGATCTGGTTCCTGGACCTTCTGGACTTGTCAGCGTCTCCCCCTCCGACCCCCCCCCCCCCCCCCGGTCAAACTATCGACTGACGCAGATCTTCTCTCTAGAGAAGGAGGCGCCATTCTTCACCACAACCCGGAGTCGCTGAACTTGCAGGCCTGGCTCCTGCAGCACTAGAGTTCAGAGGCTACGATATCCCTGCAGACTGCAAGGAGGTGCTTGCAAAGGCCAGGGCGTCCTCGACTCTCAAGTGCTATGGACACAAATGGAAAAGGTTTTCTGTCTGGTGCTGTGCACAGAAGATTAGCCCTCTGTGGATTATGGCCCCTCCGGTGCTTTTCGTACTTGCCATCGCTGGCCAAGGCGGGGCTGGCACATGCGTCCATCAAGATCCATCTGGCGGCTATCTCCCGCTACACCAGAACTCCAGGGAGGTCATCTCTATGGTCCCATCGCCTGGTGAAGGAGTTTATGAAAGGACTGTTCCGACGTTCCTGCCGGTGAGGGCTCTGGCCCTTGCGTGGGAGCTCAACGCGGTGCTGACCAGGCTCATGGGGCCGCCATTCGAGCCGTTGCATTCTGTACCACTGAAGTTCCTGTCGTGGAAGACAGCGTTTCTTGTGGCCATCACCTCCGCACGACGAGTGGGAGAGATCCAGGCCCTCTTCTGTAAACCTCCATACCTGACTTTCCACGATACGAGGGTAGTGCTGAGGACGCACACCTCCTTTATGCCCTAGGTGCCGTCGGAAATCCATCTCAACGAGCCCTTGGTGTTACCTGTTTTCTTCCCGTCTCCTTTGTCGCCATCTGAGACGACTTTGCACTCGCTGGATGTGGTTAGAGCGCTGAAGTTCTACATGGACCGCACGAAGGGTTTTTGTGAATTTTGCACGTGTGAACCAAGGGAAGGCTTCCATTTCCAGATGGCTCTCCAGCTGCATCATGCACTGTCACCGGTTGGCAAACCGACCCTTGCACGGCTGTTCGAGAGCCCACTCAACCAGAGCGATCACTGCTACCACGGCGTTCCTGTCTAGTGTGCCCCTGCTGGACATCTGCGGGGCTGCTACGTGGAGGTCGACACCCACTACACGAGATTTTACTGCGCCGACCGGGATTCCAGGGAGGAGTCCAGAGTTCGCCAGGCAGTGCTGTGCAACCTGTTCGCTTAAAGGTGAGCCTGGTGAGGAGGTAAGAGATGCTTAATTTTGAGTTGTTGTAATGCTTAATGTTGAGCCTTGCCACCTCCTATGGTTGTGAATGTGTGTACTGCTATGTATTCTTATATTCATGAGCATGTGAATCCATGCCAGACCCCATGCTGGAGAAGGAACAAGTTACTTGCCTGTAACTTTTGTTCTCCAACATGGGTCTGGCATGGATTCACATGCAAACCCTCCTGCCTACCTCTCTGCAGCTCTTCTCTTGGTCCTGCCACTTTACGTACTACCAAATCTGAAGATGGCTGCCAGAGGAGGGGCTTAGGTAGAGGGCAGGCATTGGCTATGGGCAGTATGACCCAGAGACCAGTGATTGGTTACTAGTAGAAAGACAGTTCAGAAATGAAACTGAAACTTTTTTTTCTTTTACCGAGGATTCCCAGCCTGACGACAGGGAATATTCATGAGCATGTGAATCCATGCAAGACCCATGCTGAAGAACAACAGTTACAGGTAAGTAACTTGTTCCATACCCCTGCCCTGGTAAGTTGTGTTAACACAGGTACAATAACAAGGAAAGCCCAACGAGCCTCCAGCAACACTGCACAGAAAGTGCTTTGTTCTGCAATGATAAAATGTAGATGCCAAAAAACATGGAGGAAAGTATAACTTCATTCCCACTCACTTGGTATAATCAGTCCACAAAACCAATAGTCCAGCATAAATGCCCGGGTACTCACAAAGTGGGAAGAAATTTACTGAAATTACATAATGGGAGTATGTGAGAGAGATAATGTGTGCGGCTAGACCGAGTTATATCGTGGGGATAGCTGCATTCTAATGGCAGAGGTGCTGCACAAATTATGTGAAGCAGGAGAGACTTGTACAGCTAGACTGACTTTTATCATGGGGCATAGGTGCATTCTAGTGTTCGAGGTGTTGTGCCCTGTTTATTTGAGTGGTGTATGTAGTTGTCATGGTATATCCAAGTCTTCAATTAGCAAACAATATAGGGTTGTACTGGAGATTTACAGCTATATGCAGTACAGGCAAAGTTCAAAATCACAGCTTGATGCAATACAGGCGCAACTCAAAATCACAGCTAGATGCAGTACAAGACCAACTTTAAGAGTATTGTGATGTCTATGGTCACCTGATATGTGGCATGGTAATAAGCATGGGTTTATGACCTGAAACCAGTATCTTTGATTGCGGAAGTGTGATACTTGCTTTGTTGCTGGTAGGTTGTGTGACCTGGGGTTGGCTCACTTGGAATAGGAGCTGCCCTTTGCGGGCTGCCTGTGCAAGACTGCCCTGGGAGCACCTTTTGAAGTAGAGGATTCAGGTCACGTGTGCTGGCTGGTGTGGCCAATGTGTGGCTGGTGTGGGAAGTGAGGGGGTGGGGGCACGAGGGGAGGTCGCAGGGAAGCTGGACAAGGTCCAGCGGAAAAACAATTGGAGGGATGTACATGGGCACATGGAAATGCTAACTGAGGGGCAAGGAGCACAAGCCGGCAGCAAGACTTACTGAAGTGGTAGCCAAGTGAAGGTAGGAGGTAACATAATTTGGGAGTGAGACGGAATGAGTTGTGGCCTCAGAGGTGAGTGGCGCAGATGGGTTGAGGAGGCAGCAGAATAGCTTTAGCAGGCAGAACAGCCGTAAGGAAAATCGGGGCTTGGCCAGCAAGACCAGGCAAGATTTGGCAGGCCAGGTTGGCCCTCAGGCAGGCAATGGAACTACTGGGTCAGGAAGAGTACAGACTGAGATAGAAGGGTTGGGACTCTACAGTTAGCCACCCTACCACAGGGACTCCTTTCTAGCACTCCTTGCCTGCCATGACCAATGGCTGCCACTCGGGACCTTTGACTACTGTGATGGGGATTCCGGACCTCAGAAAGCCCACACTGAGACTAGTCAAGCAGGCTTTGGAACCATGAGCCCATGACACTGGTGAATGAGGGGTTTTCGCAGCAGCCTTCCGTGGAACTTTAAAGGTAAAAAGAGGAGGTGGCAGATTTGAGAAGAAACCCCGAGAGCCTGCCGTGGAAGGTGGGGCATACTCCCGGGACTTGGGACTTTAACACTCGCACCAATGGGCTTGACACCTGAAGCCCGTAGGAAAGACATTGACCAAGAGAAGTTCATCCTGACCGGTTTATTATTTTGAGACATCTTTTTTTTTGGGATGTTCCTTGTTGCCTTTGATTCCTTGTTACCTTGGAGTTAGTCCTCTGTACATAACCTTTGAAATGCATCAATGTTCATGGCTTCTTTGTTTTTCTCTGCTTCGAGACAATGTAGTTTACAATGAACTAATTATACAGCATAATGTATTTAGAATTCGGTGCATTCTCATTTTGACCACAATTGGTTAGACTGGACATGATTGCTGATGGCCAATTTAATGTTGCCAGTCTTCTGTATCTTTTTTTCTATTTGTTTTAACTTATTTTATGCACCATGAATGTTTGTGTATACTAGCGGAATATACACACAACACCGTAGGCCAACTGACTTAATATTTGTAGAAGTAGCTTAGCATTTAGTAAGTACCAGCCGACATGAAACATGGGCTACTGAACTGTACCAAACAGCATTAAAAAAAAAGATATATTTGTTTTTTTGCATTGCAATTAAACCGGTCAACACGCACATACTCATGCTTCTAAAGAAACTGGTGCATGGAGCTATAGCAAAATAATCCAGCCATTCCCCAACTCAGTCCACTTACCCCATCCCTAGCAATATCCCTCTATGCACTGTGTTGGTTAGGCCAGTTCTTCAGCCATGTTGTGCTCACCGCTGATGTCCGTGTCAGCTTGTCCTTGCAATGGCAGACATGATTCCCCACGCCATACCATGACGCCCCCCCCCCCCCCTTTCCCAAGGGGACCCACAAACAGTCTGATCCATTTCTCTCTCTCCTTGGGGACTTGCATGATTCCCTTGTCATCAGTATGAGGCATTATTTGCCAACATTGCTGGCCTGAATAATCCCGCTTTTGTAGGGGATATAGTAGCTCAACCAGGAAAAATTGTCTCCCAAAGTGATAGTTGCTCAGTCGCCTTAGTACCTTATTCAGAACATCAGCCACAGCCTTCCAAAAAGCACTAGCTCCTCTGCAGCAGATGACCTATGTAATCTCTCAAAAATCCTCCCCAGGGAACTTCATGTATCTCCCCATACAGGGTTCCAAAGGCCCCCACTTTTTCAAGGACTTGAGATGAATTAGTAAATTATAATATTTAGGTGAAAATGACTAACCTACCTCTACAGTTTTTCATTCATGCATTTTTTCTTCTGATTAAAATAAAAACACATTTTAAAATTTGGCTGGGATATGCCCCTGGGTACAGTGTTCTCCTCTGGGTGCACAAGTGAGAGAGCACTTGGGTGTACTGTTCCGTTTCCACATTCCCAGATCATGTGCCTCAGAGTCCCTTCCCCACTATGGTTGTGTCCAGCAGACGACATGTCCCTCATTCCCTGCCTGTGCATCATTTCATGTGTCCTCTGTTCAATAGTTTAATCGGTGGGTTTGTCCTCACCCTGCAACTCCCCAGTTAAGGGAGGTCAGCTTTATATTATTGTAGATATTTGTCCGTTTCTTCACGAATCTCAGTGCCTGTAACAATTCCGTTAATGTTTACATACCCACTACCGGCCGAACAGGCAGACCATCCTCACATTAGTCGACTTCATCCATGATGACCTCCATAGTGCCATCGGAATCCGCACGGCCATACCCCCACTGTTGAAGGTGGGGTCTGTGCTGCATTGCATGGCAACTGGCACGTTTCAGCACACAGTGGGTGAGTTACATGGAATGTCAAATTGCGTTCTCAGAAGTGCTGGTTGAGGACCTTCCAAGATGGCTGCCGTGACCGCCTCATCGCTCAGGCTGCATGAGATACCGGGGCGCCTGACCAGCCGTGGAATCACAAAGGCTGGGGAAGACGAGGAGCTGCAGCGGTGCAACCGAGGGGGAGACGGGCTACCACACCAGACTGCTGCCGAGACCAGCGAGTGTGTGCCCCACAGGGTTTCTCACCAGCGGAACAATCGGAGCGGAATGTACCGGTCACCTGGCCGCACAAGTAAGGAGGGGGCGGGCGAGCATCCCCCAAATCCAACGCCCCGGCCCCCCACAGCAAACGCCAGCTCTGCGAGGGGCCGTCCCTCTGCCAACGGGACGCCCCACCGAAGGGGAAGGGCCAGACTAAGCGCAAGGCTCCGATTGCTGCGAGGCGGGTGATTCAAGCAGCCTCAGCCCAGCAGACACAGAGGCCCCCAGGGAGCTGCAATCCCCACGCAATTGAGCTCCTCCATAGCAGGTGACTCCCACCAAAGATCCCAATCAAGCGCATCTGGGCCCAGCAAAGGGGTGCCATCACGGGATACAAAGCCAGCAGGGTCACCCATAACGGTGGGAAAGCAGCTGCACCCAGTCTGCAGAGGCAGACAGCAGAAGGCGGCAGTGCCCATCCACTGTTGGTACCCCTGCTGACCTCCAGCTTGAGAGAGGGGATGGGGGGTGGGTGAGACCCCCGCCCCCCGAAACCATACCATCAATCTCCTCAGCAAGACGCTTGTTCTCGCATCCGCCCACCCACACGGAAAGAAGCTCCCAAGCAAGGCAAAAGGTAAGGTACCTCCAGGGGAGCAGGATCTGGCTTATGAGCCCAGGAGTGGAAGAGCACAAAGCACACCCCACGAAGAGTCCAAGGAAACCCCCCAGCTTGTGGGCCATCGAGACTACGACAGCTTCTAGGTCACCTCAGAACATACCTACGGGAGCAGCTACTCCTGCACACAAAGGGGAACCAGATATCTTTGGTGCTCAGGAGGGATAGACGGGTACACCCCCCATACGGCACACCCGACCAGCAATACATGGCCAGGAAGAACCCCAGAGAACTGGGGAGAAGCCCCAGGGCCCAAACACAATAACATGAAGGGGCCCCTCCAAAAGCTTTGGAGAAAAGAGGGGGAAACCCCGGAAAAAGAGGACACGGACAGAAGCAGATGCTGGAGGAACCCCCAACCCTACCAAATGGGCAAGAAGTCACAAGCGAGGTGCTGCAGCAGTGCATCAAAACATTAAGTGACCAGTTGACTACCACCCTACAGACACAATTAAGCTTAATACGCACATAACTCGCCCAATCCCTGCAGGAAATTAAGTGACATTGCAGAACTGGGAGACAGGGTTGATTCGAATGAGCGCCATCCAAGAGCTCACTGAAGACACCCGAAAGATAGACGCACTTGCCGAGCAGCTGGTGGTAGCAACACACAATCTAGAACTCCAAGCAGAGGATTTGGAGAACCGCTCTAGGCGGTCGAACATTAGGGTGAAGGGGCTGCCCGAGAGTGTGAGCAACGCCGACCTAGGGGAAACAATGCAGCACGTGTTCAAAGAACTGCTGGACATGGAGACCGGGGGAGAAATTTATTTAGACAGAATTCCCCACGTGGGCCTGCTCTGAGAAGAACCTGGGGCCAGGCCTAGAGAAGTGGTGATGGCCCTTAGGGATACGATCAAAAGGAACGGATACTACAAGTGGTGAGGAAGGCTACCCCGATAAAGGTGGACGACACTGCTATAGAACTGTTCCAGGACTTGGCCAAATCTACACTTGCAAAGAGGGGGCAAATGGGACAGATGACTGAAGCCCTTACGGAAGCTAAAACAAGATACAGCTGGACATTCCCCCTTGGGTTGCTTTTCAGGTGGGAAGGGTGCCAATACCGCATCACCACACTGGAGGTCAAGATCTTGAACATTGAAGAAGTGGCAGACGCGGGGAGAGGACTAGCAGGAGAATGGACCACAAAAGCCACTGAGAGAAGCCATGGGAGATGAGGAAAGTAGGGGAATTAAAGTCAAGATGCAAATATCGGCGGGCCCGGGGGGGAGCAACGTTCCAAGTCTCCAGGCTAAACAGACTTTCCTTTTTAAAAGGTCCATTTGGGACAACTAGGTACAGGGCCGAGACCCAGAGGAGACTCGAGACGAACACCAGCCCAAGGGCCTGTCTGGGTAGGCGGGGGGTGGTGGTGACGGCTCTTGGAAGCGAGGGAGGGCAAAGGGATGGCTCTCCCCACATAGTTAATCTCTGGGTATGGAACAAGACCCGGCAACCCAGGACGATGTTGCGCCCTGGGGAAGATATGCAGAGTTTAGCCGCCGGAGGCAAAGGGAGAGGGCGGGGGGGGTGGATTGCAGCAACATGCCAGCAATCGGGGCACAATGAGGTATTGGTAGCAGCAAAGGAATCCAAATTCTTACACTCCACATTAGAGGGCTGAACACGCTGGTTAAGAGGCGGAAACTGGAGAATCTCCACCAGAACGACAAGCCTGAAATTCACTCCAAGAGACTGACATCTGCTCTCAAGACAAGCATAGACTGAAGTTGAGATGTACCCCCAGGTCCTACAGGCCAATGACAAGAGTGAGGATAGAGGGGTCCTCATAGGGATCAGTCACCTACCGAACGTCCAAATAACTGCCACAAAAGCCGACAAGGAGGGTATGTTTCTCTTTGTTCAACTATAAGGGGGAGGAAAATCCCTCACAATAGCCACTTTGTATGACTCTAACTCAGGGCAAGATGGATACTTTCGGGTTGTTCTGGAGAAACTGGTATCCAGTCAAAATGTCAAACATTTGGTCGAATGACAAAAATGTCGAAAAAATTATGTCTTAAAAAAAAAAGATTTCTAATGCTTTCTTTTTTTATTTACATGTTTATTTTTTGGTTCCGCAAAAAAAAAAGGGTTTAAACAGAAATAATATTAAAAAGGGGGATGGGGGAGGGGGACATTTAGATTTTTTTTTTTCGACATTTTGACTTTCGACCAAGTGTTATTCTAAATAGTGACTGTAAACCGGAGAAACTAGACCAATTCAAAACAGGCCAGTTGATAATGACAGGATATTTTAACCTGGCGTGGCACCCGAGCAAAGACAGAAATGCTGATAGGGCGCCCACAATTAGTGGCCCATCTAATTGGCTGCATGCTAGTATTGCCAGATTGGCTATAGCAGACACATGGCGTGAATTAAAAGGAGGCTCTAAGGGCACATTTCTCCAAAATGCACAGTACGTTCTCAAGAATTGATTACATCTGGGTCTCAGTGTCCCTACTCAGTCAGGTACGGTACATAGAGGTGGGGCCTATCGCCCTATCCGATCACGCCCCCGTGCAGCTAGAAATCAAATGGGAAAAGGGGGGGGTCGGGAATTTGGAAATGGCAGTTCCCCTGCCACTTGCTCAGAGACACAGTAATATGTAATGAGCTACGTGAAGCTATCTGCAATTTTTACGTGGAACATAATTCTCCGGAGGTGCAGGAATTGGTGGTTTGGGATGCCTTTAAGGCATCGTTGTAGGGGGGGTACTCATAGCAAAACAGGCAGTATTGGCCAAGCAAGAAAGGGCCCTCCAGATGGATTTAGAAAGGCCCTTAAAAGGGGTAATGGAGAGAATGGAAACTGACAAAGGGGCAGCGATCAGGCAAGAGTATAGGCACCTTAAAGGGCAAATCAGCACCTTGCTAACAAAGCGGGTAGAAAAATCACTTCTATATCTGAGGCAGAAATACTACCTCCAGGCTAACAAAATGGTCCGGCTCTTGGCCAGGCAGGTCAAAAAAAGGGTAGTGGTGGGTGTGATACACCGCATTCAAATGGGGGGGGGGGTACAGGTAACCACACAGAGGAGATCTGCAGGTGTTCACCCAGTTCTAGACCACAGAAATGCCGGACAGTGGCCTCCAAAAGGCCTTTCTAGGATCTTGCCAGCAATGTTTCACAAGTCATCCCAGACGACACTAGTCCCAATAATGACATCACTTTTCAACTCATTTTCTGACATAGGTTGCATCTCCCAGTCCATGGAAGAGGCTAATGTAGTCCTCTTCCCTAAGCCTAATAGGAATGCTACCCTCTGCAGATCCTACCGCCCTAATAAACCTTGATGCCAAAATCTTTACAAAAATCTTAACAATTAGATTGGACAAAGTAATCCTGGACCTGAAACACCTGGACCAGGCTGGCTTTGTCAAGGGGAGACAAACGTTGGATAACATCACGTGAATATATCCCACTTAATAGAAAAATAAAACCGGGCGAGCATGAGGGGAGGGGTCTTGACACTCGATGTCGAGAAGGTCTTCGACCGGGTCAAATGGTCATTCTTGTTTGTTACGATGGAAGCTATGGGGTTTGGCCAGTCCTTCCTTTGCCTGGTCAAAGCCAACTACAGAACACAGCAGATCAGGTTAGCTATCAATGGGTACCTCTCAAGTGATAGGGATCTCTAGGGGAACTGAACAGGATTACCCCCTGTCACCAGTCCTGTATGCGATCTTCCTCAAGCCATTCCTGTCTAGAATCAGAGAGGGGAATAAAAGGGATTGCTTTCGGAGGGGACGACCACAAGGTAATGGCGTTTGCCGACAACCTGTTGGTCGTACTCATGGACATGGACATCGCCATCCCGAAGCTAACAGCACTCCTGATGGAGTTTGGCAGAGTGGCAGGTTTGAAGACCAATACCCAAAAATCAGAAATAATGAAATTGCAGGGAGACCTTTCCCCAGAACCACTAGATACAAGGCAACTTACATGTGCGGAGGGATCCCTCTTCTACCTGGCGGTGACATTAACCCCTTCCCTAGAGGATAAGTACCAAGCAAATTATCCCCAACTGCTGGAAACAATTAATACGTGGCTGGGCGAAAGGAGGCTCCTTAACATATCTCGGATGGGCCACATCAGTGTCATTAAAATGATAATCCTCCCCAGAGCACTTTACTACTTCCAGGCTCTCCCTTTGGTGGTCTTTAAGAATGTCTTCAAAGCTCTGAATAAACTGGTACGGAACTACATTAGGCAAGGGGAAAAGACTGGGGGTGGCATGGAAAGTCACTACCACCCCCACGGGGGTGGTGGGAATGGGTGCCATGAACTTTATGATGCACTACCAGGCAGCCAAATTGAGGGTAATCTGAGACTGGTTTATTGGGAATCCAGACAGCATCTGGCGTAGGATGGACAGGGCACTAGTGGGCAGGCCCCAGGACGAGGTACTGTGGTATCCCAGAGCAGATTGCCCCCCCCCCTCCCCCCCGACATGTACAGGAGCAGAATAACGGCCTTGATGGGGAACACTTGGGACTCTATGGTTAATGAGGCGAAGATCACGTCCTATCCATCACCGTTCACTCCCCTATTTCGGGATCAACAGTTCACCCCAGGGTTGGAAAAAGGAGCATTTGCTTGGTGGGAAGAAGTGGGATGCACCTGCATAAGGGACATGGAGGGGCAGGAGGTTAAATCATTTCAACTATGCAAACAAAACATGGGGTTGAGGGAGGAAGACGAATACCATTACGCTCAACTGAGGCACTGGCGCTCATCTCAAGACGTGAAAAAATCTGCTGCCAGAGACTTTACCCTGCTAGAAAGGTGGTATCGAACTCTGGTGACAGGCAAGTGATTAGCAAATTGTACAGGTTACTCACCACACCGACTCAGCCCAAGTTGCCCTATATGAGACAATGGGCTGACATGCTACCACTCCCTATCAACGTGGAACAATGATGGGAAGTATGGTAGCGAATCCCCAAATTAATGAGAGGGATGCAGATCAGGGAAATGTGGACCAGGAGTCTGGTGCAATGCCACTTAACCCTCAAAAAGCTACTCAAAATATACCCCTCAGTTGCTCAAACTTGCTGGCGGGGATGCAAAGAGGTGGGCACATGGCTACGCATATGGCGGTCCTGTCCCATCCTAAAGCCGTTCTGGGAAGTGGTCAATAAAGAAATGAAAGTTATCTTTGGTCCCCAAGTACAAAGAGAATATGGAGAAACTAGATTGGGCCTGAGCGATGTACTGGACATACTACTGACCAAGCCACAGAGGAAAGCGTATATGGTCCCAAGTATTGCGGCTTCTCTCCCTAATTGCGCAAAAGTGGAAGCAAACCACAGTCCTCAACGAACAGGAATGGATAGCTTAAATGTTGCACTGGAATGGATAACCTACACTATTCAAGGAGACTTTGCGAAATTCAAAACCGAGTGGGACTTGGTCCTAACTTTCCTTCATAAAGATTATTGCAAACAATGATGCCACCATAGACTTAGGCTGCTGGATATACTATAATTGGCGATTCGATATACCACTACATTACCCACAGAAGACATACCTTACAGTGATCCAGGGATTCTGGGAGGGTGGAGCGGGAGGTTGGTTGGGAAGGGGAGAGTTATTGTTATTATTCAAAATGCCAATAAAAACGTTTAAAAAAGAAAGTGCTGGTTCAGGTCCTGGATGCCTGCCTCGATCATGTGTCACAGCACATTGCCCTGCCAACGACGCAAGCACAGGTCAATGCCACCAAGATCAGATTCCATGCCTTTTCCGGCGTGCTAATGTGCTTTGGGCACTTGACTACACACACAGAGCTAGTGGCAGGGCATGCCACAGAGGTGTACCGCAGCAGGAAGATGTTACACTCCCTGAATGTGCAGATGGTATGTGACGCATACATGATCGTACATTGATATGCATGGTTTCCAGGATCGACACATGACTCAATGGTCCTGCGCAACAGCACGTTGCCTGGCTACATGTTGTGTTATGCTGGACAGTGGACCTGGCTTCTGGGTTGAGTGCAAAAAGCTACATTAATCATGTTGCATGTGAAGTGAATCGGGTGGGCGGGGGGTAAATGTACGCTATCCATAGTGCAGGTCTCACAGGCATGATGCAAATTCAGGGACCAAACTGCATGCAGGGGTGTCTGCCCAGGACAGGCACATACAACATGGGTGCGCTGAGGGACACAACAGCACAAACTGGGCATGGATGAACATGCACATGTAATGCACTACAGATACCACAATGCATCACTCCCAAGACACGGAGCACAGGAAGACTACACTATGCCCCACCCACAAGCACAAACTCCACCTGTGTACCAATCCCACACACACCCTGACCAGCGGAACCTGTCATCGGGATATTCAAGGTGACGCGTGTCCAGCAAGCACACAGACGCATGGGTCAAATATCCACATACACCATTGATGCACCACGTTGTCCCCACACTGATGTGTCTATTTCCATGCAGGTGAATCTGGATACCCATTACTCCCATGGTTTTGACCCTGGTCAGGCACCCACAAGACCACCGTGACTCAGTGACACTGCCTACAACCATGTACACATATGTACGAGGACAACTATTGAGCAGACCTTTGGCCCGTTGAATGCATGCTTCCGTTGCCTGCACCGCTCAGGGGGATGCATTGATGTACATTCCTGTCAAAGCAGGCAAAATAGACTTGGCTTGTGCCATGTTACATAATATGTGCATCAGGTGCAACATTCCCCTGCCCCCGGACATTGACATGCCCCTGGCTGATGATGGAGACGCAAGTGATGAGGGACCACCTGTAGACATGCAACACCACCATGACAGGGATGCCAGGAACTGATTAGAAGCCATTTCTGAGCACACGGCACCTGCACAAGAAACGTGCGCCAATAATAACACATGGGCACAAATGCAATGTCCAGCTGTGATTTTGAATGAAAAACCCTGTTTATTGAACGTGAAATACAAACATTAAACGTGTGGCCCACCAATCCCACCCCAAACCAATACCCTCCCCACGCAAGCTCCCACTAATCCCCCCACGAAACCCTTAACTACCCATGTAACCCCCAATCCCACCTCCTACCCCAGTCACTCCCTGATTGACCAGCAAAGGCACACCATCACACTCCATAAGCTGTCAGTGTCACTCTTACTGTCACTGCCCTGCTCACTTTCTTGGCTTCTTCATGGCTGCCTTGCTCCCTGTGGTGTGCCCAACAGGCGCCATGATCTGTGCCTTGGGCTGCTCTGCCGTGAGCTTGTAGGCGTGGTGCTGGTTGAGGATGGGCAGGTGTTGTCAATGTCACGTAGTGCCAGGGCAGCCTGCAGGGATAGAGTCGGTGACGCGGCCATGGCCGACATGGCCTAATTTCCCTCGTCCACTCTTTGAGCAAGCAGCACCAATGCACATTGTGTTTGTCCCAGGGCACGTGCATTGCGCCGCCAGGTGACCTGCATGCTCTCCCTTATCAATTGTGCCTCCTCCCGCAGCAAACTGGCCACCCCTAGGTGCTGTTGCACGGGGCCGCCATGTGTTCATGGTTTTCCTCCATGCGCTGTAGAAGGCCGTCCATGTCCGTGTTGCTGGGAAGGGTGGACGTGATGGGCTGTGCATGTCTGACAGGCTGAAGATTGGCCGTTGGTATGGGGTGTGCTCGGAGATGCCCTCCTTTGAGTCCCCAGCATCCTGTGCAGCATACTCATCACTGGTCACAGACATATATACTGGAGGCTGGTGTGTCAAGGGGTCGGGGGGATGGCTGTCCTCTTGCTGCCACTCTTGTGGCAGATGGAACGGTGACAATGGCTGCAGCCTGTTCCACCTCATTGGCAACTGTGTCTGTGGCAATGGCTGCAGGCCGTGCAATGTCAATGGCAGCTGGGTCTGTGGCAATGGCTGCAGACTGTGCGTCGCCCATGGCAGATGGAGTTGTCTATGGTTGCTGGCTCTGCCTCCCTATAAACAGCAGGAGTAGGGCCTTGGGCAGGTGGCCTGCTCACTGGCCCTGTGGCCTGTGTGTGTTGCTACTGTGTCCGTGGTGTGGACTTGCTACCACATTTGGAACCCCTTGTGTGGCTTAGATGATGTACCTGAGGGTGGAAGCAAGGCAGGACTTTAGTGCAGGGAACCAGGCACATGTTGTGGGACATGGGGGCAGTGCCAGGTGGTGCATGTGGGGTTTGTGCTAAGTTTGGCAAGGATGTAGATGGTCCATGTCCAAGCCATTGTGGGGGGGGGGGGGGTGGTTGTGTGCATGTGCTGATGAGGGATGCCATTGTTGGATTGTTGTGGATGGGCTGCCATGCTGCCACATATGTTATACGTGGTACCAGACAGCCTTGCGTGAGTGTCTGGTGTACATGCAATTACACCTGCCAGCACAATGTGCCTGTGCAGTGTTCACAGGGGTTTGCAGGTGCAGTTCCAAGTCAAGGGGCCAGGGTTAGTGTTATGAACAATGCCCTGGTAGTGCATATGGGTGTGTGGCCTACTGCTGTGGGGCCATAGGTGACATTGCCCATATGGATGTGGCCGTGGTTGGTCGGCTGGCTCTGAGTTGGTGGTGCTGCCCGGATGACATGCCATGTCATGTGCAGGGGCGAGGTGAGGGATGTTTCAGTACAGTTCAGTTCTAGTATCTGGCCATACACTTATTGCAAAATACACATACTTCACTTACCGTATCAGGGGAAATTGTGCGGTGTAACTTGCCGCACAAAACCGATAATCGAATGATGTAGGGACGATAGTGTTTTATTGCTCTACTACTTGATCACATGCATTTATTCATAGAGATAAGACATCATAAATTGTAAAGTGCTAGATAATGGGACCTTACGATAAGGTCCTTTACTTTGTGTAACCCGTAATATGGTGAACGAAGCTTAAACATGGCACCCCGCTTTTCTATACATAGGAGGAAACATTGATCGAAATAGAAGGACTTGGGTTGCCAGGGCAACCATTGTATACACTGGGCAGTGCAGCCGGCTTCAGGACCAGACTGCAGGATACTTTGCGTGATACGGAGGTAAGCCCAAACAGCATTACATGCTGGAATAAACAGGCTCCCTAACTATACAATAACACGACAATGCGGGATCACATGTGGGGTTGCATCCTTGCGGTACTGGGCGGCCACATCCTTAGTACCATGAGGTGCCGCGATTGTGGCTGCGCGGAGGTACTTGCGGGTGTGCTCATGTTACGCGGATCCTACTTGAATGTACAAAACACTGGGGAATTGCAACATCCAGCGAAAAACAATACGCGTAAAGTTGTTTAACGAGCACGAATACAGTGAAATCGTTAGGCTCTCTAATATTCTATATATTCTGTTACCTTTAATAGACCAAACATATACATTGTTTATCTCTGTCAGCCAAAAATGTATAATGGCTAAAAAGATGCTATTGATTCGTATCATTAGGAAAAGCGTAAAGTGCTCAAACCGGCATTTAACCCACGATTTGCAATATGATTTCACATAGGGGGATTTATCCCATGACATTTTGTGCTTCTTTGAAATGGAAATCTAGATGTGGACGATAGGTAAGGTTCCCATGAGCAAAACTATATAAAACCTTGTGCACCAAAAGAACTGGTCATATCATGTTGAGATGAAACATTCATTTAAATTGAACTAATTATTTTTTACCTTTGTCTATTTGTTGTTCTCTCTCTTTTTTATATACCTTAAACCTCCTCCCCTTTCACCCCTCCCTGACCTTCTGTGACTTTAAACTGTATTATGGTAATTGGTGGCATCTTTTTTACACTTACGTGACTATGGATGGTTTGTTCATTGTATGTATTTTTGGTTTTTTACATTTATCACTTGGTTAATATATGTTATTACATTATGTCAGTTTCGATTAGCCCTGATTTGAAGAAGACACTTGTGTGTCGAAACACGTGTTATCTGGAAAGGGCAGCATATTAAATGTCTACCTTTTTCACCTGAACTACAGTGTGGCGCAGTTCCTATGAACTTCCAGGAAAATAGCAAAGAACGTCTGCAGAAATTAAACAGAAAGCTAGATGGACCCCGATGCGGAAAGAGCCCGCAAACGCAAGGAAAGTCAGAATCGTGAGCAAGGTAGAGAAAAAACTCAGCGAAAGATTACCTTAAGAGAGTGTCACCCGAACGTGAAAAATTAGAAGGAAGGTAGAAAACACAAGTGGACTAACGGCAGGCAAAAGGGAACGCTGGAACACTGAGCTAACAGGAACCGGCAGCGCGAACCAAAGAGACGGATACAACGCAAAGAAGAAGAGAATTCATCCCAGTATAAGGAGTCGGCGGCCATCTTGCAGGAAGACTAGACTGTCAACACGGAACAAGGGGAAACCATGTTATGTGTATTTCCAGCTCTGCCAGCACTGCCAAGGGCGGTGTATGACAGAAAATACCACAGCGGCTGCTGCGCTTCCCCACCCTGGCCAGCTACCCGGGAGGGCCTCCAGTATCTGACATACAATGTACGATTCTTCAGCTTGGTTTCCTGGCCTTATGCTTTATGCCTCGGAAGTTTCTTGAAAGTAAGTTTCTTACCAAAAAGGTCAAGGGTATTTCCCTCCTTGCAAACTTCTTGGTTTGCGTCTTTCTCCCCTCGTTCAGCTGCTGACTCGAAACTGCTGTTCCTTTGTGTGCTTTGCCTCGCTCAGAGTGTGCGCTCTGGCTCTGCCTTTTATCCGTGTGGGGACGTTTAATGGAAGTCAGGTATGAGTGATTGTGAATAATTGCTGCTGCTGGGCCCTGAGACGAGCTCCAGTGAAATCGAGCTAATCCCTTCAGCAGGATAGGAGAAATCGTCACTGTTCTGCAACCGAAGTGGACTCGACTGGTGAAGTTTGGTCTAGCGTGCGCCTTGGGTCAGTGAGTATTTGCAACCCTTACCGGTGGCCCCTGGCGCATCCATCCATTTTTACGCACAAGTGTCCCCTGTAGGCCACTCACCTTTATCGAGGTAGCCTGTGCTACCAGACTATTCCCACCTCTTGGACTCTGTTCTGCCCTCTTGGGGAGGCCCTTCTCGAATAGTGGGAACTTATTCTTCACTACCCCACCTGCCTTCCTGAGCTGCTACAGACCCTGCAAGAGACCCCGTTTTGCCCAACCGTACGATCGCGTGCATCTGCATCCGAAAGTACTTTTGAGCACAAGGCTCCACTCATCTTAGGGACTGGACTGACATTCAGTTAGGGTTGATAAAGTGAAGGACTGCCTAAAGTATATTCGCACTATTTGCTCCCTTTCCTTGCAGGTGGTGGACCTTTACTGTGTGCCATTCCTTTACGCCATTGATATCTGTATATATGTTTTATAGCAGTGTTGTGTTGGTTTAAGTATTACTGCTGATCTTTGCTGGTGTTTGATTAAAAAGGCCATTAATTCAGGAGTATGTAGAGAGGGCGCTAGAGGACCACCCAAGATGGCGGCTCCTCTGTGAGCTCCCTGGAATCTCCTTATAAATCCTGTAAAAAACGCTGCAATCCTGTCATTTTGTCGTGGACATTGTGCAGCCACAAGTTTATCAGCACTCACTGCGTAGTCGGCGCTTGAAATTCCGGAGAGAAACGCTTTCTGAGCCCCGGCACGTCTGGCAGCAGAGGCTCACGCCAGATAGGGCCTAAGGAGCCAAGGTTGGTGCCCTCCCCCGCCCCCTGGGAAGCAACGAAGATCGCCGCCCCTGGCCCTGGCTGCACGGGTGCCTCCGCCCCTGAACAGTGGGGAGAGACCAGCCAGGCAGGAAGAGTCGGCGAGGCGAGCAGAAGGGGCTTGCGGCGGCGCCGTGGACGGCGTGTGAAAATGCTGGGGCGCCACAGCAGTGGAGCCGCGGTAGAGGAGGGGCCGCGACAACAGGAAAGCGGGCGATTCGGGCGGGGGCCGCCCGCAGGAGGTGAGAGGTGCAGAGGGGGCCCTAGCGACTGCACACACACGGAGGTGTGCGGGAGGAGCACATTAGAGCGCGGCAGACCTGCGGGGGAAAGCAGAAGTAGACGGCCTCCCCACGGTGCTCTGCCACGCTCATATAAGCCACAAACCCAAGTTTTTAAAGTAACACCTAGAGGGAGCGGAGAGGAGCACTGGGAATGCAAGACCCTTCATTGCCTCTCATCCGGGCACAGGCGGCTCCTGGGACAGTATACTTGGGGGCCAACATCACCTCTGTGGGTGGCCGGCAGGACCCTGTGGTCCGCCCCTAGGACAAGGACCAGCACAACTGAGCTCCTTCACCGCACAGTGCACCAGGAGGACGTGTCCTGGCTGCTGCTGGAGACCCCCTGCTCAGCCCTAGGGGCACCAAGACAACCTGACCTCGGGGCACCCGGCTGCAGGGGGATGAAAAACCCACCATCTGGAACCCGAAACCCTAAGACACGCTTCTCTGTGCTCCCTAGTATCCTGGAGGTTGCGGCGCAGTGCTGTGAGGCCGGTTCTCTCCCCCACCTACGACAGCAGAGCTCTCTACGTAGACTACCCTTCAAAGGGGTCTCATCAACAATCGCCAGCAAAACAAATAAACACGCTGGACACCCCAGTCTCACGGGGTCTCTCCCCCTGTCTGAGTGGAACGCGCCTGTTGCCCAGCCGATTCCAGTTCCCTGCAGTCCACGCATTTTGGTGGCGCCAGGCGACACCAGGTCCAGCGACAAGATGGGCAAACACGATAAATCACAGCGGAAACATACCTTTGACTCTGGACGTGTGTCAAAGACCCCAAGACAGGAAGACTGCCCAGAACCCCCGCTCAACCACAGCAAACAAGAAGACGAACACCAGCGGCAGATAGACATCCGTGAGATCTTCCTGGATCTCAAAACAGGAATAGGGAACCTAGATAGCAAAATGGATATGCTATCGTCCAAAGTAGACCTACTGCAACACCGCCTGGACAAACATAAAGACAGACTGGATAATGCCGAACAAAGAATCTCGGACCTGGACGACGGCGCGGCCTCACTTACTGCAAGAGTGTCCACGCTCGAAAATCAAATGAAAACAGTCATGGCCAAGAACGAGGATTTAGAGAGGCGATCCCGCCGCAACAATATTAGAGTGATCGGAATCCGGGAACAAGCAACACCCAACAAAATGGAAGAGCACATGGAAAAAATGTGCAGAGTCCTATTCGGCGATATAGCTCTCTCTCAACTATTTGTGATTGAGAGGGCGCACAGGATCCCAACCATCAAACTAGTCCCTGGAGCACCCCCCCGTCCGATAATTGCCAAACTGTTGAACTATAAGGACCGAGATACCATCCTGAGATTGGCCAGAGAGAAAGGGTCCCTTCAATATGAAGGAGATACAATTCAACTCTTCCCCGACTTCTCCCCATCAGTCCATGCCCAAAGAAGATCCTTCACAGCGGTCAAACACCGGCTACGGGAGAACCAAATCACATATTCAATGCTCTTCCCCGCAAAACTCCGCATTCAGTTTGAAGGGGAAGTCCACTTCTTCAACTCACTCGAAGAGACCACCCTATTGCTCGACAAGCACGGCTGCACAGCTTCGAACAGTGGCTGGGCGACCTCTCGAAGGGAACGTGCTGAAAGAAATCTTCCATGAACCGCAGAAGCGAAGCTGAACAGCCATGAAGTGCAACACTACACGTCAGGATTTAACACACCAAGTAAAAGGGAGCACCTTCCTCTTGGGGGTCGGTAGCGCCCCACGCGCAGCAGTATTATGTACATTTTGGGGGGAAACCAAATGGACAAGTTGGGGATTGTCCGTGTAAGGTACTGTTTATCAAAGTTGTTATGGTTACGCTTTGGCCGGCCCCGGCCCTGCTTTGCCCCAGCCTGCCGCATGTGACACTTAATTCAAGGAAAACAAACTTGCCTTCGGATAATCGGCTGATCCACGACAGACCACCACAGGTCGGATCCCAACCCAAGCATCGTGAACAGAGACCTCTCCCGGATTCAAGGTAGCATCGTGGAACATTAGGAAAGGCAACATTCCTGCAAAAACGAGGAAGATCCTGCAGTTTCTCAAACGGCACAAAATAGATGTGGCAATGATACAGGAGACATACCTTACCCCACAGAAAGATCACTTTTGGGCCCGAAACTGGGGCTGCCATCGCTATTGCTCCTCTTACTCGTCGTACACCAGAAGGGTAGCCATCATCATCAACACTAGAGTTGGCTTCCGCCTGAAGAAGGTGGAGAAAGACAGTGAAGGCAGAGCCCTATTGGTACAAGGCATCATAGCCGGTCAGGACGTCGCGCTTATAAATACATACGGCCCCAACGTGGACGGCCCGAATAACTTCGATTGGATCCTCTCAAGACTTGCACAGAGCGGACCAACGACCATCATCTGGGGTGGCGACCTTAATACGCACCTTGACACGCAAAGAGACAGATCTCAGGGCACCTCTGCACAGTAATCCAAGGCTAGCCTTCAAGTGCAAGAGATCTGCAAAGCATACAACCTGGTCGACATATGGAGGCACAGTAACTGGGAGAAACGCAAGTACACATTCCACTCCGCAGTCCACCATTCCAACTCGCGCATAGACTACCTGCTCGTCTCTGCACAAAGCAGGCTCCAATGGGGCTACTGCAAGATCCTTCCCAAAACGTTCTCGGACCACGCTACAGTGACACTTGAATGCAACCTCCCTGATACAAAACCAACTGCACTGCACTAGCGCTTTAAACCTGGAGCGCTGGCAGACCAGGTATTCGCAGCAGAGCTGCGCAAGGAGATTACATCCTTTCTAGACATTAACCAAGACTCAGTCTCCTCGGCAGGGATATTATGGGAAACGTTAAAGTGCTATATAAGAGGAGTGTGCATTGCCAAAGAAAACGGAATACTAAAGACAATACGTCGTGAGTTAGCGGCCAGCGAGGAACGCTTGAAAGCCCTAGAATTACAGTGCACTGATACTAGCTCCAAACACACTCAGGCGGAACTCAAAAAAGAACTGTTCAAATTTAGAATATTAGCAGAACGAGAGGTGAAGTTCTTACGATGCGGCTATCAGATACGCCAATATGGTGAGGGGCAACGTCCTGGAGCACTCTTGGCCCACCTAATCACCGCTGATATAAAGCCCACCCTGGTGGAAAGAATCTGCACCCCTCAGGGGTCCCTAGTCCACACAGAAGCAGAAATAATTGACACCTTCCGCACCTACTACCAAAACCTGTAAAGTACACAATACTCAAACGACACTGAACTATTACATAACTATCTAGCAGACACGGAACTTTACTGGGTAGAGCGTGAACTTTGCAAACCACTGAACAACCCCTTTACGCAGGAAGAGACCTACAAGCAATAAACAGCCTGCCCAATACCAAAGCCCCCGGACTCGACGGCCTAATCAGAGAATTCTATAAAGCATTCGCCCCATTAGTGGCCCCCCTGCTTCTGAAAGTGTATGAAGAGGCACTAGAGACAGGTATCCTCCCGCAGACCTTAAGAGAAGCAAATGTAATTCTTCTCCATAAAAAAGACAAACCCCCCGAGGAACGCGGGTCCAACAGACCGATTTCCCTAATAAATCTAGATAATAAAATATTGGCCAAAGTCTTATCCAATAGATTAATGCCTTTGATACCGGCATTAGTACTCGCTGACCAAGCTGGTTTTCTGCCCGGCCGCAACACGACATTCGGGATCAGGAGAATGTTTGGAGCCATGGCAGCGATAGAGCCCACACAACAGGCAGCAGAAATCCTCTTAGACGCCAAAAAGGCCTTCGACTCGGTCGAATGGCCTTTCACGTTTGCGGTACTCAGACAACATGGCCTGGGTAACCAGTTTATAAAACTAGTGGCATTACTATATAATAAGCCCCAATCAACCATTGTCCTTGGCTCATCGAAATCGTCACATATCCCTCTCCATCGTGGGACTAGACAAGGGTGCCCGTTGTCGGTGTTAATATTTGTGCTAGTGATGGAGCCGCTGGCCTCCAGCTTGCGCTCTCGACATCTCCACAGAAGACTCCTTTTAGGTCCCCATAAAGTGATCATCTCACTCTACGCTGACGACGTAGTGCTATTCCTCCAAAATCCCACTGAAAATCTTAATCCTATAATGCACGAGATAATTAAATTCAGCATGGTCTCAGGCCTGAAAATCAACCACTCCAAGTGGGTAATATTTCCCTTAACTCCCAGCACCAGTAACTTCACAGACGACTTTAATTTTAAGTGGGAAAATGCCCGTGTACGATATCTCGGGATCCTGAACCACAGAGATATTTTCCAGGACAACTACGAAACCACATTAAAAGCACTCCAAGAGAAGGTACACAGGTGGAAGTCATTGCCGCTGACGCTCTGGGGCAGAGCGTCACTGGTTAAGATGGTGATATTACCAAAACTCCTTTACCTGTTCACAAATATCCCACTCTTACTTTCGCAGCGCTACCTGGGGAAGCTAGAAAGTCTCATACTAGAGTTTATCTGGGCTGGTAAACCGGCTAGGGTGGCTTACTCGACACTTATACTCCCGACAAGGAGGGAAGGGCTCACGCTCCCCGACCTCGAACGATACTATTGGGCCGCACAAGTGCACTTTCTGAGCCAATGGTACTCTACTTACTTCATCAGGCCCCATGTTCAAATAGAACGGGCCCTAGCATCATCTAATCTATTAAGAACAGTCATTATTATTCAACAATCGATACCATACACCACACTAAATGTGGTGTTGATCACTTACGCAATTTGGAGAAAGATAACCCAAAAATACGGCGTAACAATGCGATACTCGGCGCTACTACCCCTTAGATTCATACCAGGGATACCCCTCACAAATGAGAAGGTGTTCCTTCAATGGGCAGACAAAACACAAACCCACTCGCTTGGCGACCTTTATGTCGATGAAACATTTTTATCACCCCAGCAGGCCAAGGAGAGGGGCAGCACCACATCCTTAGATATATTCATTTACTTCAGGTTGCGCCATGCTATCCAAGCTCTATTCCCCTCTTTCCCACGCCAACCTCCAACGTGGGCGCTACTCCATGGCGTGATACAAGCAGAGGGGGAGGGTAGATTGGTATGCTCAATATGCAGAACCCTCATAACTGTCACGGCATCAGAAAACCTGCACACGAAGGGGAGATGGGAAAAGGCATTACAGGTTACCATCTCCAAAGAAGAATGGTTATATGTACTCAATCAAACTCAGAGGGTTGCTCTGAATTCGCGGTTTAAGCTTATCCACTTCCATTACATACACCAAACCCACTACACTCCAGCTAAAAGGTGCATACACAGACCAGAGTCGAAGGCGAAGTGTGAGAGGTGCGGAAAACCAGCTGCGGACTTCCTCCACCTTGCCTGGAACTGTCCGGCGCTGTCCAAATTCTGCTCACAAGTCATCCAAGAGACGGAGGCGATAATTGGAGAGGAACTAACACCTATCCCCACAGTTGCACTGGTTAGGATGACCAAGCATCTGACACCGGCAATGAGGAAACTAGCAAATATTCTGCTGCTCCTGGCACGGAGGAGGGTGGCTACGGCCTGGGGTCGGGGCCCGCCCCCCTTGGTTACGGGATGGCGGAAGGATGTACTCTATTGTCAGGACGTGGAGACTGAGTTCATTAAAACATTACCTTTGCATGCACGTCTGCCGGACATCTGGGGGCCCTATGTAGCATATTTGATAAACTCCAAAAGCGACTCCTTCCCTTCCTCTTCCCCAGGTTGAGCACCGGGTGGGTCACTGATGAGTAGACGTCATGTGAGAAACATAATGAACGTTTAGTGCGAGGCATTACAGAACAATATTGAAGCGTTGTGTTGTGGCGAGCGGATGGGGAGGCGGGTGTAGTGTTGGGGAGGGCGGTGTTGGTTTGATGCACGTTACCTGCCCAATGTTAGGCAGAGTGAGTTTTTGATTTGTGAATGCCTTTTTTTCTGATTGATAAAACATAAATAAAGTGTTTTAAAAAAATGTATATGTATTTTTGATATACCCCTGACTGAGAGTGACTGAGAGTTGTTTACTGTGTGTGCTCATTGTGGGCTTTCGATCACCCTCACCCCTCCTGAGACCTAGTCTTGACCGCCGCCAATGCTACCTTGATTGATCTGGCTTGTCCAGAAGGTTACCCTGTTCCAAGAAACTAGACTGGCCTTCTGAACCTCTGCCCATCAAGTCAGAGTTCAGAAATCCATCTTACGAACAACGAAAATCAACGGACGTACGCTCAGGTTCTCTCGGTGATCGTTTCACAAAACAGAGGTTACATATCAAAAATACATCAGAGGTGACATCATACTACGTGAAATAATGAAAACCCTACTAAAGGTTGTGATTGACTTAAGTGGGAACATCTAAGTATATTATCTATAGGAACTAGGATTTTGATTGGCTGCCCAATGTGAGGTGGACAATATATGCCTACCTCTAAAACATGTAATCTTCAGAAACATTAGATACACGGCTTCTCATTGGTTTTCAAACTATAAGGTCCTTCGTTATATATGGACCACTACAATTGGTTGGTACGCTTGTGCCATGACTGGAACATTCAATACACTTAGCAGCATGTAGGCCGAGACCCAGGTGCAAGGAGATAGGGCATGACACAACGTCCCCACCAAGTTAGCCGAGCATCTCACATCGCCCATGCCTTCTGCCATGAAGATTGTCTTTGAACTTGCCCTTGCAAACGTATCCTTGTCGTTAGAATACATGGAAGTACAAGCACTTACTATTTTGTTCTGGGACTCAAAGACCAAACTCTATTTTCATCCTCAGCTCACGTGACAGGAGACCACGATTTGGTCCATTTTGCAGGTATTAAATGCCTTGAATGAATTCAAACTTGCCACTCTTGGTGTTCTTTCTTTGCACCTTAACAAGGTATTATTTTTCCTTTGCACGTTCGCTCCTTTCCAGAATAGATAGCTGACCTTGGCTGCTTCAGTCTTGACTGCAGTCCAGACAACCTCGCCATACAGCTCCACGATTCAGTTTATTTTTGCTGTTCCACAGTTTTCCCTTTCTTCTCCATGAGTCCTAGCTTACAAAATCCATGACACCGATGTCCAGCTTCTATATAATGGCGGCTTCGCCTGCATTCTATTCACTACATATAGCCAGCTTCTATGATGACTTATTCTACTTGCATTTCAGCGTCTGTACAATTATTGAACGGTTGACTCTCTGCAGCACTTTGTGCATATGTAATCTTCTTTTTCGTATTTAAAAGTTCACTTGATTCCTTACTTCATCATTAGTTTCTGTAGGATCCATACGTCCTCTTCAGCCAGTATCTCGGGACGTCGTGTATGTCTCTTGTGACGTGACTAGCTTCTTTCTTTACTCTTTTTCATATTCCTTCAAGGAGTTCCTCCCTTAGGTTGTCATCGCCTGGGGATACATTTGGTACGGTTGTCTCAATGGGTATCTTCTTTCGAACACGCTGTGGTATTGGCACAACTGCTGATATCAAACACAGCACGATCTCAGGTCTCCAACTTATGGGGGGTAGAGGGGCAGGGTTTCCTGCAGAGGTATGTAGCTGCTCCTCTACATTAGCGCTGCTAGATGACCCATGATTGTTGTAATCTGGCTCCCCAGATTTGCCAAATGCGGTAGAAACAATAGCACCATAGGTGTATTGCACTGAAGAGGGTCCACATCATTTTCCCTACATCAGCTGCAGAACTTGTTCCAAAGGCAGCGGTATAAGTGTAACGCTCACCTGATTCCCACGGAGGCGCAGGTCTGGCTTCGAGTGCTGATGCTTCTTCAATGGTGAAGCGCAGGACTCTGAAGATGGACAGGAAGGGCCCTCTACTCTGGCTTCTCCGGCTCGCAGGACTATTCCCCTGTGCATGAAAAGGGTGTATTACCTACTGACTGAGTTATGATCAAGCCTCCCACTCTCTTCCAACCCTCCATGATACCCTGCCACGATTCCCCGTGAAGTCTCACCTTAGGGTCAGGAAGGATGAGCTCTCCATCCTGCTTCTGATGCAGGGGCGCGTTGAAACCCAGTTACTTCACTGGATTGAGGATTGATGGGAGTTCAGGTAAGCTTGACTATTCAGGTAAAGCTCTGTAAAAGTTCTGTTGCAAGTTCAAAAGTCCAAGCTTAATAATAATGTTCATTGTCTTTTTGCAGCAAGCGCTAATGTTTATGTCTTTTTTCCCCTTAGGGGCCGGGGTTCGGAATGCCGGAGATATGGCACCGACACGAAGTGAAACGTGCATTTCCAGTTCCAGTAAATGGCAGGTTAGTTCTGGATGAGCGCTCGGGAACTGACTTTGCATACGCTCATTCAATGTCTTTGTCTTTTTTCCCCATAGGGGCCGGGGTCCGGAAAATGCCTGGAAGCGGCAAGACCCGAAATGAAATGAGGTAAATCTTATTCCCTTCCTTCTCTCACCTCTTATTCTTGTCTTTTTCTCTAGGCTCTGGGAAGTGGCTGTGTATCCGGATGATCGCTGCTGAAGATGGAGGAACCCAGGAAAGTTGAGTGATATGCAGCGCTGCAGCGATCGTAACGAAATGCTTTTAAAAATAATGTCTTCCCTTTCAGGATCGTCGGTGATGTCTCCGTGGTGCAGATTTAGCTGGTAAGGTCTCTTGTCTCCCTTTGCAGGTGACCCAGGATGCTGACGGGCGAGGCTGAAGTCCAGAAGCAGGAGCTGACACGGTGAGCGTCCAGCTGCAAGGAGCAGAACAACGCGAAGCGTGAGTTGCTGATCGGGTGTGGTTTAAATAGCTTTGGAAGAAGTCCCAAGTGTGTATCCTTCCTCTGATCAGGTATGTATCCTTCCCCGACCACACCCGGGTGGAAAGTAGTCCCACAGGTAAAGTAGTTCCATTCAGGCCTCAAGAGGGCCTGGATGTGGCAGCATCGTCTGCATCAGGTAAGTGCAAATGAAAACACTTGCACACATGTCTAGCTTTATGAGCCTGGCGCCTAAGGCGCCAGGACAGAGGTCCAACATGAGCCTGGCGCCTAAGGCGCCAGGACTGCGTCCAAAGGGCCCCAGCTTGGGCCCGCTGGCACTCCCCTGGGGGAAATGATGCCTGTCTCTGGGGTCGCTGGGTCGGACCTGGCTCCTTAGAGGTAGGCATCATGACAGTACCCGCCTCAAGGCCCCTCCCAAGGTTCTTCCCTCTGGGGGTTTGGGCTTGTTCGGAAATCTCCGGTGAAACCTTTGTACTAATCGAGGTGCGTGGACATGGTTACTAGGCTCCCACGATCTCTCTTGAGGTCCATATCCCTTCCAGTCAACAAGATAGAAGAGTTTTGACTTTACCACCTTGGAGTCTAAAATGTCTTTAACTTCGAATTCTAATTCCCCTTCAATTTGAACTGGATCTGGAGGCTTGGACAATCGGGTTCCTGGTTGTACTGGCTTCAAAAGTGATGCATGAAAAACTGGATGAATACGCATATTGGACGGTAGATCCAGTTTAAAGGCCACTGGGTTGATTATAGCTTTGATGGGATAAGGTCCTATGAATCTGGGATTGAAGGTTCGCGGGCCCTTGAGGGGTAAATGTTTTGTTGCTAGCCATACCTGGTCTCCTACTTGGTAAGGAGGAGTTCTACTTCGATGCAAATCAGCGTTTTCTTTATACTTTTTCTTGGCTTGCTGTAAATGAGTTGCAGCTTCTTTGAAGGCTCGGGTTATTGTGGAATGCAGATGATTTACTGCGGGCATTTCCAGGGTCAGAGGTGGATCTAGGTCAGAGGTCCGAGGATGGTGACCATACAAAGTATAAAAGGGGGTTTGTCCGGTTCCAGAATGCACTGAATTGTTGTATGCATATTCTGCGATCCAAAGGATGTCTTTCCAATTTAACTCGGATTGGTGTAACATGCACCAAAGATATTGCTCGAGAGTCTGATTGGTTCTCTCGGTTTGTCCGTCGGTCTGGGGGTGGTGGCTGGTGGATAACCGCACATCTATTTGTGCTAGTTGGCAACACTTCTTCCAAAAATGTGAGATAAATTGACTTCCACGATCCGAGACTAATATGGAAGGGAAACCATGTATGCAAACTATATTCTCCAGGAATTCATTGGCCAAGGTGGAAGCTGAAGGCAAACCCTTTAAAGGGATAAAGTGGGCCATTTTGGAGAATAGGTCCACAATTACAAGGATTGTGTTGTAACCAGCACAAGGAGGCAGGTCTGTTATAAAGTCCATTGACAGGGTGTGCCATGGCGCCGGTGGAATATCCAAGGGCTGAAGTAGGCCGGCTGGCCTTTTCTTTTGAACCTTGTTTTGGGTGCAAATTCCACAAGACAGTACAAAAGACTTTATGTCTTTTCTCCAAGAAGGCCACCAGAAGTGCCGTTTGATTTTTTCCTCTGTTTTAGCGATACCAGGGTGTCCTTCCATTAAAGATTCATGATGATGGGCAATAACAAGTTCTTGCAATTCTTTACTTGGCAGAAACAACCGCTCCTGGAAGTAGGGTAAGTCATCCTTAAAGGTGCAATGAGGACCCTTTTGACTCCATTCCAGTAAGGTTGAAGAGTCAAGAAGTTGTTTTACTTGCGTTTGGATATCCTCAATAGTTTGCAATGAAGTCAAGCCTAAGATTCTTTGCTCAGGTATGATGGGCACAGGTTCTAAGCTCGAATTAGGTTCTTTCATGCCAATCCGGGATAAGGCGTCCGCTTTTCCATTCTTGCAGCCAGGGCGATAGGTAATTACAAAATCAAATTCCGCAAAGAATAGAGCCCATCGGAGTTGTCGTGAAGATTGAGCTTTGGCCGTTTTTAAATACTGTAAGTTTCTGTGGTCCGTAATTATGGTGATGGTGTGTCTTGCCCCGAGAAGGTAGTGACGCCAAGCCTTGAAAGCAGATTTGATGGCCAGTAACTCTTTATCGGTAATTGCGTAGTTGATTTCAGGAGGAGAACATTTTCTGGACCAAAAGGCCACTGGGTGTAGTTGGTTAGTTTTTGGGTCTCTTTGCGACAGGACAGCTCCCATGGCCGAACTGGATGCATCGGTTTCCACTATGTACGGGAGATCTGGGTGCGGGTGCTTCAATACAGGTGCAGAGGTGAATTTAGTTTTCAGGTCCTGGAAGGCTTGTTCGGCCTCAAGAGTCCATTCGAAGCGTTTGTTTTTCTTTAGGAGAGCGGTGATGGGTTGTACTGTTCGGGAAAATTCCGGGATGAATCTTCGATAGAAATTGGCAAAGCCGAGCATGCTCTGAACTCCCTTCACAGAGCTTGGAGATGGCCATTTGAGGATGTGTCCACCTTTCGCGAGTCCATTCAGACTCCTTGAGGTGTCAGGATGAATCCGAGAAACTCAACTTAAGTGGTATGAAAAACGCATTTTTCGAGTTTTGCAAATAAACTGTGCTGGCGCAGTTTCTCAAGAACTGCCCTAACATGTTTTCTGTGATCAGATTCTGAAGAAGAGTACACCAAGATGTCGTCAATGTAAACAATGACACAGACATCAATAAGTTCCCGAAGAACATCATTCATAAAGTACTGAAAGGCGGCAGGTGCATTGCACAAACCGAAGGGCATCACCTGATATTCGAAGAGCCCAAACTTGGTGCGGAATGCAGTCTTCCATTCGTCTTCTTCTTTTATGCGCACCAGGTGATAAGCTCCTCGGAGATCTAACTTGGTCTACACACAAGCGTCTTTCACCTGGTCGATAAGCTCAGGGATCAAGGCCAGAGGATAACGATTCTTAATCGTTATTTGATTTAGGGCGCGATAGTCAATACACGTTCTAAGGTCGCCTTCTTTTTTCGGCACGAAGAACAGAGCTGAAGAGACAGGAGACTTGGACGGGCGAATAAAACCATTGGCTAGGTACTGATCTAAATACTGACGCAAATGCAGGTTCTCAGGTTCCGTAAGAGCATAAATCCTACTACAAGGTAGTTGAGCATTGGGTACTAGATCGATTTGGCAATCATAAGACCGATGGGGAGGTAACGTGTTAGCCTGTTCTTTCTGAAAAACGTCTTGGAATTCTTGGTATTCTGACGGTAGCTGTACAGGGGTGGAAGTTGCTGAGGCTAGACCCATAGCTGGATTTCTTGGATAACAAGTTGGTTCACAATCAGGAAAACTTATCTTCTTTGCTCGCCAGTTAATTCTGGGATTATGTGTTTCTAACCAAGGAATTCCAAGAATTACTTGAAATTGTGGGGCCTTGATAACATCAAACACGATTGCTTCCCGATGTCCATCCTGACCCACCAGTGTCACTTCAACAGTGGAATGCGTTACAGGCCCTGAGGCTATTTCGGTTCCATCTACTGTAGTAATGACATCTTGGGTTACTTTCGGGCGGAGAGGAAGCTTAATCCTGGAAGCCAATTCACGGTCTATGTAATTTCCAATAGCTCCACTGTCGATGTATGCTTTTATAGCATGCAACTGCTGAGGCTGTTTTGGGTCCATGAGCACCATTGGCATGACAAAATGCGAGGTCAAAGAGTTAGTTTTCAAGCTCGGCAAGCGGACCCCTACGCTTGCAGGGCTAGGTCATTTCCCGAATCAGGTGTCACTAATTCGTTATCAGTAGCTCCAACCACCTTCTTAAGTGGTTTAACTGGACAATTTTGAAGAAAGTGACCGGAAGTCCCGCAATACAGACAAAGTTGCATTTGCCGCCTTCTCTCTCGTTATTTCTGCGTTAATGGTCCTTTAACACCACCGATTTGCATAGGTTCAGATATGTCGATACTCTTGGAGTTAGCGTGGGTTTTGATCGGTGCTCGGTTTTCATACTTGAACCGATCTGCTTTTCTATTTTGAAGTCTGTGATCAAGTTGAACCACCAAGTCAATGTAGTCTGCGCAGACCTGGGGTGGGTTTACTATCTGAGCTAGAACATCCTTAAGCTCTCCGCGCAGGCCTCGATGAAACAATGGGATCCTTTTGCTTTCTGGCCATCCAGTTTCCACAACCAGTCTGTTAAAGGTGGCTATGTAGGACAGAAGATCCTGATTACCTTGTCGTAAAGATAGCAGTTCGTTATCAAGGGCCTGTCCTTGAGAGTGTCGAGCGAGCAATCTTTCCATGCTGGCCTGGAAGCCCTGAAAATTCTGGAGAATGGGATCATCCTGATTTACCAATGGAATAGACCAATCGGCAGCACTGCCACTGAGGTAAGATAGTATAAAGGCTACCTTGGTCTGGTCGTTAGGGAAGGCTCCGGGTCTGCATAGAAAGTGTAAACGACATTGGTTCATAAAGACGGCATATTTCTTGGGATCCCCCGCAAAACGTTCAGGCGGGGCCAAAGGCATGTGTCCAGGTAGATTAATTTGTACCGGGTTACTCAAACCCATTGATGTGGAAATGTCTCCGGAATTAGGTAAAGGAGTGTGCCCTGCCTGGGCCTGTAATAACCTTTTGGCTAGGTCATCTGTTCTTTCCTTGGATAAGATCAGTTCTCTTTTGAGAGCGTTAGTCTCCTGGCGGGCTGAGTGCACCTCTGCCCGTAATTCCCCCAAAAGCTGGGCCAGCTGGTCAGTCTCGGAAGTCTCCATAGCGCCCGGGTGGGAAATTGTGGGTAGGCTTCGCGTTCTGTAACGCTCACCTGATTCCCACGGAGGCGCAGGTCTGGCTTCGAGTGCTGATGCTTCTTCAATGGTGAAGCGCAGGACTCTGAAGATGGACAGGAAGGGCCCTCTACTCTGGCTTCTCCGGCTCGCAGGACTATTCCCCTGTGCGTGAAAAGGGAGTATTACCTACTGACTGAGTTATGATCAAGCCTCCCACTCTCTTCCAACCCTCCACGATACCCTGCCACGATTCCCCGTGAAGTCTCACCTTAGGGTCAGGAAGGATGAGCTCTCCATCCTGCTTCTGATGCAGGGGCGCGTTGAAACCCAGTTACTTCACTGGATTGAGGATTGATGGGAGTTCAGGTAAGCTTGACTATTCAGGTAAAGCTCTGTAAAAGTTCTGTTGCAAGTTCAAAAGTCCAAGCTTAATAATAATGTTCATTGTCTTTTTGCAGCAAGCGCTAATGTTTATGTCTTTTTTCCCCTTAGGGGCCGGGGTTCGGAATGCCGGAGATATGGCACCGACCCGAAGTGAAACGTGCAGTTCCAGTTCCAGTAAATGGCAGGTTAGTTCTGGATGAGCGCTCGGGAACTGACTTTGCATACGCTCATTCAATGTCTTTGTCTTTTTTCCCCATAGGGGCCGGGGTCCGGAAAATGCCTGGAAGCGGCAAGACCCGAAATGAAATGAGGTAAATCTTATTCCCTTCCTTCTCTCACCTCTTATTCTTGTCTTTTTCTCTAGGCTCTGGGAAGTGGCTGTGTATCCGGATGATCGCTGCTGAAGATGGAGGAACCCAGGAAAGGCGAGTGAAATGCAGCGCTGCAGCGATCGTAACAAAATGCTTTTAAAAATAATGTCTTCCCTTTCAGGATCGTCGGTGATGTCTCCGTGGTGCAGATTTAGCTGGTAAGGTCTCTTGTCTCCCTTTGCAGGTGACCCAGGATGCTGACAGGTGTGGCTGAAGTCCAGAAGCAGGAGCTGACACGGTGAGCGTCCAGCTGCGAGAAGCAGAACAACGCGAAGCGTGAGTTGCTGATAGGGTGTGGTTTAAATAGCTTTGGAAGAAGTCCCAAGTGTGTATCCTTCCTCCGATCAGGTATGTATCCTTCCCCGACCACACCGGGGTGGAAAGTAGTCCCACAGGTAAAGTAGTTCCATTCAGGCCTCAAGAGGGCCTGGATGTGGCAGCATCGTCTGCATCAGGTAAGTGCAAATGAAAACACTTGAACACATGTCTAGCTTTATGAGCCTGGCGCCTAAGGCGCCAGGACAGAGGTCCAACATGAGCCTGGTGCCTAAGGCGCCAGGACTGCGTCCAAAGGGCCCCAGCTTGGGCCTGCTGGCACTCCCCCTGGGGGAAATGATGCCTGCCTCTGGGGTCGCTGGGTCGGACCTGGCTCCTTGGAGGTAGGCATCATGACAATAATGATTTTGTTGCTGGCTGAACGCAAAATCTCCATTATGTCATCCAGGAGGTCCCAATCCTTGTACCTCAGCCTCTCAGAAACCATGCGCGAAGACAGTGTCTTGACCTCTAGATGGAGAACCCAGCCCTCCACTCGCACGGTTCTCCCTCTGTGGAAGACTTATTGGAGGGCAGATGGACATGTCCAGAATGTCCGGGTCAATGTCCTCCTGGCTCAATCCGGGGCAATTGGGATCATGCATTTCCTGAACGTTCTCAACCTCCTGATAACGTGAGGAAGGACGGGGACTGGAGGAAACACGTACAGGAGTGGAAACTCCCAGTCCACTACAAACGCGTTCCCTAGAGCTCCTCTTGGAGGAGATTATCTGGAGCTAAAGAGTTCGCACTTTTGGTTGACACTGGTTGCGATCAGATCAACTTGAGGGGTTCCCCAAGGGTGTAGATCTCTTGAAGGACTTCCTGAGCTAGTGCCCACTTGTGGGAGACTGCGCTACCTGCTCAGAGAGTGCGTTGCCGTGTTCTCCTCTCCGGCTAGGTGAACTGCAGATAGAGATTCCTTCTTGAATTGCCCAGAACCAGAGCTGCATTGCCTCTCTGCACCTTGGTAGTGAGTGACCCCACGCCTCCTCTCGTGTTGAGGAAGTACATGACCACAGTCAAAATTTCCTGCAACAGGAATTGGTCTGGAACATTTAGCGAATGGCTTCCGGGTGGATGATCCTGAAGTCGCTGTAAGAAGGGGAGGCAGTAACCTTGGGCTACTGTTTCCATTGTCTATGCATCCACAATTATACCTCGCCATTCTTTAAGATGCTGTGGCAGTCTGCCTCCCACCGGGGTTTTGTGAATCAAGACCTCAGAGTGGTTTTGAGGCAGCTGAAGTAGCGGCTGATGGTAAAGACGAAAATGTTACTAACCCCTGGTAACGTTCTCTCGATTGCATGTTCCTCCCATGTATTCCTCGTCCTATGCTTCAGCTGCTTCAGAATTATTTTTTGACTGGGGGGTGCTGTGTGCTGTCTCGAGTCGATGTCTCTTGAGGACCGCCATTAGACGGTCGATGTCATTAACAGCTTAAGTAGCGCACGTTGGCTTCAGTTCTATTTTTCCTCCCCTCCTGAAGAGGAATTATCAGGCGTACCATATACTGTACGCCCAAAAAAGCATAAAGTGTAAGAATATGTAAATGGTACAGCAGGGTAGGCTGGGAGGGGCCAGCATCCAATCGAAAGAACGTTACCAGGGGTAAGTAACTTGTTCTTTGAATGGATTGTGTCCTCCCATGGATTTCTCATCTTATAATAGACTCCCAAAGCAGTAATAATTTTGTGGTGGGAGTACGAATGAAATGTTTGTTCTAATCATGTACTCAATGAATGACCGCTTTTGTAAATTATCCTCCCTGACTGGAAGATGAATCCAGACAGTAATGTCTCACAAAAGTGTGGACAGACAGCCACGTGACTGCTGAACAAATATCTTTGATTGAGACACCTCTTTGAAGAGCAGCAGTGGTTGCCATGCCCCTTGTGAAATGTGCTCTTAGATCTTCCGGCGGTCCTTGCCCACTAATCTGTAGCATTCACCAATAGCCAGGATGATCCATCTGGAGATGGTTTGTTTAGTAACCGCTAAACCCAATTTGGGGGCAAGTATAGCCAATGAATAAGTGGTCATTTTGGCAAAATTTAGCCATTCTGGATATGTAAAAACTGCAAGCCCTTTTTGGGTCTAGTCTATGTAATCTTTCTTCCTCCTTTCCTGGATGGGGAGGTGGATAAAAAGTTGGTAAAGTAATTTTTTGCATGAAGTGGAAGTTGGAGACTACCTTAGGTAAGAAAGCTTTCACCTTGAGAATAAACTTGTCTTTATGGAAAACTGTATGAGGAGGTTTTGAGGAAAGGTCCTGCAACTCGCTTACCCTGGGGACTGACGATATTACAATAAGCAAAACACTTTGTAATGCCAAAAACCATAATGGGCATGTAAAGGCTCAAAAGTAATGCATGTTAAAGATCTTAACACCAGATTGAGATGCCATACAAGGACATTGAATGGAACTGGTGGAAATACATTAGTGAGACCTTTTAGGAATTTAATAATCAGAGGGATCTTAAAATATGAATCCTCCTCTGAAGAGTGCTTGAAAATAGATAGCGCCGCCAGGTAACCTGTAATTGTTCCAATCTGGAGCCCCAGATTAGCCAAATGTAGCAAAAAAGGAAGCATCATAGGTGTCATATAGAAAGGGATCCACATTCTTATCCCTGCACCAGTGGCTGAACTTGTTCCAACAGCAGCAGTACAAAGATTTTGTTGCTGACCTTCTGGACGAAAGCAACATCTCCATTACATCATCCGGGAGGTGCCAATCCTTGTATCTCAGCCTTTAAGAAACCATGCGTGAAGGCTGAGAGTGTTGACCTCTGGATGGAGAACCCGACCTTCCTCTTGAGAGCGAAGATCCTCTCTTTGCGGAAGACGCATTGGAGGGCAGATAGACATGTCCAGAAGGTCTGGGTACCAAGTCCTCCTAGCCCAATCCAGAGCAATTAGGATAATGGATTTCCTGAACTTTCTCAACCTCATGATCACGTGAGGAATGACGGGGACTGGAGGAAACGCGTACAGGAGTGTAAACTTCCAGTCCACCACAAATGTGTCTCCTAGAGCTCCACTTGGGGGAAATTACCTGGAGCAAAACCATTTGCATTTCCGGTTAAAACTGGTCAAGAACAGTCACCTTCACCAAAGGGTGAAGATCTCTTGAAGGACTTCCTGAGCTAGTTCCCATCATTGGAGACTGTGCTCTGCCTGCTCAGGGCGTCTGCCACTGTGTACCCCCTCTCCAGCTAGTTGAACTGCTGATGGGGAGATACCTTCTTGAATTGGCCAGAACTAGAGCTGCATTGCCTCTCTGCACAGTGGTAGTTACCCTACACCTCCTCTCTTGTTGAGATAGTACATGGCCACTGTGTCTGTCATTATCAGGACATTCTTTCCCCATAAAGAGGGCAGAAAGGCCTTCAGCGCTAGACTGATTGCCCTCAGCTCCAAAAGGTTGATGTGTAGTTTGTACTCTGATGACGAACAAGGACCGCTGATTGTCAGCTCATTGGTGTGGGCTCACCCTGTGAGTGAGGCGTCCGTCACTACCATTATCACCGGCCATGGCTGCCAAAAGGATTCTCCCTTGAGAATGTTGTCCTTGCAAGCCCACCACAGAAGGTCCTGAGAAACGGTGATCAGAACTTTCAGGAGGTCTGACATTTTGCCTGAAGACTGGGACCATTGAGTCCTGAGAGCCCATTGGAGGGATCTCATTCTCAGGCGAGCCTCTGGCCCCAGGAAAATGCAGGATGCCATGAGACCAAGCAACCTCAATAAATCAAAAGCCAGAAGATGCTGGGCACTCTGGAATTTGGAAACCATCTGCAGAATGTGTTGAACTCTCACATCGGGTGGCGAGGTTTTCCCTGAGGAAGCATCCAAGACTGCCCCAATAAATTAGTGTCTTTGAGCTGGTATCATGTAGGACTTCTTGTAACTGAAAAAGCAGCCCAGACTGTGGAGTGAGTGGCAGGTTATGCTGAGATGTTCCAGGGCTTGTTCGGGTGAATGAGCTCTGACCAGCCAATCATCTAGGTAGGGGTAGACGTGAATCCCCCCTCTCCTGAGACTGGCTGCCATCAACTTGGTGAAAACCCTTGTGGCAGAGGGCAGCTCAAATGACAGAACTCGAAACTGATAATGAGAACCGTGAACCTCGGGTACTTTCTATGCTTGAGATGGATAGGTACATGAAAGTAAGCATCCTGAATGTCCAATGATACCATCCAGTCTTGGAGAGCCTGAAGGATTTAGGAAAGTGTAACCATCTTGAACTTGTCCTTCCTGAGGAACTTGTTCAAGATTCTTAAATCCAATATGGGTCTCCATCCTTTGTCCTTTTTGGGAATCAGAAAGTTTGGGGAATACCAACCGTTGTTACTTTCCACTACAGGCACATGTTCTGGTGCACCTTTCTCTAGCAGGGTCAAAATTTCCTGCACAAGGTGCGGATCTGGAATTTTGAAAGAGTTGTTCCCTGGTGGATGATCCTGAGGCCTCCTTTGGAAAGGAAGGCAGTAACCTTGGGCTACAGTTTCCAGTGACCAACCATCTTAAGTAATGACTCGCCATTCATTCAGATGCTGAGTAATTATGACCTCCCACCGGGGTCGTGTGAGTCAAGGCCTCAGAGTGGTTTTGAGGCAGCTGAAGTGGTGGCAGATGGTGAAACTGCTGTTGCTTGGGTTGGCTTAGCACATCTCCCTCGTCCACCACGAGAGAATCTTTTCTGGCCTCTGACCGGCTTATCCTCTTCCTCTTAAAATTGAGGAGTAGATTCAAAAGGACTTGCCCTCCAATAAGATGAGCCAGAGTAGAGGTATTGAGGCTGTTTAATAGCAGCACTAAGTGATTTAGCCGCCATTGATGTCTGGAGCTTTTCCAAACTCTCATCCGCTTTGCTGCTAAACCTTGAGCCGTCAAAAGGCATGTTGAGTAGTCTAGCTTGCACATCTGGTGCGAACGCGGACTTCCTCAACCACATAAATCTGCAAAACACTGTGCTAGCCACCATGGATCTGCTGATGCTGTCTGCAGTATCCAGACCTGACAAGGAGACATTCACCCATTGCCTCCTTACCATCCTTGATGATTGCCAGGAAGCCATCTATTCCCTCTCCTTCTGGGATGTGGTCAGCCGCTATAGCTATGCAGTCCCACAGGGTAAACGTAAACCTTCACAAGGTACAAGTCACATTAGTTGATTTTAATGCCATACTGCGAGCAGTAAAAACCTTTCTCGCCCAGGCATCCACTCTTATCATCCCGATTAGGAGGGATGGATAGGTATGCTGACTGCTTGGTAGATGTAGCAGCCTGAACCACCAAACCTTCTGGTGTTGGATGTTTAGTAAGATACTCTGGGTTGCTGCTGGATAGTTTTTTTGTGCAAAATTTGTATTCACTGCAGCCACAGTTTCTGGTGTCTCCCAGTTTATGGAGACCTTTTTGGGTAATGCAGTGTGAAATGGCAAAATTGGATCTTTCTGAGGACCCTGGTCCAAGATGTCTGTCATGTCATCTTGTTCAAAAGTAGAAGTACGCCTGCTCCAGCCTAAAAATTGTATGACCTTACTAATTTGTTTTCTATATGAAGAGTCGGCATGTTCAGTTGGATCTGGTTTGCCAAACTCTTACTCGGCAGAGGTATCCAACCCACTGGCTGACTGAAGGTGTCAAATCAATCCTTTAATCTGGACTCATCGGGGATTAGTTCTTCTGGCACATTATTGGCGCCGAATTGTAACCCAAATGGTCTAGTGCTGTCCTCAGAAGGATGTTCTTCCTCATATATCGGTGATAAAGACGAAGTATTTTTTTAGGCAAAGGTTTAAAAACCTTTTCCTCGACTATCACTGGCTTTGATCATTTTTAGGTAATTATCGACAATGGCTTTGAAGTCTGGATTGACTTCGATATCGGTGTCGACGACTCCGGTGTCAGCAAAGGCGCTGATGTTGTCGACTTCTTATGTTTCTACAACGGAACCCTCGATGGGCTGCATTCCTTACTCGTGGAAGCCCTCGATTTCTCGTCGGATCAAGATCTTTCTCGATGTAGAACCGGCTTAAGGCTCAGTTTTCAAAGATTTTGTCTTTGGCTTCCCTTTGTCTTTTTGCAGATTGACAGGGGCATGGGCTTTCTGCTTGTTCTTTGAGGGGGTTGAGGCCGCATTCTCGAAGATCTTGAGCATCTCATTACAAAATGCATCCCACTTTGCTGGGGAGTCCGATCTAGTTGGACACGTGATTACCTCAGTCGAGGAAACGCTGGAGGTCGAAGGTGACCTATGACCATGTTTCTTGGCCTTCTTCGAGGAAGACAAAGAATTGCGTGATTGACTTCTCGATCGAGACCGTTTAGAATTATTACGTCGAAAAATCCCTCGACTCATCAGTCTTTCTCTTTGAACTCTTCAAAGGAGACTTCGAAGGCAACCTCCCCACCGCCAATTTACCTTTACGCTCCCTGAGAGCCATTTCGGTCATCGCCTGACAGCAGCCACAGTTGGAGATACAGTGATTGGTACCAAGACACCACAGACATACGTGGTCGGTGATCGACAACTTCAATCCACAGCCTTGGCACTCCTTGAAGCCTGTCGTAGGTGTCGATGGAGCCGACGAAGAAGACATTATTTTCGGACAAAAATACTATCAAATTCACAGAAGAACCAAAGCGCTCTGTAATTCTCTCGAAGCATTCACTCGGAAAAACAGAACTGAAGCCAACAGGCGCTTGGTGCGCTACTTATACTGATGATATTGACAGTCCTCGAGGGACATCGACTCGACGAGATGGCACACAGAGCCCCCTGTTGAAAAAAAATTCAGAAGCAGCTGAAGCTGGAGATATATTATCATAAAATGAGGAATACATTGGAGGAAACAATCCATTCAAATTGGTATTTAAATAAATACCATTGGAGCACAGGGAGAATGTTTAAATAATGTGACCATTTTTTTATATAGTCTTGAAGGAAACTAAAGAGCACATGCTGCTAACATGCACTGAATCTTTATCTCAACTCCACAAATGCCTTTGCTGTCTGTCATTAGACTGCAATTCCCACATTTTCCCCTTTTGTCTTGGCCCTAACACCCCTCAGATTTCTCACCTACATGCTTCTTTTTGACCAGTCCTGGGGTTGTCTCCTCCTTGGGCTGTGGTACCAAACATCTATTTTAACTAACATGGTGTCCTCTTCCCTTGCTTTAGAACTCTCAGCAGCTGTCCCGCTCTTCTTTTCCAGGCCAGCCTCCTGCAGCTTCAGCCTTCCTCCAATTTATTTTTATTGTTTCCACCTGCTCAATGTATTTTCAGTTGTTCTTCAGAGAAAACGAAGGCCTTACAAGCACTTCCTAGAAACTGGGCATTCTCCTTGCTATTCTGGCCTCAGATTAGTTCCTAGGCCTTTTACCTGATAAACTCTGGACAAAGTTCCTCATGCCTCACCTCGAGCCTTTGCAGTCAGTCCACTTGGACTTTTCCCCTATTTTTCTAGCAGCTTTGTCGCCAAACGTGCTCCTCATAAGGAGGCTGATTTTATGAACACATCTTTCTCTGAGAAGGAGCATACAATTTCACGGACTAAGCAATTTGCGGCCATGATAATGATGGCCTTAGTGACATTGGGCCTCATTATATGTTTGCCAGTCTGGAATTAACGTGCTGGTAATAACATTTACTGGCATGTTATTTATGGACTGGCAAACCTGATTTACCTCCAGACAAGAGCTTGTGGTAGGTCAGGCACCCCACTGGCAAAACACAGTCGGTATTACCAGCAATCACCCGATGGAGTCCTATAGGACTCCATGGAATGGGGTTTAACCTGCCCTTGCCGGCTCCTGTAATCTGCCAATAATTCCAGCAGACCGTGTGCTGGTAACGGTAATACCAGTGGGATACCACTAAACTTTTAATGAGGCCCATTGTGTTTGGCCTCTACCTAAAAGCCGGCATGCTTCTGTTTATTTTTGCAAATCCAACATTAGGGTATAGTCCTCTTTTGTGCCTCCCAAACAGTCTGTTTTTGCTATTTGCTACAAATTAAAAACTATTCTGGAGCCTGCTTTTTCAAGGAAGTCTGGCTAATCACCAAAAGTAATCAAATAATGATTAATTTGTAGTTCAATGCAAGCTGTCTGCTGAATTAGCGTTACCACGGTTTTGGGAAAGTGCAAAATTCCTCGTCCCATGTAGTTCACTCTCTGGACAAAGTGAGTAAGGTGCGCAGAAGGGTTTTCAGAATTCCTGCTTGACCTTGAGGCTGGCCAACAGTGCCCCCTTCCTCACATCACTTAGCCCAACATGTTTTCTGAATGTTTGCCCCCTGGACACTGTGGAGCAACTTTCTTTCCTCAACCTTGGAACGGGAAATTTTTAGTCCCCTAAGAGTGGTGCCATTGTGCAGGAGAGTGTCTGACTGCCGTTTGACAGCAATACCTTCTGATTTGCAGGCTGTTGTCCATTATTTCTCCTACCGCTAAACCTGTTGGCCCATCTTCCAGGCCGTCAAGGTCTAGAAGTTGAGGCAACTTACCTGGGCAAAGAGTAATGCTGCTAATAAGCATCTCTACTCTAAAAAGTAGCCTGCAATTCAGATGGCCCCAATCAAATCTTCTGCCCCACTTGTCCCAGGTTCTGGTACCTGAGCCCGCTTTCATTTTGAACAACTTTTCCTTGCCTGCAGGTGGACAGATATGACATGGCCACCATGTTTAGGGTATTGTAAAATGGGGTTACTTTTTAAGGGTTTCTTCTAGAGTCACCCGCCTGTTGTCAGAATAAGCACCAAACTCTTAGGATTTGAAAATCTCTTGTTTTTAGATACCATAGAGATGTTCTGCAAAACAGGCTCTTCTTTTCTTGGTACTCTGCCTCCACCCACCAACTAAAATTCCAGAATTGTACTTATCATTTTCAAATCTTTTCCTCCTGTTGGATTCTTTCCTTATGGTGAACGGTCTGGACATTTTAAGAAGAGGCAGTATTAGCGTCCCTTTTATCTTCATGGTGCTTATTTTCACATCCCCATCGGGAAAGCGTATTTGGTGGTTTGGATGTTTACAATGTGAGTTGGACAATATCGGCACAAATGACTTCCTTTCACTCTGAATGATGCAGCAAGGGTTTTCCCACAAGGTCCTAGCTGTGGTAGCAGCACAACACAGACTTCGGGGAATTATTTTGTATCCCTCTCTGACAGATTTGCTTATCAGAGCCTTTTTCAAGATAGTTTCTTTGTGAATATTCAGAGGTTGTGACACACTCTATTCAGCCTTGTTTTTTCCATAAATCATACTGTTCTCCAGAGCTGAGAATTCAGTTCAATTGGACCGTTCTCAACAATGACAATATTGTCACCATTGAGAAGACCAACGTTTTACAAGAAAGAACCATGATTCAAGCCATCTACTACCAGCTAAGGCAGAGCCTTGTGGATTCGTGCATTCATATGGTGCCTTTTGCAAAGCTTGGGATGCTGGATGTACAGTTTCAGCCAACCAGACACTGTTGCCACCATAATGATTCTCAGCCCGAACTATTAGAAACTTCACCACCTGTTTTGCAAACTCCTGTTTGGTGGACTTTTGCTTTGCATTTACTCCTGGGAGTCTTCCCTAGGTTGGTTTCCCTCTGATTTCACTCACAACGTATAGTAAGAGGGGACCCATTTTGACACACTGCGGATGTGCAGCCTTTTGTCAGCATGTGAAAAGGAGCCCTTTTTGTAAATTGAAGGCCATCCCTTTGGCCATGAAAGCATTTCTTCTTAGTAAGGTGCCTTGACTAACAGCAGTGTTTATGTGAACAAGCAGGGGGCACCAACTCCCCCATTCTGTGCCTTTTGGAAGTCTAGCTTTGGTTTTAAGCATTTGTGAACATCTTTCCAGTTGCTGTACCATTCATGTGGTCATTAACACAAAAGCAGACACTGTCATCTTCTACACCTCAATTATTGTTTGGAACTGCAATATAGTATCCCAAAGATAGATTTATTTGCTTGTGTATCTTGAATGGGGGCAGGTCACAATTCATTACTGTCTTCTGGATTGTATGAGGCGCGTTCCTTTTAAGCCTTCCCTATGCTCCTGTTAATTCACAAGGTGGTTCAGAAAATGTATCTCAGTTCACTCTTCACAGCGATACCGAGCTCTCTGTATGGGCTGTCCTAGTTTTGGTACTATGTTTGAATTCTGTTATTTGACCGTCTTCCTCTACAGAACAGCCTTCTGTCTCAGGAGAGAGTGTTAATCCTGCCACGCCCTACCATTACTTAGTTTGAGAGCCTGGTACCCTCGGAGCTAGTTTATGCCAAAGAGAATTTCCAAGTCCAACATTTAAATTGTTTGTTCATGGGAAGCGTTCAACTATTAAACTGTTCAAAAGCAAGTGGATGCACTTATGTTATTGGAAAAAAGAATGCCAACTCTTCCACTGCGTTTGTAGACAGTCGTATGTTCATATGTCACATTTAGTCCTCTTTGGCATCAAAATGGACTCTTGAAAACACTATTCTAGCTATTGGGGCTTACTTAAACAGGACGTTTACCCTTTGCGGAAGGAAATTATCAGATATCACTTTGATTGTTTCAACTTTAATTCCCTCGCCTCCCTGTCAGACCCCTGCCTCCCCAGTGGCATATTAACTTTCTTCTGGAGTCATTAATGAAGAAGCTTTTGGAGCTTGCGACTTCCTATGTCCTTGACCACCTCCCCTGGAATACTGCCTTCCTAGTTGTGGTTGCTTCTGCCAGGAGGGTGAGCGAGTTTCAGGCACTCTCCTGTAAGGAGCCGTACACGGGTTTCCATGCAGAAGGTGATTGTACGCATAGTGCCTTCATTCCCAAAGCTTTTGACTTATGTTTGAACCAGAAGATTTATTTACCTTTTGGCAAGAGTGGTTGCTGAGTGGGCTGTCTTGCTGTCCCTTACTCTGCTCCAGTGTCAAGAGCGAACCTTCAGTGGAACTACTGTGGAGTGTGGACTTTGACTGCACTGTTTCTTTTGTAACATGTCCCTGTTATTGAGAAACTTTGGGTCAAATTGACTGCTTCCTGCCGGCCCCCTTTCCCAGCAACGTCGTTATAACCAGCATTTCCGTGTGTTTTCACGCCTGCGTTTTGGCAAGAGTGGTTGCTGAGTGGGCTGTCTTGCTGTCCCTTACTCTGCTCCAGTGTCAAGAGCGAACCTTCAGTGGAACTACTGTGGAGTCTGGATTTTGCTTGGACTGGTACAAACTTTATTTAAAGAACACTAAGGAACTGTTAGAATTTAACAAAGAAACTAGTGGCTTATTTTCTTTATTTTCTTTTAGTTACTTTTGTAACCTGTCCCTGTTATTGAGAAACTTTGAGTCAAATTGACTGCTTCCTGCCGGCCCACTTTCCCAGCAACCTCGTTATAACAAGCATTTCCATGCGTTTTCGCAAGAGTGGTTGCTGAATGGGCTGTCTTGCTGTCTCGCATACGAGCGGACTGCGGCTGCCTGTTTGAATTGTTGCTTTCAAAGCTGCAATGATCACAATGGTTAGTAAAAAATTTAAATTGACCTCAGGTATGCCCGTGATTAATCCTGGGCAATTATTTAATGTTGAGATGGCGGCAATTAAAATTGCCTGTAGACCTACCCGCAAGAAACAAAATCTTCAGCGTTCAATGTCTCTCTCGTCTGGTATTCGCCTATGCTATTCCCAGGAAATGCTGTCCAGTAAGGAGAGTGTTCCTCATTCTGGCATGTGTTTATTAACTGAGCACTCATTGCTAAATGCTCCCAAACATTTGTTGTGCTCAGAGAATGTGGTGGAACAGCCAAAAAACCTGGTGAGTGATGTGACCGTGAGTGGTAGTATTGATGTTATGCCTGTCTCTGGAGTACTCGTGGCCCCAACTTTGTCAGTTGAAGTGAGTAATGTGAGCGAGAGTGGTAGTGTAGACATTATGTCTATCTCTGATACGCCTGTGGCCCCAAGTCTGTCAGTTGAAGTGCCAGACACGACCATGGTAACTGCCTGTGCCCCGGAGGGACTTATGCCCTGCGGGGAGCTCTTGCCATTGGCTGATAGGGACATGCAGCGCATGCTGGAGCCTATTTGCTGTTCTGCGGCTGTTCAACATCGATTACGTGCTGCGCATGAGGTGCTTACAATGGAAGGGGAAATTGATGAGGAGGCAATGGACTTTATAAATACATCCGAAAGGTCCATTTCCTCCTCAGCTGATGTTCTGTACATTTGCTCAAATACAGGGGACTTGATTCAGCTACAGCGAGATAACTCCTTGATTGCTGATAATCAACCAGCTGAGACTGGAGTAGGGGGAACTCCAATCCACACCTGTCATCAGGCCTCGCCAGACATTGATCAGGTGCCCAATTCCAATTGTATAGAGGAATCACGCTCATTTATTGAACCTACTCCCCGGCAGACAAGGTTCGAGGAACCAAATCGGTTCATTAATAAAAACTGCTATAAGTGGTTCTCTTTTCAGGAAGCCCCTGCGCTCAATAATACCCTGGGCGCTATGAATTCTGCGCTTCTAGCGCTAGCAAAACTATATGAAGTTCTTGATGGTAAGGTTAACCACCAAACCTCTTTATTGGAACAATGTTGCAGCGGCTTGGCGGTTTTAACACAATCTCCGCTCAATAGGCAAGTGACCATCCAAGCTGAAGTAGATGATGTTCAAGCCGGTGCTTCGTCATCCCCTGGTTTACATGATGTCAGAGTAGTGGGGCCCACTATAGACTAAGGCTCCAACCTGTTTGTTTCCCAAGTTTATATGGAGAAGGCATGTATGCAAGTGTGTGCTCCGAATGACGCAGGATGCAAAGAAAGAATCCACGATGAATGTAACCAACAGCCATCGTTGGTGATTCACTGTCCTGCAAATAGTGCTCATGATGTAATAGGTGATGTGACAACAAAATATCATTGAAAGTGGAGATAAAAAAACAGAGACCGACACTGATGTTCAAGTCCAGGGGATGGCTGTGGTGACTACAGTAGTACTGACCAGCTACACACTTTTCTCCTCTGTACCTGTTAAGACAGATGCTGGCAAAATCACTGCCATAGTTACCGACCCTGCGCCACCCATCCCCAGGAAATCATCCAAGAAGGGGTGGGGTACTAAAACACGGGCAACAGGGCGAAAGTTTATCAAGGCATTATCCCGACGTGAACAAGTTCCTAATGCTAAAAAAGTTGAGCTGGTGATATCAGGTCCTAAGCAGGCCATCCAAACCTTTATGCCGTATGGGCCACTAGATGAGCTGGTTACTCTTTCAGGTGGTGTGAGATCCCAGAATTTGCACAGAGTAATAATCATCAAAAAATACTAAATACCACTGAGTTTGGAGATACCGTAAATAATAGCACTAAAACATGTAAAGTGGGCATCATTGATACACGGACCGGGTCGCCTGCTAGAGTGAGAGAAGGTTGTCTGAGCCAATTGGCCCTTGCAGAACTTAAGAGAGGAAATTAGAACCTCCATAAAGACATACATGTCTCACATTCCTGGGGTGCCTCGAAGTCCAATGGGTAGCAAAGGATCATTGATGCCACAGGGTTTTTGTGTGTTAATAAAGGCTATTGTATTGGAAAATACAAAAACGGTAATTCCTGGTGAGAGCTACACACAAGTAGCACAAACATCTAATCCGTGCCCTGAGCCCATATTGCAAGTTGACTCACCTGATATGCACCTGATTTCAGCCATGCCCATATATTCATCAAATACCCTGGGAGTCTATTTGCATCAGCAACATAATGTTACACTTGTTCATGCTCAGGTGCCTCCAGCTGAAAATTCTGTCCAGGTCCCAATGGCACAGGACCTGCGAGATACCGTAAAATCTTCAATTGATGCATCTATTGCTGAGACCAGGGAGTGTTCTCGTGGTATTGAAAACAGTCAAAAACAGCGATGTCCAGGTGTGAGCCAGTTATTAAAGGGGTCACTTCAGTCAGTTAATCGGGTGGCACTAGGAAATGATATACGCTCCAGACCCAATTTTTCAACTGATACTCAAGGCACTAATATTAAATTCATGGATGGAAATAAACAACAAACCAAACTTAAATCCCACTTTCTGGTGCTCAGATGTCGTGAAGACCCATACCCCAAATATGTACTGAACCGGGCAAGTATTTTGAATATATGTAGTGAAATTCCCAATTTGCCAGCGCTATCATCAACAGATATTAATTGGGTTGAATTCACTAATATAAATGATCCATCTGAGGCTAGAATCCACCTCCATTCTACAATTGTGATGAATATTCTGTGCCAGTCTAAAGCAGCTCTATACGAACTGGGCTTTTATTTATTCCAAGAACCCATCATCAAAAGTAATATGGTGGAAAAAACTCAAATTAAGACATATCAATCCACCAGGAATAGAGAATTACAGCAGATTGCAAATTTTGCTCCTAAAATGTTGACATCACATGAATTTAATCCAAGATCATAATATAATGCTACTGTTAGTATAGGCATCTTACTTTCGTGGAACACTAGAGGGCAGAAGCACTTGTTTGATTTGGCAAGTAAAGATATGGCACAATATGAGCTCATAGCCCTCCAGGAAACCTGGCTTACTGAATGCCCCATTTGGGTGTCCCACACTATCATAATAACACCTGCTATACAAAACAGAAGGGGTCGACCCAGTGGTGGCCTTTTATTAGCTATCAGCAAAGCTTCCGGGTTTGTGAGTGAGAGACTAGTCTCCCCATCCATGTATTTCCAAATTGTAAGACTGCATAGAAATAACGAGATCTTTAATGATTGTCAACATTTATTGGAGCAAAAGAAATATTACTTCTGATTCCTTCTTTGGGCACTTGAATTCGATCCTTGACTGCTTGGCTCTTGAGCAGAATATTTGCCAGACTATAATAGTAGGGGATCTAAATCTCCACTTGATATTACAAGGCGCACAGGAGCGGGCTGTTGATGAACTGAATTGGTTAAACATCATGAAAGAGAGAGCATTTGTTATGCTGAACGGTGCAATTGTGGGGGATGTTCCTGCTCATGTTACCTGGGGTAGGGGGTCTCAGCAAGCAACCCTGGACTATGTTTTTGTGCATAAAAAATGTCTAAATAATGTGCAATCCATGCTGGTGGTCACAACCAACCATAGCGATCATGACAAGCTTGTCATGCATTATCTGATACATCAAGGTACAACGCCGCGCTTGGAATATGTCCATGCATATTCAAATCTCGTTAATAATAGTGGCACACGAGTGAGATGGAATCCGAATAAACTGGAACAGTTTCATCATGCTCTCTTGCAGTCATCTGGGTCAACAAATTGTTATATTACAGTGATAGAAATGTTCAAGCAGCTTAAAATGCCGGACTTGAGCCTCCGACACAAACATTGTCACCCATTTGATCCTACATTGCAGTGCAAAAAAGCAGACTTACGTAGAGCCTTACTAATTTAAGAATTCTGCCAGAGTCCAATCGCTCTTCAGCTAAAAAACAACTTAAGGCCTCATGAAGAACATGGCTCAAGGGTCAGCGTTCTTTGCGTTACCAACACAATGGGGAGATAATGTTATGTCATAGTCTCAAGAAGTCCACTAGTGGCATATGGGCATGCTTGAACGAGGCCACACACAAAACACAGGAAGCAGTTCAGATAAATGCCATCCCGAATGAGATCTGGAAGGCCTATTGTGGCAAGCTCTACTCTTCGCCATTCCCGAATTTGACCCCAAATACAGGATCTTCGGGTATGTCTCATCACTTTACCATCTTAATTGATGACATCCAGCTGTGCATTTAAAATTTGAGTCGCTCGAGGGCGCTAATCCCAAATGGTCTTCACAATGGTACACTTAAAGATCATCCAAATGAATGGGCAAGGATCCTTTATCAGATATTCAATCAAATACTCATGACAGGAGTTATTCCTGATTCATGGAGGAAATCCATCATCCTACCCATATTTAAAAAAGGGAACTGTGATGACCCAGCATCCTACTGCCCAATAACGCTTTTGGACTGCCCGGGATTTCTTTTTGCACGTTTAGTGTTGAATAAGTTCAAAAGTGGGCTGGATGCGAATACGTTTCGTGATCGGTTTCAGACAGGGTTTCTGCCAGGTAATGGGACGGCTGTAAACACTACCACCCTAACCAGCATTATCCAGAAGGCGCATCAACAGCAGCAGCCACTTTATACAGCCTTTATAGATTTTAAAATGGCATTTGACGCTGTTCCTTGTGAGCTCCTTTTTAAGAAATTAATAGATAAATGTCCTTGGTCTATTGTAAAGTGGCTTATTGATTTACATACAGATACCTCTATCCAAATCCAATTATCAAGTGATGGTCTTTTGTCTGATTCAATCAAGACCGCGTGTGGGTTGAAACAAAGTTGTCTATTAGCCTCAGCCTTATTTACTTTTTTTATTTCAGATATTGGTTTAAATTTTGATAACATTGTGGCAGATTCACCAAAAATCAATGGGGTCAATGTAAAATATCTGCTTTATGCTGACGATATGGTGCTTTTCTCCAAGACTCCGAAGGGGTTACGTGCGCTATTGAGTGCCTTGGACCACTATACAAAGAGAAACTGTATCACATTTAATCCGAGCAAAACAAAGATTTTGCAATTTGGCAAAAATAAACGGCGGAATATTACGTAAAGATGGCCTTTACAAAACGTTAATCTAGTTTCCGTTTCCTCCTACGTGTACCTGGGAGTCTATATTAGTAACTCATCAAATAAGCATGCTAATCATCAGCATATAAAGCAGCGATTAACGATTGCCATTTCGCAAAGCAGACTAATTAGGAGTAAGTATTGTAAATTCTCAATAACTCCATTACTCGTCTATTACAGACAAAAATGTATTCCAGTAATTCTGTATGGCACGGAAGCTGTTTTAGGTAAATTGTATCAATGTTGGGCAATTATAGAGGGCTGTTATTGGAAGCGTGCCTTAAACCTTCCATTGTCGGAACCCATATGTATCCTGAGACACGAGCTTGGACTTCTATGTCTTTACTCAATCTATAAGTGGAAGTTATGTATGTTATATCGTAAATGTATAATGAGTGTGGATCAACGTGGCCTGTTAGTCTCATATCAGCATACCTTCTAAGATCTGTTGATGCATTTGCAGTATCATGGAGAAACAAGGTCAAAAAGATCATCACCAATGTCGGATTTTCTTTGGCATTATTGTTAGAAAATCCTGATAAGGTGAAAAAACGAGTATGGGAAGACGACTGGATAAAAACTAGGTCTGCATGCTACTTGTACCAAAAATTCAAGAACAACCCTTTTGCCTTAAAACGATATGGGGAAACAAAAAGTTATCTAATCATGTTCCCACATTCCCGACAACGGAATGATTAGATAAGATTCCGATTTAATATTTGGCCCACAAAGGAAGTCCTGTGTGCCCGCAGAATTATAACAAAAATTGAGATAAGATGTCGGTTTTGTCAGCTTGCCACAGAAACAATGAAGCATTTACGTGTTGAATGCCCTATGTTATTATCAAAACGAATTAAAAATTTTGAACATGTGCTCTCTGGTTACATGACTGTATCTCAAACACGATGTTGGTATTTGTTATTTCATAGCAATCTAAAAATCGTTAGATGTGCAATACTTAATTATCTCTATAGCCTGGGGCTTCAAAAAAAAGTGATTACTTTAAGTCGTATGTAAGGAGCTGACTAGGCAATTTTTAGTTCATACATCTTGCTACTTGTACATTTTATATATTTGGTTTCTTTTAGTTCATGAATATATTTCTTTTTGAATTGCAACAGATTATGTAATAACTTAATTTGTATACTTTTATGTGTTATGTTCTTGTTTTAAATTTTGTAATGCAAGATTGTATGTTGAAAAATCAAGTTTACTTGATTAAATCAACTTTTAATAAAAAAAAAATAATAATAAATGTACCTGTGTTCCCGCTTTGGCCACATGATTAACCCAGCTGAAGAGGTTCTGCACAGTTTGGATGTGGCCAGAACCTTAAGGCTTTATTAAGAAAGAACTAGACTTTTTGTTTTTCTTCACAGTTCAGGCCCCCTTTTTGTCACTGTTGTTTTATTTGGACTCGAGGCAATGAAGGTCTCTGTTGCCTGCTTGATTGTGTCGTGCATGTCCAAAAGATACCCTTCGCATGGCCTTCCTGTTCCTGAAAGATTACCTCCACATTCCATCAGATCGAAGGCAGCAGCCATAGCTTTAAATAAAAAGTGCATACCCTTCTGTGAAATCTGTGGGGCACCCACATTGGCTTTGGGCTACTCCCAATGGTTCTGTAATCCATATTTACTGGATATTTCCTTTAGGTATGGGGCGTCTGTTTGCTTGTAGCCACCTGACACACGCTGCATCTTCTTCGCATAAAATGTGTTGCTTTATCTGTCCCAGCATGTTGGAAGGGAGGGAGAGCCAATGGGCTAAGAGTAACACAACCATCTTCATGTTGACTCCTGTATTTGGTCTCTGGCTCTTTCTCCTTCACGCCCCCCCCCACCCCTCCAACAACCGTCTTGTGCATTTGCCAGTGTTTGGCATGAAATGCGTAATATAGAGGAGTGTGGGTTCTCTGGCACATAATGGGTTTTGCATACCAGGGTTCTATCTTCCAAATTATTCAACTGACTTGTCATCACTTTGCAGCAGAGGGCTTTCCAACAAGTCCTGAAGGTGGGAGAGTCGCACACCAAGTAGGCGAATTGTCATAAAGGGAATTTGAATTTCTTATGCTCTTAAGTATTCTTGTATGTATTCGGGCAGATTGGCTCTTCTAACTTTATTTCTGACATGCAATTTATCACATGTTTTGGGTTCCCCTTGGTTTTCACTTTCTCAGGCAACCTATCATGTGCTCCTAAGTGTATGTCAGACTTGGCTTGAAGAATGTCTTTCATGGATCCTAAATGCCTTCCTTCATCCTTTGCTGAGAGTTAATGTGAAAAAGTATCCCCATTTTAACGTTTACCCCTCCCATTGTGGGCCGCAGCGCCCTTCGGCAGCTAATGCTATGGTCTGCACCCCAGCACACTGTTGTAGCCTGGATGTTTAGTGTGACTGTCTGTGTGAGTGCAAGGCCTTTTGGAATGTTGATGTGGAGCTTGGAGTGTGGGAGGCTTGAGGGTTCCAGGAACGGACGGTTGGGACCTGGAGCTGGGCAGGGAACCAGGGTAGAGGCTTGTAGATCTTCTCGCCCACTTCTCATCTATACTATGTAACCAAGAGACAATAAAGCATGTTCCTGTTTCTACTTACCTGGGTCAGCCTGGTTCCTGCTCCTTGTACATCACTGGCCCAGGTACAACTTGCAGGAGGCAAGTTACATCCTTTTTGGGACTGTTTCTCAGGAGGGGATTACTAGGGTATTTGGAATGTCACACTTAGGATGCTTCTATGTACACTTGAGCAAGCTGTGATGTTATCTGGCCCAGACCTTCTCTAGCTCTGTTTTGGAGGAAAGAGTAGAGAAATGGTTTGCTACTTCGTTTTGGCCCAACTCATCAATGGAAAATTCAATCGCATCAGGGGGCACTCCTACGGTGCAAAGAACAGGACGGCCCCAAAGGCTTCTTGGATTAGACAAGACCTTTAATCACCAAGCCTTAAGGAACCAGTAAAATAAATATTAAAGCTAAAGACCAATTATTTTCTAAAATATGCTGTATAGTTCAATACAAGCTGACTTCCCATACAGGTAGTGCCAATATCCTGAGGGGCCTTTCACTTTGTGAAGCAGTCAGTCTGTTTTGCAGATTAAAATAGAAAGATCAGCCGTGACGTCCCCCGTGAAGGGACTAGTTCTCACCTTTAATCGGCTGTGCATTTCCAAGACTTGGGCTGATTCCATGGGCTTAAGGCTTTTAGTTTTTTGTTGTCCATCCCTTGAAATGTTGCAGAATGTTCTAGAATTTGGAGCAGCTTGTTGGCAGGAGAATGTATTCACTTCAAGCCTTACCACTCTGGCACACTATCCGTTTATTCAAAGATCTGCATCCAAGAAAGCCATTAAAATGGAACTAGTACACAACTGCCTGAGCCAAGATGCCTGCCTGCTTCTCTACAAAGTACCATATTGCCTGCCATAGGGTAGGCAAGAGAGTTTGTGTTTGTTTATAGATGGATATGTGCTGCATAATCCTGCCATCTAATGTTTTGGTCATAAGCTGTAACTATGGCTACCTCTAAGTTTAAAATCAAGCATTGTCAGAGCCCACAGTGTTTACTTGTGCACAGCAATTGGATATGCTTTTTCCAGGCACTGTCATAATGGTACTATCCGGCCATAAATTGGAAAATGGTGCGAGTAGATGGGCATGTGATGGCAGGGCCTGGCAAATGCCTATATAACACCTATAATAGACATGCCAAAAACGGTTGCCTTTGCAAATACTTGTTTTTCACAGAGAGGGCGGCGCACATCTTGATTATAAATGAAGTTTCTAAATGCCCACTTTGTAAGACATTGTTATTACACCTGGATCTCACAGCTCACATTATGCCCCCACCTCTGAAGACTGCTTAAAAATAAGTGTCAGGCCCTATACAGCACAGTTTGATGTTACTGTGTGATGGAGATCCGAGAACCCAGGAGGGCATGTTTTGGGAGGGGGAAGGGCAGGTAATGGCAATTGACTGTGTAGATAAAGGTTGACCCACAATGGCTCGAGGGTTCTGAAGGCAATCGCCATCACAGATGGCGAAAGGTTCAGAACACAATGCGACTGTATAGTGTTATTCCTTGAAAGATGATTGGTGACTGTTACCTAGTTGCTGATGGTGCCGAATCATCGGTGGAGTCCTCCGAATAAAGGTACTTCAGTCATCTTTTGGATTTTCACTACATATTTTGGTGAGGAGCGAAACCTGACAACCCATGCATCTGGACACTGCCAGCTGTGACGTCCATTGGCTGCACTGTTTCAATCTGAACAGCGAAACAAGAATCAAAGTGAAGCTGACCACCCTTCAACCAGAACCTGCTGTGGCTTTTCCGGCAAAGTCAGGAGTGACGTTGTGAAGTGCAGAAGTGGGAGTATGTTGGAGCGCAGATGGAAGACATCCAGTAAGCCTAGGCTGCACCAGAAAGAAAGGATCCTACTCTGTATGGCGGTGGGAGCAGGCCCTGAAAATGTCTATGTGGACACCAAATATGTCAAGGATAGCATAGGGATGCCATAAAAGGCACAGAACGGTGACCCTCCAGTAAATTACCAAATGGTGTGAGCGCATAATACCGCCATGCAGTTACTGCAGGAACTTCAAGGATTTGTGAGATCACAAACCATTGGCTCTTGGAAAGTACATCCATGGGCCAGAAGCCTCGAGACGGATGGAACTTTATCAACTAGCCTGGCCCTATGGTCTTCTGATGCTGCATTGTACTAGTCTGGCCCTATGGTCTCTGATGCTGCATTGTACTAGTATGGCCCTATGGTCTCTGATGCTGCACTGTACTAGCTTGGCACTATCGTCTTCTGATGCTGCACTGTACTAGTCTATTTGTATGCACCCTAGCCAATATCGAATCTGCCTATTTGGGTGTACCATAGCCAACTTGATTCTGCCTATTTGTATGCACCCTAGCCAACTTGAATCTGCCTATTTGTATGCACCCTAGCCAATTTGAATCTGCCTATTTGTGTGTACCATAGACAATATCGGATCTGCCTAATGTGTGCATTCCAACCCAACCCATAAGCTAAACACCCCAACTGCACACCAACAGATTCCTACCATGCTTACCTGGCTCACCCTCATCATGTTCCCGTTTTGTGTCATGCAAGATAGTGTACCTTGCAGCGGAAACAACTACATAGCTTAGCCTAGCCAAACCCGCATGCCCAAGACACTTCCCCATCCCCCGCCACACACCGTTACTGCCCACTACACCACCCTTCCCACCTAGCTACTACCAAAGCCATACTACCAGTGACCACCCTGTTGACACCCTAGCCAACCTTATTACTGACAAAACCTCATGTCACCAGTCTAGACCTAGTCTACCTAGTCTACCTTGCCTGGTTGTTGGCGCCAGTCCCAATCACCCCAAACCCATCATTAAGTTTGCTACAACTAATCACCTTGGCAACATACTCACCGTCAACCCTAACCTCACAGACCGAAACATTTCACTAGGCACTAGACTCCCCCATATGAATAGCAACCCATCAGCCAAACCCAATACTAAGACAAATAAAAATAGCACAACCTCTAACAACTCCAAACCACTCCCTTTAAAAGGAGCTCTACTAAATGTCAGGTCCCTTGTGGCCCATCCTACAGAGATCGCTGATATCATCCTGACCAACAACCTCGGCTTCCATGCCATAACAGAAACTTGGCTACATGAGGCAGCAGGACCCTATTTAACCCTAGCTATTCCTGACAACTACTCCATGCTCAGAGCCGACAGACCTAATGCTCGTGGAGGAGGCGTAGCTATCCTCTTTAAATCCTCACTAGACCTCAGATCAGTCACCTCCTCTCCACTAAAATCATGTGAACATCTCACAATCAAGCTGCAGACTTGTCCCAAAAATACAATCTCCATTCACCTAATATATAGGCGCCCAGGTCATCCTGGATCCTTTGCAAAAAGACATTACTTCTTTAATAGCTGAGAATTCTAAACCATCAGCACAAACCATCATCCTCGGAGACTTCAACCTTGGGTACAATGACTCTAATGACCCCCCAGCCTGCTCCTTAGCCAATGCCCTAGCTGAGCATGGCTTCATACAACTCAGCTCTCAACCCACTCATCGGAAAGGTAGAATTATCGATTGGGTCGCTGTGCTAAATTGTAATATTACCTGTAAGGTTTCCCCATCTCTCGCATGGACTGATCATCATCTCATCTCACTAGATATTAATATCAATAACCAAGAACCAAAAAAATCCCCCATTGTACCAGCCTGTCCTACCAGGAATAAGCGCAACATTACTGTTGAAGCCTTAATAACCTTGGTACTTCCCACTCTCAACGCACTTCCGGCCACGGCCGACCTGAACCTACTGGTCAACACCTATAACGATTCCATGGCCAAAGCCATTGACACTATCGCCCCACTGAAAATGTGCAAAGATAAACCCAGAGCACACCTGAAATCTTGGTACACCCCCGAACTTAAACTATTGAGGAAAAAGAAAGCCAAAATAGAAACACTATGGAAAACGACACCTTCCACTGAAAATAAAACGAATCTCACTAATATCACATCTTTATACAAAAGTGAGATAATACGTACTAAGAAAGAAGCCTAGAACGTTAGGATAAACCAGGCAGGTTCCAGCACCAGAGAACTATTCAACATTCTAAAGGAACTAGAAAACCCTACTCCCCAGCAGATACCTGCACAAAGGACAAACCCTGGTGCACTAGCATCCAGAATGCCCTCGCCAACAAAATCACAGAGCTCCAAACCAAAATAGAGTCCAAATTACAACAATTTACCTGCAGCAAGTCGACCAGCCCTAGCACACTACCTATCACTGACACTAACTCAGGCTTTACGTTCAATAAGGTAACTATACCTGAAGTACAAAAAATTATAGCCTCCCTGAAACCCTCCAACTGTAAAGGGGATAGCTGCCCGGTCCAGACTATAAAAGATGCAGCCAGAGATCTATCCCCTTTCATCACTAAACTTATAAACTTATCATTCTCTACCAACTCAGTCCCTAGTAATCTGAAACAATCTTGGGTTCTCCCACTTCTAAAAAAACAAACATTAGACCCGGCTATACCCACTAAATACAGACCCATCACCACGGTTCCATTCCTACTAAAAATCCTAAATAGAGTTTCTTATCCGCAAATTCAAGATTATCTAGAGACAAACCAACTACTAGGAATTCGTCAATCTGGCTTTAGACCCCAACATGGAACAGAAACGGCCCTTGTCGACCTCAAAAACCAGATTGATGAATTTAAAGATAAAGGCAATGCTGCCATCCTACTTCTTTTAGACCTTTCAGCAGCCTTCGACTTGGTTGACCACGAAACCCTCTGCAACCACCTATCATCAGTAGCTCACTTCTCCTCCTCTGTTGTCATGTGGATACAATCCTTCCTCACTAATAGAACCATGAGGGTCTTCTCACCTGCAGCGGCAGCTGACCCTATCCCCATCACATGTGGTGTCCCACAAGGCTCCTCTGTTTCACCCACTTTGTATAACATATTTACAAAGCCACTCTTCGACAAACTGGACCATCTGGGTGTCACCTACACCAATTATGCATATAACACCCAGGTACTCCTGACCCTATCAGGTAACTACAACGCTGACGTTACCCGGATCAATGAAATCTTCACCATCATTCAGGCATGGATGGCCACACACGGCCTCTGCCTGAATGATGAGAAAACCGAGCTCCTCCTTGTCGGCTCACCCAACAACCTGCTGAAACTCAGCCCTAACTACAATAGTATCATCATCGATGGAAACACTATTCCCATTGTTAAAAGTGTAAAATCTCTAGGTTTCTATCTTGATGCCAATACCAACCTCTCTAAACAAATCAACATGACTGCCTCAGCCACTGCCTACACAGGTAAGCTGATCAGAGCTTGTAGACCCTTCTTGTCCTGTCCTCCAATAGTTGCCTCATACTGGCTAGGGGTCTTATACAGTCCAAATTGGACTATTGCAACAGTCTTTACCTAGGTGCAAACCAATCCATAATCAAAAAACTGCAGGTACTCCAAAATAACGCTCTACGAGCGGAATTAAACATTCCCAGGCGGGAGCACATCTCTACCATTAGAAAATCATGCAAATGACTCTCCATACAACAAAAAATCGACCTAAAAATGATCTGCCTCACATATAAAGATATAAAGCCTTGAACCACCAAGCCCCCCCTTATCTCATCAACAAATTTACTTTGAAATCTGCTACTAGAACTACAAGATGCACTAACACCTTATGCCTATTGGTGCCCAGATTCACCCTAAAAAGAGCTGGAGGAACTAGCTTCACGGTCTTTGCCTCACAACTGTGGAATACTTTACCACTGAACATCAAATCCACCTCTATCATTCAGAAAACACGTCATCTCATGGCTACAGAATAAAAACTCACACTCACTATCCATATCCCCCCATATCCATCCTCCGCATGACATTCTTTAAATGTGATGTATAACTTGTAAAATGTATAAAATGTATCCTGTAACCACTTACCTAAGCGCCCTCTTACCTCTGAGTCTGGAGCGCTATATAAATAAAATAAACAAACAAACAAACCAAGTGCAGATATAAAAAAAACAAAATATAAGGGAAAGCGACAAACTTAGTTTGAGAGCACAGCGCTGATACTCTGCAGAACATAACTCCTCCGTGCTCGTATCTTCCCACTCCATGAGTGCCTTCCATCACATGGTAACAGTGGGTGGATACCTTCCATGTTTACCTAATGGTGATAGGCGGAACAATGTTTAACGATCCAAAGGAAGTAATATTTGCTAACAGCCTCGCTGCAGAAGGATTATAGATACTTTATCAGGTATTCCGGCTCTAGAGAGAGCAGGAGATGCATCTGCCAGTGGCACCACTAAGTGATATGAATCAGCAATTTCCAAATTAGAGAGGACTTTTGGAGGGAAAAAAGTCATGGAAAAGTATTATTTCTTCAAACAAAGACAACGGAAGACAGTCATTAGACTACATTGCAGCTCTTAGAAGCTTAATCGTCTCCTGCAAATTTACAGGCAACTTAGAGGAGTACTTGAGGCCAATTAATGTTGCACACAGCTGACGACTACATTACATCAGGCCATTGATATTGCACAGACAATGGGATTGGGAGCCGGGTGCATTAAAGTGATTCAAAGCCATGACATAAACACGACGGAAGTCAAAATAACCCAAACTGAGGCATGTGGGCCCCATGGAAATGGCTGTCAAGCGGGGTCTCCTCCTCCCCAGACTCCTCCTCACCTGTTTGGTCAGGTTCTTCCTCCACCCTGATGGGGCTTCTCTTCTTAATCCTTTTCTCTGGCTTCTTCGTCTCCTTTTTTTGTCGTAAATAGGGCCGCGCTCCCTCGGCTGCCTCCGTGGTCTGAATGTAATACAGAACCAGAGGTTGCCAGAGGAGCACACCCTAAACGGGGAAAAAGCCGTATAGGCAAAAAACCCCGATGGAATCAAGACCGTAGTGATGAGATCTGAGGTCTTGCCGAAGACTTGCTGAAGCGGGAACGTTGGTCCGCCAATTCCAGCTATGGAACACTCCGGTATGGAATAAGGAGCAGGTTGCTGGACTCAGCGTACGGGGATACCGCAGGTCTCTTCGGTTTCACTGGTCTCCGTGAATAAACCGGCATAGAGTGTAACAAGCCGAATATACGGAGTGGTAGAGGGAAGGAATAGAGGAAACACAGATAGGGAATAGATCAGAAAAGGTACAGAATTACCCCAACCGAGATAGCGGTTGTACAAGGCGGGGCAGGACGAACGCAAAGAAAACACAGATAAGGAATACGCGTGTAATGAAGTAAACGCGTAGTGAAAGCTAAGACAGCTTGAATAGATCCCGATCACCTTACCTGAAGACCTGAAAGCACCACGAGTGGAAAGGCACAGAAATAAAGGCTAGGAACTTTAAGCTGAATAAAGAAGGCGAGTCACTGAAAGGGACTGGCAGCGCTGGTAGCAATTCGATACAACGCGCCGAGCACTAGTATGATCAGCAGGTTATAGAAGTGGGCGGCCATCTTGGAATAGACTAGACCGTAAGGCTTGCTTCTGGCATCCATGTTAATAGTACCTCCAGCGATGGACGAGCTTCCAGGGTTGGTGCATGACAGTATGCCCCCTCCTATATCTACTCCCTCCTGGTTTCCCCGGATACAGTCTGTGGAATCGCTGTACCAGTCTGGGGGCATGTACATGCGTTCTTGGCTCCCATGTTCTTTCAGCTGAGGGATAGCCCTTCCAGTGGATCAAATATTGTAAGGTTCCCTTTCTGTAGCGGGAATCCACAATCCTGTCCACCTCATATTCCTCTGGTTCCTCCTGGGGTGTTACCACAGTTCTCTTCCTAGATCGCTTGAATGGATCCTCTTGATATGTCTTGAGTAGAGAGGAGTGAAAAACAGGATGTATTCGCCGCAATGCATGAGGTAGCTGTAGTCGGAAGGCAACCGGATTAATTTGAGATTTAATCCGATAGGGACCTATGTATCTGGCAGCAAACTTTCCCCTATGTGTCCACCGGGGAAGATATCTCGTTGACAGCCAGACTAGGTCTCCCGGTTTCCAAAGAGGCACTGCACTGCGTTTAGTATCGACATAATTCTTGTATGTCTTGCGGCTCTCTTCTAATGTTCGTAGGGCTTCTGCGTGGCTTCTGCGAAGATCAGTAAGCATCCTTTCCAAAGCTGGAGTGGTAGTTTGACCCTTGATAATGGAAATACCTGGTAGATGGTGAGGATGGTACCCATACGTACACTTGAAGGGGCTCATTCGGATTGCTGTGTGATAGGTGTTGTTATAAGCGAATTCCGCCATAGGTAGTACAACTGCCCAATCATCCTGTTCTTTGGTACAAAAACAGCGAAGATACTGTTCTAGGTTGGCGTTTAACCTCTCTGTTTGGCCGTTTGGATACCTAGTTGGGTGCACAACGAGTCCCAAAACTTTGAAGTGAATTGCGTTCCCCTGTCTGAGATAATGGAACGAGGTAAACCATGTAATCCAACCACTTCGCGAAGAAAAACCGTAGCAGTCTCTGATCCTGACGGGATCCCAGAAAGGGATATAAAATGTGCCAACTTGGAGAACGAATCCACTACAACTAAGACTTGGTCTTCTCTTTAGAGGTAGGAAGTTCTACGATGAAATCCAGTGAGAGGTCTTCCCAGGGAAGTGTTGGTGCTTTAGCTTGGTGTAGAAGGCCATGTGGTTTATGACGGGGTGTCTTATTGATGGCACAAGTGGGACACGAAGAAACATAAGATGCTATGTCGCTTCGCATGGACGGCCACCAAAAGTTCCTGGGGACAAGCTCAAAAGTTGCCTTCTCTCCTGTCATGTCCACGCGTACGATCGGTCCACGACCATACGCGTATAGCCCTTTAAGAACGCTGCAGCCAGGTGCCTGGAAGTTGGCATGGCAACGTTGGCATCCCGTCCTTTCCTGTTCCTGGTATCGTCAACGCCGAGTAGCAAGTAGCGTCATCACATGACCTGTATTTAAGCACCTCCCACTTGTTGCCCAGTGCTTCTGATTTGCATTAGTAGCGTTACGAAAGTTGCTTGTGTTTTTCCTTGTTTCCTTGCCCTGGTTTTTCCTCTCCTTGCTTCTGGAACTCTTGTGCTTTGACCCGGACCGTTTATTGGATTTTCGCCTTGGATTGCCCCTTGCTACGCCTCTGCTGCATCTGTGTTATGACCATGGAAAGCTAACGGAACTGCCTTGCTTCTGGCCCTCTTGTTGTTCCGCTCTTCGATCTCGATCTTCTCCATTTCTGAACAGTGTCTTCTTCTGCGGAATTTGGGATATTTCGGAACACTAACTTTTGTACACGGACTAGAGACTGCCTCAGTGTACTTAGGCGTCCTCGTGCCGTCGGGTTAAGCTCTGTTTCTTCCTCTGGAGACCGGACCTGTCCCACCTTGCCTCTCTCATTGGAACTTTCAAAGACTGCACAGACTTTACTCCGGTAAGCCCGTAAGGGGTTTTCTTGTCTATTTGATTTAGCCTTGGATAAGGGGAGGGGGCCTAGACTTGTATTGACTAGTACTTATGCATCTCGTCTAACTGTATACCATTGTAAACTACTGTCTGGGTTCCCAAAAGAGTGGTTGTCCTGCATATGCACATTGTGATTAAACCTCGCACTTCGCTTGTAGGTTCACTGTGTGTTCCTGTCCTACGCATCCCGTCTTGCCTTCCCGACATCGGCTTCTACGACACTGATCCTCTGGAAGCAGTCTCCTAGTGCAACACACGGATCTCATCTGGTATCCTTCTTTCCTCTGATTAGATGCTCTGGTTGTCTGATTGCAACACCAGAGGGGCACATCAGGTGGAAGAATTCGTCCACTACACTACGTGGGCAACTCGGATCCTGACATCTCCCTTGTGTCCTGCTAAGGGAAGGTCATGGCAAAATCTTATCGCTTGTGTTCTCAAACTAGGTGTAGGAAGAAACAAAGCTGATAGACGGAACCACAGTCCCTCACGTTCCTGCAACTGACAGGAGTCCTTCTCAGCCTGTGTGCTATGAAGTAGATCCTCTCTAACCTCCTGAAGAAAAAGGTTTGCTATTGTGCGGAAATGGTGTCCTGGTAGGATCTTCTCCGTCTTTACCTCAGATAGTTCTTCTACACTCCAGCTTCGGGACAGAGCGTCAGCGACGCTGTTTTGGGATCCTGGTATGTGGGTGATCCGGAAGTCAAAGTTAGAGAAGTAATATGCCCACCGGGCATGCTTTGAGTTTCTGCACTCCATTTGTTGAAGAACCTTCAAATTTCGATGGTCCGTGCGGGTTATAAATGGGTGTAAGGCTCCCTGCAGAAGATGTCTCCATTCTTGGCATGCACTACGTATAGCCAACAGTTCTCTCTCAAGTACTGAGTAGTTCCTTTCACTTCCTGTCAATGTACGGGAGTAATATGCTATGGGGTGTTCTAGCTCATCGGTTCCTTTCTGTAACAAAACAGCTCCCAATGCACCTCCAGAAGCATCTGTCTCAAAAACAAAAGGTTTACTGTGGTCAGGTTGGACCAAAACAGGGGCAGAGGTGAAAGCTTCCTTTAGGCTTTGGAAGGCTTCCCTAGCGGAAGGTCCCCAGTGGAATGTTACTCCTTTTTTGAGAAGGCTAGTAATGGGTAATACGAGATCCGAGAATCTTGGTATGAACCTGCGATAGAAGTTCGCCAGACCCAGGAATCGTTGAACATCCTTAACTGAGGTGGGTTCTGGCCATCGATCTATTGCTTGAACCTTAGATGGGTCCATACGGATTCCCTTGGTGGATAAGATGAAACCCAGATATGGTACCTCTGAGGCCTCGAAAGTACACTTCTCTGGTTTAGCAAACAGATTGTTCTCTGACAGTCTACGGGGGACTTCACTCACATGGACGCGGTGTTCAGCTAATGAAGAGGAAAATACCAGTATATCGTCGAGGTATACAACCACTGACAAGTATAACAGGTCTGCGAATATTCTGTCGACAAAACGTTGGAACACAGCTGGAGCATTTACCAAGCCGAATGGCATGACACAATATTCAAACAACCCCAGCGGTGTTCTAAACGCTGTCTTCCACTCGTCCCCCTTCTTGATCCTTAACAGGTGCTAAGCCCCTCGAAGTTCGAGCTTGGTGAACACCCTGGAATTTCGAACTGCCTCAAGTATGTCTCTGATTAACGGCATCGGGTATCTGTCTCGAATGGTTATGCTGTTTAGACCCCTGTAGTCTATACAGGGGCGTAGTTCTTTGGAGTCCTTCTTTGAAATGAAAAACAATGATGCTCCTCCTGAAGATTTCGAGGGTCTGATAAGACCGTTTGCCAAAATGGCTGCTAGATGCTCCTTCAAGACCTCCTTTTCAGTTAAGGATAGAGGATACATGCGTCCGAATGCAAGTGAGGTTTCTTCTTTGAGGTCTATGCTGCAGTCCTCATTACGATGAGGTGGGAGGAGTCTCGGGTTATGATCCTCAAACACTCTTGCGAATGGTTGATATTGTCTAGGTAAAGAAGATATCAGAAGACGGTCTTGAATCCTCGCCAGACTGGATCAGACTTCAGTCGAAGCTTCTCTCGGTTCCATGCAATGCTCTTGACAAAATTCCGAATCGAAATTTATCCGATTCCTTGTCCAGTCTATTCTGGGGTTATGTCTTCTTAGCCATGGGATTCCCAGGATCAATGGAAAATGAGCTGCTCTGATTACATCAAAACGCAGGGTCTCAACATGGTATTCCATGCCTATTGTGATGGGAATGGTCTCCATCGTAATGGGTCCTGAAGTTAGAGGGCTTCCGTCCACTCCTTCCACCGGTACTGGCTTGTCCTTTTCCTTCAGTGGTATTTGGTTCTCCTCAGCCCAGGTTACATCGATAAAGTTTCCTGCAGCTCCGCAGTCCAACATAGCCAGTACTGAACATTTCTGTCCAGATTTGCAAGTAAACGTAACCTCGAACACCATCAAACGATTATCTTCTATTCCGTCTGAAGTGGTTCTGGTAGAACTGCAAGGGTTTGGGCGGTCTTCCCCATGGTCTCCCTTGCAAATACCTGGGGCTTGGCATTTCCCTGTCGCATGGAGGGTATGTCTGGACAGTCCTTTAACATGTGTTTAGCTGACCCACAATACATACAGAGATTCAGATCCTGTCTCCGCCTTCTTTCCGTCTTGGTAAGAGGTCCTCTGGTTGACCCTATTTGCATGGGTTCCTCCGGAGTAGGACGTTCTCTTCTTCCCTGGGGAGGGCTATGCTGGGAGGTCGGTCCTCTTCCTCTTCTTCTCTCGGTTCGTCTCTCTTGAAGACGGAAATCAATCTGAAGTACCAGAGTCACCAGTTCCTGGAAAGTGTTAGGCCTGACTACTCGGGCCAGCTCGTCCTTAAGGTCTTCATTCAAGCCTCGTTGGAATAGAGCTTGTTGTGCTGAGTCTGGCCATTCGGTAGATACTGCTAAGGCTTGGAAGTGGGCAATATAGCTCTGAAGATCCTGATTGCCCTGTTTAACCTCGAGGAAGGCATCAAACTTGGAATATTGCACGTCAGAGCGTTCAAATCTGTTCTTGAATCCCTGTACAAACTGAGCAAAATCATTTACCAGAGCGTCTTGGCTGGTAACCAGAGGGGTTGCCCAAGCAAGGGCACTTCCAGCCAAATTGGAAATGAGAAATCCTACTCGAGCTCTTCCAGACTCAAATGCTCGAGGTCTAAAAGAGAAGTAGACTGAGCAGGCATCGAGAAATTCCTTAATGTACTTGGGATTTCCGTCATATTTCCCATAAGTAAAGGGCATTGGAGGTAAGTCATCTCTGCTGGCTTCCCGGGCCGCAGCTTGCTGTCGGAGAAGAAGGTTCTCAGCATGTAGTGATTGCATGTCCACTCTGAGGCTTTGTATGGCATTACACATCTCTTGGAGCTGCTCAGGCGAAGCCATTTCCTTCTTTTGGCGTTGTATACTGTCAAGCGGGGTCTCCTCCTCCCCAGACTCCTCCTCACCTGTTTGGTCAGGTTCTTCCTCCACCCTGACGGGGCTTCTCTTCTTAATCCTTTTCTCTGGCTTCTTCTTCTCCTTTTTTTGTCGTAAATAGGGCCGCGCTCCCTCGGCTGCCTCCGTGGTCTGAATGTAATACAGAACCGGAGGTTTCCAGAGGAGCACGCCCTAAACGGGGAAAAAGCCGTATAAGCAAAAAACCCTGATGGAATCAAGACCGTAGTGATGAGATCTGAGGTCTTGCCGAAGACTTGCTGAAGCGGGAACGTTGGTCCGCCAATTCCAGCTATGGAACACTCCGGCATGGAATAAGGAGCAGGTTGCTGGACTCAGCGTACGGGGATACCGCAGCTCTCTTCGGTTCCACTGGTCTCTGTGAATAAACCGGCATAGAGTGTAACAAGCCGAATATACGGAGTGGTAGAGGGAAGGAATAGAGGAAACACAGATAGGGAATAGATCAGAAAAGGTACAGAATTACCCCAACCGAGATAGCGGTTGTACACGGCGGGGCAGGACGAACGCAAAGAAAACAAAGATAAGGAATACGCGTGTAATGAAGTAAACGCGTAGTGAAATCTAAGACAGCTTGAATAGATCCCGATCACCTTACCTGAAGACCTGAAAGCACCACGAGTGGAAAGGCACAGAAATAAAGGCTAGGAACTTTAAGCTGAATAAAGAAGGCGAGTCACTGAAAGGGATTGGCAGCGCTGGTAGCAATTCGATACAACGCGCCGAGCGCTAGTCTGATCAGCAGGTCATAGAAGTGGGCGGCCATCTTGGAATAGACTAGACCGTAAGGCTTGCTTCTGGCATCCATGTTAGTAGTACCTCCAGCGATGGACGAGCTTCCAGGGTTGGTGCATGACAATGGCATAGACCAGACAGAGCACAAACTAAGGACATAACCACAGACCACCACATTATGATAAACCTATCCAGGACAGGTCTGAGAATAGAATGACACAAGGCGCACGCAACACCCCAAATGCCACTGGTGCAGAAGATTCAAACAACCCAACTTGGGTAAGGAATACCCAGCTGTAACCATTGATTGCATCAAGTATCTGATAATAGGACACTATGGGTGAGTCTGCAGAAATTGTAAGAACAAAGTAAGTCAACATAAGGCATGTAGACAAAGTGGTGGGCCAAGCAGCGTACTGATGATTGAGTGTTGATGAACTGGATTTCCTACTCTTCATATATCCTGAGACAAAGGACCCTGGGAGCGTTTACTAACAAATGGTATGGAAATTAAGATGCTGATGATAGACTCAAGTTCACCATTCACCATGATAAACATGCACACTTTCTAGGATATATTTGAGGAAGACAGAAACGCTCCACTCCATCAGACCCACAGGCACCTCCTATGTGTAGTAAGTATGCATGGATAACGCCAATTTAGTGATAGAACCACATGTTTCAACCTGTACATAGCAAGAGAAGGTTAATCAGTGGTGGGCTGGGCGGAACAAGCAGCCTATAAAATGAAACTTCATTCGAGAAATGCATGCCATCCTCTGCATCTCCCCCAATGGCCTCTGCGAGAGTCTACACCTGGAGAGCCCTGAGATATTCAAAGAGATAGGAATCCTCAAAGGATTCAAACATGGAATCATCTTGAAACATGGAGCAAAACAAACAGTGTGCACAAAGTAAGGCCCATACCCATTGGCAACAGAGAAGAACTCAAAAATGGATTGGAGAAACTATGTGAAGGCGGAATGATAGAGCCAGTAGAATCATCCGAATGGCTTGCTCCCATAGGAATAGTACGTAAACAAAATGACACTATGCACATGTGGGATCTAAATACTTATATTTGGGTAGATAGGCACCCACTACCCAATTGCAATCAGATGTTGACCCCCCCACTATGAAACCAGCAAGATACTGCAAAACATAAGACTTCTCTTTTGGCATGCTACCAGATTGAGTTAGATGAAGGATCAAGAGCTCTCGGGTCATTCTTAACACCACTAGGACCATACAGATTTAAACAGGTGCAGCGTGACTTACTTGGCTGCAGCCATTTTCCGAATGTTGATGCAATACCGGTTTGGAGGCCTAGATGGAGTGCATTTCTTCCAGGGTGACATGCATGTAACGGCAAGAGATGCAGAGGAGCAGGGCACTCAGCCACACACGGTACTGAATGTGGTCAGAAAGAAAGGGCTCACCATAAAATGAGAAAAATGACGAATAAGTGTACCTGAATTGGAATACCTGGGCCACAACATTAATGAAGAAGGCATCAAACCCATAAAAAGGTCTAATTGACACCATAATGAAAGTGCTGCAACCCAACAAATATCAGTTAAGGTTGTTCCTAGTGTGAGGGGTCAGGAATGCCAGGTAGGCAACTTGCTAGAGGTTTTTCACAAGTAGCCATTTTATTAAATTATAAGGTTGTGACAAACTCCTCATTTTCCCTAACCTAACAAGGATTTCCCTGCCTCTAGAACTAAGACTAAAGAAAAACACTCTAACGTCAAAAGGTATCTGTCCCTCACATGTATACAACAAAATCATATAGGTATTTATATGGCTGTTCAAATTCAACACAATTACAGTCATCGCAAGATTTATATCCAAATATCCTTGTGACCAAAATAAAAGTTCCAATTAATAAAGATCTTTTCAATAGCTAAGTTTTTCTTCAAGAGCAACACAAAGTTCCTTTCAATAGCCAAGTTCTGCTTAAAATACAAAGTTCCTTCCCTCCGTGAGGGTTTCGCTTGCCACTTCGATTGTCTTATTTTTAAACATGGTTCATCACTCTTCCAGATAGTTTTCCACAAGCTCTTGTTTGTTAAACCAAAACATCTTTGTCTTCACACTTCCAATGAATATTGCAATAGACATCCTGGTTTATGGTCTTTCCATCTAATGCCACTGCATCTAATACCATTCCATCTAAAAATTTTGCATCTAATGAATTTTTTTATAATGCACCTAAACAAAAATGAACCCTTTACCCCCCAAAAATAAGCATTTGATGCAAAGTTTTTCGATGGAAAAATTTTGATGCAATGGCATTAGATGGAAAGACCAGATACCACTTATCGTCTTTGGAAAAGACAACTACGTCACATTTCTTCTTTCATCAGGATGGTTTTACCACAGTTCATCAAACATACTAGAGGCCTTGACACTTTCTTTCCACCACAGCCCCTCGCCACAATGCAGTACTTCAGTACCTTTCCTAGTATACTTGCCTGCCAAGATAAAACTCTTACCACTACTACAAGTACTCAGTGATGAGGCTTACTTCAAACATTAGCAAAGTCTTTGGGCCTCCATACCGGGCTCCAATACCGGGTTCATGCAATGAGGAATTACCGGCTCATCCCGACATTGGAGGACCCGGTAATTCCTCCTTGCAGGAACCCATCCAGATTCCCATTCGAGCCCCCATAGGGCTCAATGGGAATGGGGAGGGAGCTAATAACGGCCCGTTATTAGCTCCCTCTTCCCCTCGCGGAACCCGATAAGGACGCCTGGTTTTACCAGGCATCCTTACCGGGTCCCGCAAAGGGAACCTCGTAATCGGCGCTCCCGTAATGAAGGGTGCCGGTCCCGTACCGGCACCCTTCATTACGGGAGCGCCAGGGTTATAATGAGGCCCTTTGACTTTCAACAACATGAAGATTCACAACTTCTTCCATAAGGATACAACACCCATTGATGCTGTTTGTTCCACTGATTAATTTGCCACATACAATGCAGGTTATAGTCCTCTCCCCCTTGATACTTTACACAATGAGGGTGTCTCTCCTGACACCTTTGGGTTTCTACTATCATACCAGGTAATTGCTGGTAATGTTTCTGATTCAAGTTTCCCTCTTTAAGAAAGGTGTTTCCCTTTTTGTTTGTAATGGCCTTTCTTTGGCCCAGCAATGCTGGTTGTTATCTGGCTTAAATATTGCCTCCTCTTTACTTTGGCAATGTTGGTTACGGTTTGGTTTCAATATTGCCCCCTCTTTACTTGGGTAATGATAGTTGCAAAGGTTCTCCTCTCGTTTTCTTTTAATAAGAGAATTTTACCAAAAATACTTGTTCATTAGTTCGGTCTTCAAAACGTTTGTAAGCAGACAGCGGTTTATAACGGAGTGCCCCAGGGTCACCTATCGAACTCACCCGTCTCTCTCTGCATGTCCGCTTAACCTGCTGCTGCTTTGAGTCTGGAACTTCTGTCCAGCTGAGGTGTGGGCCATTGGAAACACTAGGCTTCATACTGCAATTCTGTGCCTCTGAGCCCCTCTTCATCTTCCCAGTACCCAGGTCATTATGGAACTTGAAGTCCCTAATGTTTGGGTTTCTCTTTTTTTCATAGGCTTTAATTTTAACCTCATCTAACTCACTCTGTCTATGGAATATACCTCTAGGAAAGGGCTTTTAGAGGAATCACTGGTTGATTCTTTATTTCATAGCGCAAATAAAAGAGGGAATCACATTTATCAGAAGTAATGGTATTGATGCTTTGATCCTTACATGTTCTATTCCCATTCTGACCATAAGGGTTTTTACCACTAATGCTTTGGGTGCTTATGGAAAGGCGAGCATTACTCTGACAGCACTCCATCAGGTATTCTGGCATTATGGAAGTCTCACCCCCCAAAGATGAGTATTGTGTCTCTCCTAAAAGTCACCCTCTTCCGTTGGTGGCCTTCTCTTCCCAGGTGATACACCCGGCTAATACCAGCCCCAGAGTTAGGATCAAGTAGCGGCTCCCTTCCCCTTGCCACCTGGGAGGAGAATTTAGGCAGGGATTCTGTGCACACAAACCCAAAACATTGAGCAATTTGATGAAAAAGAATGTCAGATTTGGTTGGTTAGTATAAAAACCAAGTCACAACTCTCATGGTGTTCAAACCTACTGAACTCGCTGTGATTAATGTTGATGCTTACAATAAAGGACTTGATGTAGTGCTGAGTTGGGTTCAAGAGAGTAAAGAAGTAACTATCGTTTTTCCATCCAGGGCTCTTTGTGGCTCAGAACTGAGGTACTACAGTATAGAGAGAGGCACTAGAGGTGTTCTGGGTTTTAAGAAACATTAAACATGGATTTGGGGCCTACCCATCATCAGAACGGATCACAAACCCCAGTCTCCTCTTTAGTACAAATGGTCTGACATACATCGCCCAGAGAATTGGTTGATGGATGGTAGAGATAAGGCAAAGGGAAAAGAAGCACTGGGGGACTGCCTATCCAGATTGCTGCTGATGGAACACCAGAAAGATGGAGAGAACTCATCATACCTACAGTCATCTGAGGAGCATGGATCTAGTGTTGCTGCGATCCATCTACATATTTCCAAAGAACAATGGCAAAAGACCCAGAAATGGGTGAACATGCAAACATTCTATGCAAGCACTTACAAGAAGGATGGCAGTCCATTGCTTGAAATTCCAGAGTACAAAGAATTGTGGCGATTACAGAAGATTCTGGAAGTATATTTGGTGGTGACAGTTTTATCTTACCATGCTCCATTAAACATAAAATTCTACATCTGGGTCATGAAGGGCATTTGGGCAGAAGTATGAGAAAACGTTGCATGAGAGAAGTACTGGGGACCGGGGGTGCTTGATGTAGAAATGTGAAGGAATGCCAACAATGTGAGTGGAGCGATCAGACCAAAAAACATGTGTGATTACCCTTCAACCAAGTGAAATACTACAGTTTGTCTGGAAGAAACTCACAAGGGACATAACTAGAATCACATAGGATTTATGTTTTGGTGCTAATGAACTACGCTGCCATATTGGTGTGGTTCAAGAAAGTGTCACCACAAGAAATGTAATCAGGTTCCTCACTATGTTTGAGAGAGAAGGCATCCCTGAAGAGAACAACAAGGCAATGGAATATAGATCATATGCTAGGAATTGTAGGTATTTTTAAAATATAATGGAATCAAAAACCTGCTAATGGCCTTCTACCACCGAGCCAAAAAAGGGTTAGTTGAAAGGATTAATCATTTTATAAAAGGCATTATACTACTGGTTGTAGCAAGTTCCCTGCCATGGTAGGAGGTACTTAAACAAACCCTCAATGCCTGCAGAGTCACCCTACAGTCATCAAACCATTCATACTTATTAGGGGCAGGGCTTCATGCAGCAGGTTCAATTCCCCCATGGGTAAGCAAAATGCTAACCAAGAGTCAATGCTAGTTAGTTGTAAACAAATGGCTTATGAACAATATTATGACCATAAATGTTGGCCCAACTAGAATTGAGGCGCAAGAGCGGGTCAGGGTAAAGGCGCCTCAGCAAATGCCAAAGGGACTGTATAAGATCAGATCACCTCGACAGGTCATTAAATCCAAAAGAAACACTAACATTAGAAAATGGGGGAAACTGGTCTTTAAAGGATCTAGTCAGAAGAAAATAACATCATAATCTTAAAAAGAACCAAAAAATGTTGAATATGAGAGATGTACTATCGCAACTTGGCCTAAGTATAGAAGGCCTCTTCGGAACATCAAGAAAGATTTGATCCATTATGGAACTTCTACCAGTGTTACTCCATCTCACATTCGCATTCTCCCTGCTTCCTTCCCTGCCACCCATCAGGAACTCGCTGCCGTGCACCTGGGTAGGTAAAGCACATTTACCTCCATTACGGTACTGATTGCCATGGAGGCTTAAGGACCTCTGCAAAGCATATCCACAGCCCTGACGCAGTTTCACATCCTCCATACTTTCGGATCCCTGCGTGCTGCATACTCACGTTGTTGAGTTCCTTCCTCTAGCGTGGAAGCACATCGTGCCAGGGCCGGAAGCTCAGAAGTAAGGTCTTGTATTTCAGACAGCAGAGAGCAGGGCGCACTGTTCTCCCAACACGATCATTGGAGTTTAGTGTTTAAGTTATATTAGTGCACTTCCCCATTCAGACTTCAGGTTCAAGGCTGGACACATGCAACACCCAGGTAAGCCCTGCTGCCACATGTGAAACTGAATGTGTTCTAGTCGAATCAGTGCCTACCTTGTGTTACTCCATATACTTGTCGCCCTTTTACAGCTCCATTGTGCTCTGTCCTCATTACACTATCTTCAGGAATGGGGTGTTGTTATTGTTATTGTTCATTTGCATTTATATAGCACCTTATATACCATTGGTATGGTCTGAAGGCGCTGGTGGGTTGAACGCCCTTGGGAACCGAAGTTCAGATCAGTAGAGAGGGTAGAGAGAGTTAAAGGTGCGTGTGAGCAACGGGTATGTGTGCAGCTCGTGCGGGATCCATGTAATAGCTGCTTCTTAGCGGTAGGTGTGGTGGTTGAGAGATCAGGAGTATGTGTTCGTTCTGGCAGGATTTATCCAGACCGGATGTGGCTGCGTTAGGCCTGAGGAGAACGCCTGGCTGGGGGGTGTGTAACCAGCAGTGTTTACTTAGAATGATGTGGAGTGAGCGGTAGATGTTGGTATGGGTGTGTCAAGTAGCACTCCTGCCCTAAGGGAGGTGCGCTGTCTGGTAGTTTCCTTACAAGCAGATCAGCTTCTCCACCATTGGATCTTTCATAGATTCACTCAGGCCAGGAATCCTCTGTGATTTTAAAATAATTATATATATATATATATACATTATTTCCATAGTATATGCAATGAGAATTGCCCATTATGTCCAATGAGACATTCACTTGTGTAGTCCCTCCACCTCACTTTTGTCCTTTATGAACCTAACCAATGAGGTGGCTGGGCTTAAGCTCCATCCCTGGCAGCCAACTTCAGATTTTTTCACGCAGTCTAACAGACAGGGGGAATCCTCCAGCTCTCTGAGCTTTCTTCGATTTTCCTATCTTTAGTTGTTCAAGCTACATTTAGAATGTTATTCTATCTTGTTCATCTAGTAAAGGACTAATATTTGTGACTTTCTGGGATCAGCAAGCACAAGATTTCAACTTTTTTTCATTGAGTGAACATTTACTACACACCATGGCTGAGGAAACACCAACTGCCAAGAAGCTTCCTTGTTCAAGGATTGCAGCATATGCAGAAAGAAGCTAGTGAAAATGAGGGATCCACATGAACAGTGCATCTACTGTTTATACCCTCATGATATCCACCAGTGTGAAATCTGTAAAACCTTCACCAACAAGACTTTACAAGACAGGCACAGGAGGCTACTATTACATCTGGAGCCCAAGTGCCACTGCTCGGACGAGGAATCTGCCAAAACAGCCCGTTACATCTCACAAACCAACTGAGAGACAAACTTCTAAAATAAGGGTAGAAAGGGGTTTGAGGAACTGCCTGGGGGACACCAACTCTATATTCCTGTGCTCTTGGTATTATTAAAAAAAAATCCCATAGGGATGTCACATGCGTGTGAAGAGTAGACAGGAGACATTGGTTCCTCTGCTCCGTCTGGTGCAATCAAAGGAAGGTTATCTTCACATCTGGGCATGCGCCAAAAAAGCATGTGTACTCCTCAATTGTTTGTCTTAAAGGTAATTTATTCCTTGATAAGTATTTAGCCCTCTGTGATTACACTTGTTTCGGCAACTGTCTGCCTTTTTCAAATCAGGGCAAGTCTGTTCAGTGACATATGTAACATAAACATGAAAACAAATATAGAAAGAAACAGCAATTCAATCCATTGCATTAAAAGATTCAAGCAGTGTGAGTTACATAATAGTATTACAGAACATAAATATCACACAATATAAATGATATACAGTTCACAGAGATTAGGGAGGGGGCCAGGGTAAGGTGGTGTCGGGGTGAAACAAATATAAAGAGAAAACGAGAAAAAGAGAAAATTAAGGAATTATGAGTGAGAGGTTCATAAACCAATAAACAAATTAACACAGATTGCGCTTGGACTCCTGTTGAAACCCAGAAATGATATCCGCATTGCACCCAACTATCTGGTAACTTAGCTTAGCCTAGTCTCATAGTTTGAGTTAGTCATCATATAATCAAAGAAACATACTTCTGTTGATAAATTTCAAATGGTGGAGCACCACCTCTTACCGGAATGCTCTTATATTAGTTTCAGTCTTTGTATTCAGAAAGTTGCTCACAGGTTAAATCCCTCTTGATACAAAAGAAAAATCTCAAAAATCGGGATTACAACTATATAAACACGTATTGGCAGATATGTCCGCCCGTGTTGGACATATCTTATATTTTATAATTGTCTCTGTGCGTTATACACATACTGCTGAGTCTCAAACAGGTTAATCGCCTGTAACACGGCCTTATATAAGCAAGGATATATTATTTGAGCATGCATGTCTAAAGAAATATGTAGTCAAAAGCGACTGCCACCCGTTCGTTCATGACAAGCTTGTAGCTTTATTATCAAGTTCTGAGCATTGTCCGTGTCCTTGTCAGCAAACGTCTCAGTGCGCTGCAGGGAAATTGGATAGAGGGTCTCCAAATCGAGGGTCAAGGGCTCACCTGAAAATTGTCCATTCCTACACGTCGGTTCGGCATCCGCGTTCTCACGCGGCCGTCAGAGACAAAAAGATATGTTGATCCTGGTTGTCATAGTAACCAGCATAGTCTGTCTTCGATTTTGATTTCGGCTGCCATGTTATGGGATCGGCTGTGTTTAATGAATGCATCTGTACGGTCTGGCATTTACGGTTCTTGGAAAACCCAAAATAATTGATTGTCAAATATTAGAATGCACGGTGGTTTAAGACTAATTCATGTACTCCTTACCTGCAAAAGTTTGGTACAGAGCATTACCTAGCAATAATAGTAGTGCGAATTGGTGAATTACTAATTTTACCTGGATACTAAATACAAAAATTTGCTGGCTCCATATTTAAATTAAGTGGCGTTTTGGTTGCCAATAGTCACTTGAAACCAGATGGCGCCGACGTATTTAATAAATTACACCAATTGAAATTACTCAGACTACGGCAGTGGTCGACTCACCACAGGCCGCATTCATGTTTCAAAAACACATTGTCGTCAAGTCAAATGTTAGCACTACTGTCATATATTATTTTTACCACATAATGTATACAATTTCATATGAATGAAATCAGAGCGTGAGCATTCATTGTTACCATCAAAAGGTCTTCAATCCTAAACATTAAACCACTTTGCATGCTTCCAGTATTGAGACAGATACTGTCTATACATGTGTGTTTAAATCATATTTTCAGTTTGTGTCAACAAAATGAAAGTGAACAGGATGTATCTCAGCCTACTGAAAGGATGCCATCTCATTGTCAGTGTTCAAACCTCTGTCACTATTCTAAAATGGCAAATTAAATTGGCTTCTTCTTGTCTCAGACAGCATTCATGATTACCGGCCCTGGGTCCTAAAATGACACTTTTAAAACCTATACATCTTATTTCCTTTTTCTCACAAAGTTGATATCTCTGCTGCCAGTGGTGTGCTAGGGGTAACAAACTGTCTTGACTGCCAATCAAAGATATGTGTTCACGGATCCTTGTGCGTAGTTCACGAATCGTACTCCCAATGTATATCAAATGACAGGTGCATGTGATGGCATAGATGACATACTTCAAACGACAGTTTGTATTGTCCAAAAACCTCATATGAATTCCATACTTGTCTTTGAAGGAATCTGTGCTTTCCATGGCATACCTGCACATTGAACAGGTGCTGCATTTCCTGAAACCAACTGTGTGTTGCTGTAGCCAGGTAGTGATTGGTTCTTTCTTACTCTCCGGGAGAAATGGCGGACTTAGATTGGATTTCAGAGTTCTTGCTTTCCTGAAAATTAAAGATGGTATGTCTTCAACAAAGTCTCTAATGTGAGGATCAAGTTTGAGTAAGTGCCAATTCTTTTTCAAAATCCTTCTAATTAGATGGCTGTTGGCACAATAGATGGTAATAAATTTCACTTTGTCAGGATAATGGTTGCTTTTTTCTTTCTGTGTCAGTGTTTGTTCTATTGTCATCTTCTGTGCTTTGGCACATGCTACCTTGATGCATTTCTCTGTATAGCCCCTGGCTTTGAAACGACTGGTCAGAATAGCACATTCTTGTCTGAAATTTCTTGTTCGGCACAATTGCTTCGGGCCCGGATAAATTCCCCCTTGGGAAAATTTCTTTACACCGGCTTGAGTTGCTCCCTTACACCTTCCTTGAGCTCTGTGTGTCAGAAAAAGCATCATAGGGAAGAAAGAACTACCTCAAAAGGTAAGAAGATAACTTCTAAATCTTCATCTGTGGAACGCTCGTCTACTGGACCGCTGTCTATGAGTGGTAGTATTAAAAAGGGTTCATCGACATCCAAACCGTCCATGAAGGAAAAAACTTTCACAACCACGCTCCAAGCGTCCTTGTCAACGAGCAAATCCTCAACATCAAAATCGTCATCGACAAAACAATCGTCGGCGAAGGAAACACAACATTTGTCCACGAAGCTCTCATAGATAGAACCAACATCACAACACTCATCACAAAATAATTGTAGATGAAGCATCAGTCGTCGTCGTAGACGAAACCACCAACACCAACGTCGACAGGGAAAAACAAGCCAGAAAAGCCATCCACGGGCACTTCGTCAGCAGCAGGAACACCGTTGATGGAGGATAACGCAAATAAGACTAAAGACACAACTCAAACCACTCCCGGAGGACAGGAAGAACCTGTAATAATACAATTATCACCAATCAAGGAGATGGTAGAGTTACCAGATATTCTGCAGGAGGAATTCTCTGACACTGAAATCATGGGGGAACAACCCATTTACACCCCTAAAGAGAATAGTCCACCATGGCACCCGACCACTGAGGACGTCACATACCCATATGACCCTATGCTGAAGTAATCCATGCAAATAATGATAGATGAGTTCAATAGACCCCAACCATTGGTACCATCTGCCCCCAGACATAGGAATGCATCTGCAAGCTCAAGGAGCACAAGATCTCCACAAAGCGACAAGTCACCACATTAGAGTACTTCTAGTAGTAGAACCCGTAAACGCCCATGCTCCCCTGAACCTCCTCACAGGCCCAGGGACAGACCACTGTCACGCAGTGCTTCACCGACAAGAGTCTCACCCCCCAAGATCCTCACCTAGACAGATGAGACCCTCGCCAACAAGGGATCCAACTATAGTACCATCAACTGCGTCAATTTCAGATTGGCAGGAGGACCTGTTCTGACTTCATGGACACAGAGGAACCAAAGAATGTAGAGATTGCACACGACCCAGACACACATAGTGAGTGGGATGACTATGTAATAGAGAAACCAAGAAAACGTGATTCCCCAGGGGAAACCTCTCCACCTGATGACCTGGTATCCTTTCACACCATTATTGGCAAGGCAGCAGACCTTTTCAAAATTCAGGTAACCTCAGAGGAGAAGAAATCATTCCTATACGAACACCGGGTTAAGTGAAGGACTGTCCCTCCTATCCCCCTTTTAGACGGTCTGGGATGCAGGCATAAGAATCCTTTCTACACCTCTGTCTACACCCGCTCTGGTATCACAACCAGAGAAAAAATATAAGGCCCCAGACACGGATCCTCTATGCTTAAGAGGGCACCCAAAACCCGACTCAGTCATCACAGTTGCGGCAAGAAAGAAACTAGCAAACACCTTGTCACCATTGACAGCACCACCTGACAAGGAAGGACGAAAACTTGAAGCCCTGGGCAGAAATGTCTCATCATTATCTTCTCTAACCATCAGAACAGGTAAGGCTCTAGCTAGGACAGCTCGAATTGATCGAGAACTCTGGCTTCATATATCAAAGCTAACCAAACACTTACCGGCTGAGTTTCAAGAGGAAGCAAGGGCAATAATAACTGATGGGAAAGCCACCTCCGATCACATGCTCGATGCAGCGGTAGACGTTGCCGAATAAGGTTTCTGGCAAATGGTCTCAGAAGACAGGCTTGGGTGAAAGCAACCAATTTCAGACCAGAAGTTGAAGCACAAATTTTAGACGTGCCCTTCGACGGACATGACCTCTTTGGCAAAAAGATCTATCAGCTTGCTGAAAGACAAAGACAAAGACCGACGCACCTTTTGGTCTTTTCGGGGCTCATCCTCCAGATTCAGAGGTTACAACAGACCGGCCTATGGTCAGAGAACGCAAGGCAGTACCTTTCAAGACAATAAATATCACCAATCTATGGCCAGATTCAATACTCAAAGATGCAGACGTGGCTCAAACCACACCAAAACACAATCTAAACAGAACTGACAATTCATACCCATCCCTCCCACAGCACACTCCGGGGAGAGGAAGGATAATCCAACATTACCACCACTGGCGAAACAGAACATCAGACAAGTGGGTGTTACAAGTCATTTGTAAGGGACACACGATCAAATTTGTAGACCAACCACCCTCCCTCCCTCACGCCCCAACCACGCAAAACACACTAGAAATTTGCAAACTGTTCCAAAAAGCAGCCATAGAACCAGTCCCAGTAGTCCAAAGGGGAAAAGGCTTCTATTCCTGGTTTTTCCTGATCAGAAAAAAGAATGGCCAGTAGTGACCAATATTGGACCTAAGGGCGCTAAACAAATTTGTCAAGCGCATCAAATTCAAAATGACATCCTTACAAAATGTTCTCCCATGGTTAAACAAAAATGACTTCCTGGCAACCCTGGATTTGGAAGATGCGTATCCATATCTGTTACGCTCACCTGACTCCCACAGAGGCGTCGATCTGAACTGGACAGCTGCGGTCTCCACCAATGTGACGCATAGGGCCGAGGTGACGGACTGGACTGGCCCACCTAACTTCGTTTGCTTGGCCCGTAGGAATATTCTTCTACAAATGGAGAAAGGGAATTAACCACCTGTGGAGTTGAGCGTAAATCCCCCCACCCCCATTGTTCTCCCCACTGATCACCTTTGATGTCCCCTCTTATAATCTCACCTGATGGTTTGAAAAGATGAGCTCTCCATCCTGCATTGAGCGCAGGGGTGCGTAGATTAACCAGTTGCTTCACTGGCTCGGAGGAATTGGTGAGTTCCAGAACAATATTGACTCCGAGATTTCCAGCAAGACGCCGTAAGTATGTAGTTCGTAAGAGTTCAAATGCCTGACATTCACTCTTGTCCGATTCCTTGCAGGTTGCAGCTTGACCCTAGTGAAGAGTTCCTCGTGGCAACCGGTAATATTCTGGTAAGGATTTGTATTATCCAACACAGTTCGATAAAGTAATGTCAATATGTAACCTGTTGCTTTCTCCCTTATTCAGGCGCTGAGAGAAAGTATGAAGTCTCTGGGAATAATGCCTCCGGCGGTAAAATCAGGTAAGTCTATTGTGTTGAGGAGGGTTCCCCTAGTTAGTCCCTTTGTTTCACCTTGCTGTCCTTTTGTTTCCCCTTAGGGGCCGGGGTTCGGCGAAGATGCAGTGGAAGCTGTGCCGACCCGTGAAGAGGAATAGTACCCCCGGTGGTAAAATCAGGCAAGTCTATGGGGGGTAACTAATATTCCTCTGTGTGTTCCCTTGGCTCACCTTGCTGTTCTTGTCTTCTCCTTAGGTGCCGGAGTGCGGTGAAACATGCAGGAGGATGCAGTGGAATGTGAAGATGCTGCGAAGGCCGGTGAATTCAGCACAGCGCTGCAGCAGGCGAGGCGATGCGCATAAAATAACTTCTTTCTTCCAGCTTGAAGACGCGATGGACCAGGAATTCAGGTAAGGATCGAAGGTTTTGCTCTTATTCTAACGTCTTCTCCTTCTGTTCCTCCCTTTTTCTAGGAGCTGCAGACTCGAGGCGGGCATGGCAGAAGACTGGATGCAGGCTTGCAGACACGGTGAGCATTACGCTGCTGGATGCAGAATAACGCGAAGCGTGTGCTGCTCTTCGGCCGTGGTTTAAATAGTCTCCAAAGTAGTCCCAGGTAAGTATTCCTCTCCAGCCCCAACCGAGTAAAAAATAGTCCCTAGGTAAAGTAGTCCCTTCCAAGCCTCCTTTGGCTTGGAGCTCTTGCAGCATGGTCTGCATCAGGTAAGTTTTAATTTATGAGCCTGGCGCCTATGGTGCCAGGACTGACTCCATATGAGCCTGGCGCCATAGGGGCCAGGACTGCACTCAAATAGCCCCTAGCAGCGGTTGTTGGGCTTGCTTGGGATGACTTGATGCCGGCTTCCGGGGTTGCTGGGCTTGGTCTGGGTCCCCGGGGGTAGGCATCATGACAATATCCCCATCCATTCAGCACACAGAAGATTTCCCAGGTTCTCAGTGGCAGATGCACACTTCCAATTCTGAGTTCTCCCCTTCAGCCTAAGGTCGGCACCAAGAGTCTTCACCAAGTGCCTGGCACCTGTGGCAGCAAATACCCCTGCAGCACAACTTCGGGAAAAGAAATAAAATAAAATGAAAATTAAAATAAAGAACAGGGACTGCAGGGGTGTCCCCCGCAACACCCCGCTCACTATACTGTGTGGTATGGTGAGCGGGGTGTTGCGGGGGACAACCCCGCAGCACACCTGTGTGAAGAAAAAAAAATTGACAAGGGAGCCACAGGGAATTTTATAGACATCTCCTTTGCTCATAAGAAGCATGTTCCCTTAAAACCCCAGACGCAATCAGAACCTATTCTGTCTGGAGGTGGCTCTCCGCTCATTTCTGGGCCCATTACCTTAGGTACTGAAGTTCTATCCATGGTATGTGCCCACTACCACCATGAGGTACTCAGTTTTGACGCTATATCTGCCCCACACTTTTAAGTCATCCTGGGTACCTACTGGCTCCAACACCACAACCCCTTCATAGATTGGAGACAACAAACACCTTCTTTCCTTCACAATAGCGACTAGAATGCGCTTTCTCTCAGCCAACCTCATCCTTGTCAAACAACAATCTAGTTAGATTGACTCCATATCCAGTTACAGGACCCAAGTGCCCTGGTGATTCAGGCTGGTATACCTACGGAATACTTCTCATATCTTGAGGTGTTTGACTCCAAAGAGGCGGAGAAACTACCTCCCCATAGGTAATATGATTGTTGAATCGAAATCCTCCCTGGAGTGAAGCTACTTTCCAGAAGAATATACGCTCTTTCCGAGAAGGAAAACATAATCTTAAAGGAGTACATAGATACCAATCTCCAGGAAGGTTTCATTAAACACTCACTTCACCTGCAGGAGCGCCAATCTTCTTCATTTCAAAGCAAGACGAAACTGAACTCTGTCCATGGACTATCGACAGATGAATGCAATCACTATAATAAAATGCTACCTTCTACCCCTCATTCAAGTGTTACTAGATCAGGCAATAAAAAAATGTTTTATGTACCCCAAGTTAGATCTTAAGGGTGTCTATAACATGGTTCACATGGCCATGGGAGAGGAATGGAAAACCACCTTCAGAACCCATTAACCTTCAGAACCCGTTACGGCCATTCCGAATAGCTAGTAATGCCATTCGGGTTATGTAATGCCCCTCCGTATTTCCAATACTGCCTGAACAATGTGTTTTGGGATATATTGGATGTCTTTGTCGTAATATACCTCGATGATATATTGATATTCTCAAAGAAATGTTGCGAACATGTCTCCCATGTTAAGGAAGTCGTGAACCGTCTTCGGAAGTACCGATTTCATGCAAAACCCCCCAAATGCGAATTTCATCAGCAACATATTGCGTATCTAGGGTATATCATTACTCGAGCTGTGATGGATTGGCCTTGTCCAGGATCTGTTAAGGAACTTCAGCGCTTCCTAGGATTTGCCCATTTTTACAAGAGATTTATACCTAGCTTTTAAAGATTCCTGATACCACTTACTTGACTACTAAAGAAAGACATGATCTATGAGTGGACTCTGGAAACAGAAAAAGTCTTCTTAACACACAATAAATTGTTCACTTTGGTTCCCATCCTTCATCTCCATGATCCTAACCTGCCTTACATTGTAGAAAACGATGCTTCTCACTATGCTCTAGGGGACCTCCTAATACAAAAGGATTCCAGATCCAAAGAAACTCATCCACTTTCCTACTATTCTCGTACATTCACCTCTGAAGAAAGGAACTACAGTAGCTTTGAAAAGGAACTTCTAGCTAACAAAGGCACCTCTCTAAATTGGAGGCACCTCCAGGAAGGAGCCAAGCATATGATCATGGTATACACTGACCACAGGAATATGGGATGTCTTAAACAGCCCAGTCAATGAACCTAAGACAGATTTGTTGGATTAATTTATTTAAAAGTCGCCAGGCAATCAAAACACCAAAGCTAATGCTCTTTCCCGAGCCTACAAGGTTTCCTCTGACCCTCATAAAGGTATACCATCCGTTCCTCCGAAAAAAGATAATCTCCATTATCGATAACCCTTTGCAAAGCTATGAAGAGGCCTTATGAAAACATTCTACTCCTCATCTCAAGCAAACAATATCTACAGCAATCGCCGATCCATACAGAAGAACAAGGATTACTGTTCCATCATAACAAACTATGGCTACCAGCCATGCTAGTCAACATACCTTGCTGCATTGGTGTCACGACGTTCCTGGAGAGGATAATTCCTTCACAAAAATGACCCATTTTGTAGCCCTCCCTGACGTACCCCCAGCTGCGGATTTGGCTACCTGCTTCATACAAAACATTTTCAAGATTTGTGGATTGCCCAAAATTATAATTACTGACCGTGGTACTCAAATTTATATCTTCCTTCTGGAGAGCTATCAGTAAAGGATTGGGAGTCCAGTTAAACTTCTCCACAGCTTATCATCCGCACAGTGATGGACAAAGCTAAAGAGTCAACCAAACCATAGGGCAATACCTACGATGTTATGTCACCGAGCAGCACCCAGGGTGGACCCGCTTACTGACATTAGCAGAATTCGCATACAATGACTTCTACCATTAGCCCTTTTCATCTTTCACTCAGTATACACCCTGTCTCTATTCCCGTTCCCTCCTCTAAATCAAGCATGGTCCCTGCAGCCAATCATTCAGATTCAAGAAGGCCAAACTTCATCTTCAAGATACTCAAAACTAAGCCTGACTTTATGTCGACAAGAAAAGGAGAGCTTCTCTGGAATACCAAATCAATAATGGTCTGGTTGTCCATTCTTCATACTAAACTGTAACAAAAAGATCAAACCTTGCTACATGGGTCCATTCAATAGTATACGTATTATTAATCCAGTAGCCATGGAACTAAAACTCCCATCTCAATATATAATCCATCCAGTTTTTCACGGTTCCCTATTGAAACCTGTCCAACACTGTATCCTATATCTCCAACCAAGAACACAGGACCCCTTCTGCTGTTTGGGTAAATGACTGCACTTGATAAAATGAAGGTGGCCCATACAGCGACAGTTATTTTGTTTGGGCCTTTGGAAAAGCGCGCCTATGCCATGACTTGAATGTCCAAGCCTCATGTTGTGTGGCCGTTGTGTCTGATCATCCAAAGTGGTGTTTTACCAGTGATTCGAATGAAAGCTACTGGGGCACTAGCACTGAAATCCTTTAAAGCCCCATTCAGACGCGAACAGAATCTGATAAAGACAGACAATTCCACGACAATGTACACCATAAAACAAAGCAAGCACAATTTCTCTAGCAACATAGGGTGGCCCAACTCTCATAGCACTGAAGTCTAACCAGAGACCTAGGCAGAGTGTATACCAATTATTTTGAAAACACTTAACTATTCATCGAAAATTGATGGCAGGGGCAGTTTCTCCATTTGCAAAAACAAAATATGCCACAAGCCCCTGGTTTCTTTTTGTGGGTGGATGCAGTTTTCTGTGGGTCTGTTGTTACAAGGTACTTTCATATATTATTTTCACCAACACTCTAAAATCATCCGCAGCTGGTTCTAATTGAGCCTGCATGGGCCATACAGATGTAGAATTTGCAGATGATAGTTACTCATAATGCCACACAGGATTTTTCCAATACTGTGACGTATCAATGGTATTTGCCACTTCTCCGCAATGGGGAGCCACCCACTTTGAGGCTAGGGAGGTGTGCCTGCTTTGCGATACCCTCCATAGGGGTATGGGCCAGTGGGACCTCAAGGGGAGTGACCCCCCCTTAGGGGACAAGGACTCCCGTTCCTACGAGGAACTCCCTAGATTCCCCAATATATCGGCATATATGAGACTACCTGCTGAGAAGAAGAATGTAACATCATTGTATTTAGCCGCATGCAATGCTGGAGTGAATCTATCAGAAAGAGGAAAAGACGATGGGCCTCATTACGACCCAGGCGGTAAGGGGTTAACGGCGCCGTAAAAGGTGACGGCGCCTTAACCCATTGCCGCCTAATTACAAGGTCCCTTTGCGGGTCCCGGTCTTAACAGTTGGTGTTACCAGCCGTTAAGGAGCAGGCCCGCAAAGGGACCTTGGAGGCAATTACGGTACCGCAATTTGCGGTACCGTAATTACTGCCTTCCCCATTCCCATTGAGCCCTATGGGGCAAAAATGGGAATGGAGAAGGGCCAATGGTGAATGGGGAATTACCGCCCCGCCAACCTTGTGATGGGGGCGGTAATTCCGCCATTCACCATGGGGGATGCCGGCGTTAACCATGGTGCTAATAGCGCCATGGTTAACGCCTGGGTCGTAATGACCCCCGATGTCCCTTTAAGACGAGATGTATATTTAACTAAGCCGAGTGGAGGAAAGAAGTAGAGAAAGTATAGTATCCAGGGGAAGTTCCCTGATGTGAGTGTGCTTTGGAAGGGTGGGGTAAAGCCAAACCACAGAGCCCGCAACTTTTGAATCAGCGAGGAAGGCCACAGTGAGACGCTGGAGGGCTGAGGAGAACAGCAATGGGAAAACCGCTACCTGGGCAGAAAGAAGTATCCAGGAGCTGGTGGTGGCATGACCACGATCACCTCGTGGTAGGTGAGACACCTGCTGAATGACACATCACAGCTGGGAGCACAAGAAACTCCCTATTGCCCAAATTAGTAGACAGCTGCAGCCCAAGAGGAAGCCGAGAACAGGACTCCGTCGAAATGCCAGAACAAGAGAAGCGAGAACGGAGAGGAAAACCTAAGTGCGTGCCGAACCCTGCAACATTCCCCTACGCAGAAGGTACTGGTGGAGCGGGAAAAACAGGAAGCCACCAGGTCAAGAGTATATGAAGAGTGCAGCTCATCCCAGTCATTTGGACGAGATACGAGGAATACAGGAGTATAAAAAGAGTGCAACTCACCCCACTGATAAAGAAGACATATGAGGAATACGAGAGAACATAAAGAGTGCAAATTGTCCCAGTCATAAAGACGAGATACAGGAAATTACGTTTTCTGATTGCCAATGTGAAGAGTTCATAAAGGAGTAACAAATAGCCCACTGAAAACAATAAAGAGGGACTGGAGACACTTGCCCTGGGAAGATGGGAAAAGGTCTTGTGAGCAAAGACACAAAGACTGGTTAAAGCAAAGCCCCAGCAGGGCGTCTACGGAGTATGAGATAAGACTATCAAGAGAACCAGAGACTAGAAGAAAGAGTATAAAAGAAAGAACCCAGGAGTGGGGGAATCTAAAGGTGGATTAAGTCCCAGGCAAAGTAGCCAAGGATACATTGAGAGACTATGAAAGAGTCCTAAGTGAAGACAAGAGTGTGTGAGATTAACTCAAAACAGGTTGTTACCAGCATAAGCTTAAAGAGAACCAGTCCCAGAAGTGTTTTACAAGAGCTCATGGGGGGAGATATCCAGAGCTTACCAAAGAAGTTTGTATAAAGAAACTCAAGTATAAGAGAGACACATTTCCATATAGAGACTACCAGGATTTACGAGCAGAAAGACCTTTTCTTGGCTGAGTTTAATTTGGTTAAACTAGTGGTAGGGTCAGGTAGAGTTAGGTTTGCACCGAGGACATTTTACTTTGGTATTTCCTGACAACAGACAAGCACCCTTTGTTTCTTTAGATAGGCAGGGTGATCCCTTTAGAAATAGGGAAAGTTAGGCCTTTTTTTTAAATATAATTCCATTAAACAGAGATTCATGATGTCCTCAATGAGTGCGACTCCTTTTTCCGACCCGCCACAGTACATACTGTTGACCAGAATAAACTGGGAGTGGTGTTATTTATTATTATCAAGGAATTTATTGAGCATGTACCTAGCTTTGGGAAGCAACTGAGAACTTTACAAAACATAGGGGCAAGGAAATTGTGAGGGAAGCAGAGATACAAGGGAGTAGGGGAGCTAACAACGGAGGAGGGCGAGGGGGGGAAATTCGGCAGCAAGGGATCTACAAGCAGCCAGGGGAGTGGCAAATGGAACACTCAGTCTCAGGGAGGGTGGGGAGTGTAGGGTGCGTGGGCCTGGTTGTTAGGGAGGAGCCATTCCTTTGTTCGTGTTCAGACAAACGTGAACACCTTTTAATATGGGATGCACTTTCTAATGTACATTTCATTAATGTATGTAATACAATAGCTGCTGCACAAGTGGGGCAAGCAGTATCGTAATACATACCCCACAAAGTCCCCAACCCTAACTCTGTGTAGCTGTGTTCATCAGAATTCAATAATTTTGGGTGCTCTCTTTGCCCTTTTTTGAGAACCATGAACGTTTTGTTACTTGCTTCCTTAATTTTTCCCTCTCACTTTTTGAGTTCTTTTTAGCCTTACTCAACTGCTCAACTGTCATGGTCTGGGGGTCTTGGAGCAATGGTCTCTCCCCAATGCTGCCCGTGCAGGGAGACTGGTTCTCCCATTTATACTTGTAACAAACACCGCCCTAAATGGAGTGTTATAGGGACATGTTGTGTATGGCAATGTTTTGTCATATCTTTGTGATGTGCTTAGTAGAGACTGCGGCAGTGAACAGTTGTTTACAACATGTTTAAGGTGCACAAACCCCACCCAATGGTCGTGGTGAGCAAGAACGGTCCAGAGCAGAGTTCCAATACTTTTATATTTAACTGTTAACAGCCCCACTACTTTTTGCAACCATTTTCACCATTCCGGAACTGTTCTTTGTGAAGTTAAAGCACACTTCTTCACTTTACCACGGAATATCAGTTACAACTAAAGTGAAATCTGTTTCAACTCAATTGGCTGTCAGCCAGCATGACGGCACCCCTTGGAATATGTGTTGCAGGTTGCCCCTTCCTTCCTACCCTGTCCGTTGCCAGAGTCACAGTTCCACTACTTTTTTGGTACACTTCTACCACTGCCCTCACCAGTTTTTTTTTTATTGCGATAATGATTTGGGTTTTTGCTTGCTCCCAGTGGTGTCTTATTCCCTGGTCGTTAGAGTCCTCTTTGTCAACTGGAAACAAAAGATTGGTTCAGCACATGACAAGTCAGCCACATTGTCAGACACATTTACAGTGCTGAGATGGTTTCCCAATTTGAGTGGTGTATGGCTACATTATTTTTATAGATGCATACATAAAATATTTATACAGATACATACACCCCCACGCCACCCTCACCTATCCAAAATCAAGTGACGGATCCACTACAAATGATGGATTTGAAAGAGCCCATTCATCAGGCTGCAAAGCTATTGCCTTGCCTCCATGGCCAATGTGGCGGATATCTCCAGAGTTATGCACTCTCCTCTCACATGAGGCAGCCTGCACTTCGTAAGTTCGAATCCTGCTGTAGGGCCAATCCTGCTTTCCATCCGTCACAGCTCAATAAGTAACACAAATTGTTAATATTGTCATGCTTCTAGCCTGCTTCCTTGCCTTCTGGACCACAGTCCCTCACACTGTTGCTTTGGCCACCAGCTTAGTGCACCGTTGCCTTGGCTCCTATGCCAACGGTTCATTACACCTTGGTCTCTTGGCAATCACTTTGTTACATTGTTGTCTTGCCACTTTGAGCACCAGTTACTTTCACTGTGGCCTAACGCCTATGGCTATCAGTTTCCTACACTGTTGTCTTGCCACCTTGGCCTCCTGTCGTGCTGCGGCATGAGCTTTCCTCCCCTTTGCCCTGCTCCTCGGAACAGTACAGTCGTTTCGATGCTCCTTTCTCTTGGTCCATTACTTAATGTACTGGCCAGCAGTGCCTGCCATGGAGCTTCAACAAGCCAATAGACAGCAAGGGACAAGGAGCAGGCCAAGCCTCTGAGGCTAACCTCACCAGCATGTGCCATTCCGCCTGAATATCTCACTCTTCCAGGAGAAAAAGCTGTCTCATCCTTGCTCTTGCGTATGTGGATATTCTCCCGCAACATCCTACCTACCACTTTCATGGTTTCGTCATCTGCAGCAAATCCCTAAAATGCTTGGGATTGGGAAAGGCGTTTCCGGCCTGCTCTTTGTCACCCAGTCGGTTGCCATAAGACTAACCCAGTGACTTTGTTTTGTGTTGGTCTGCATCACAGCAGGAGTGGCATCATCCTGGTTCCTCATCCTCTGGATTGAGTCGCGCTTCCGCTCAGCGAAAATGAGGTGGAACAACGGGTGGCCATGGGTCCCAGTAAGTGGACTCCAGGAGCCCGGCCGAGGCTTGAGGACCAGGTTATGCCTGAGGCAACTCACTGACAGCAGGCTGGACTGAACCACCGAGCAATAGGCAAATGCCTGAGGGGCCTGCCCACCTGGCTAGTGCGGCCAGTTTGATGGGTTAACGTACTGTGCAGCTTGTAGTTTTTACCAATGGTATTAACCTATTGTTCATTGGAAAGCACTATTTGTCACATATTTTTACTAAACATGTGCCCCCAGGTTCTGCTGAGTTTGTAGCAACAATTACAGAAAAGCAGTGTGGCATCGTGGGCCACTTTGTTTGTTGGTGCCCAAATCTGTTCCCCACCTCCCAGTCAGACCCTGGCTGTCGGTATGATTTTCCCAATCGTGGTTCACTTCCCCTATAAAAGTTACACTGACTCTGGTAACTCACTTTACACTGTGCCGTGAAATCCATACTCCCACTTGCATGAACACACAAGCACATGCACACCACTACAGTGCAATTTACAAACCCGATTCTATTTTAGTGGAGCTGGCAATGGATGACTCGTGGCGATCGTGAGTGTCCCTTCCCGTCCTATGTCGTAGGCTGGATATTTTGAGTCACCACACTGTGAAACTCATAGCTCGGAATAGAAGAGCACGGACTCCTCTTTCGGGAACATCCCATTCCCTCACTTAAAATACATCCATTTTATGACCAGTCACGCTGCGGGGCCAGTGACGGCCAGGTTTTTCATAGCACAATATTTTGTTTCTAATGAATTAGCCCCTCCCCCCTCCTACTCTTATGCATTGTTTCCTGGTCCTCACTAGTTGAAAGCCTGGTTGTGGGAGTGATGCCTCTATTGCTGCATGGGGGTGGGCCGCCAGCCTGAGAGAAGGCGACTATTGGACGGCTGGTCCATAGATGGGCAGCAAGAGAGAGAGCGTCTCAACGGCTCTTAACTTCCGCTCATTCGCTAGGCCCCAGTATTAACAACCAGGTCGAGTGGCTGGACTGGGAATGTCTGGATGTTGTCGAAAGTGATAAGGATGTGGAAAGTTTAGTGCAAATGGGTATTTCAAAACCATCCCCTTGAACACCTTGTGCGTTTATGGCCCCTCAACACGGTTTATAAAAGTCTATTCTTGGGGCACAAGAATACTCGGGTTTTAAGTGGGCCGGGGCTAGCCAGAGCAGAGCGCCTTCAGTCTCCAGAAACATTGACCGACCCGGGGGCCCCATCATATAGGATTGCCACATTTTAAAACAAAAAAGAAATCCCTGCAGGTTCCCTGTGATAAGCCAGTGTCACGCAGTACTGTCTGCTATTTCACACATACTGGATCATTCAATAGACAGTCTGACACATAAAGTTGATTAGAGCTGTATATGTCAAGTGTTCTACTGAAAAAGCAAAAGAAATTGAGCATCTATGCAAGCGCCCAGTGCATGACACTGTCTAGTGAGCGGAGGGCTCGGGGTGGAATTCCCAGGACGGGACAAAAAATAAAACTGTTATTGTCCCGTACTGGGGCTGGCGATTTGAAGCTATTAGGCAGAATCCTGTGCAGTTCCCTTAGGGAGCACTACAGAAGATTAAGACTACAGGTATGAGCAATAAATCCCCTTTGGTATCAGTCTGTACCACAAAGATTTAGTTGGTAGCTTTGGCTAAGCAGTTAGACTTATCTCAAGAAGGAGATGAGCAGTATTCAGGGTTTACACAATAGGACTACAGCACTATGGTACAAGGAAACACTGACCAAAGCTTTGTATTAAAAAGTATATATTTATTTTACACACTTCTAGTTCAACACATTAATCACAGTTAATAAAGCAAGTTAAAATCAGTCAAGAAAAGTATACACAACTCCTTAGATAAATTGTAGACAAGTTTGAGCAAGAGTGAAAACTGAGCAAAACAGCACAGTGAAAACCAAACACAAATGGCACTCTAGCAATTTCACACAAGGGAGGGAAAGTACAAGTTATACAGGAATATATTCTTAGGCACCCTAGCAACACTTCCCAATAAGTTTGTGAACAAGTTTAGGCAAGGCAGTACTTTAGCATATAAAATACTTAAATGAAAACCGAGCAAAATGGCACTTCACAAGTTTTAAAGTGGGAAGGAAAAGGTGCTTATAAGAATTAGGTGCACCAACACAGTTCTAGTTGAGAAGCAATCTAGAGAAGGCAGTTGTAACAGATTTAACCAGAGTCAATAGGCCTGTGCCAGAGTCAGTGGTACAGAACAAAGTACCCAGGAGCAAAATGTTCTATTAGCTGCAGTCAAGTTTTTGTTAAACGATTCAAAAAGGTGGATGCAGAAGGTGAAAGACAATGTTAGAAGATAGGGGCGGCCAACCCAGCAGGTAGGTAAAGGATTTAAAACACCTTTAGCGCTACCAAACGAAAAGGGCGGCCTGGCGGAACAAAATACCTTCAAATGTAGAAGAGGCTCCTGCGGTGGCGGTTGTTCCTGGTAGTTCCTGCAGTTCGGGAGATCCAGCAGAGGAAGAGAGGCTCTCGTCATGGCGGAAGGTTCGAGTTACTGCACTACCCAGGGAGGAAACCAGCTGCGGTGCTGCCAAATGAAATAAAAGGTACGCTCCTTTAAATTGCGGTCCGGGTGGACGGGTGCCCGGCTATCCGGACTCCGAGTGCAGGGCACTGGCGATTCGACCAAGGCAGGTCCAGGAAGGCGATTGGCAAACTGGTTGGCCCCACCAGCTCAAGGGAAGAAGGCTCTTGCAGATGAAGAACTTCTCTCGTTGTGTGGAGAAAAGTGGTGAGACGCTGCAGCAGGGCTTCACCGGTGGTTCAGTCGTTGCAGATGTCTTTGGCTTCTCTCCTCTTCGGTTCCTCAGTTCCAGTGGCGATGTCTTGCTCTTCCAGTTCTCAGGACCCTGCTTTTATGCAAAAAGATCCCAATTCATACAGCCTAGCTGTCACTCACACAGTGGAACGGTCATCTTGGCAGGAGACCCTCCAGCCTATCAGGGCAGAGTGCAACAGGGCTTGCTGCGGCAACCCCGTCCAGGGGTCCTACTTCCCCTCCCACACAGTGGACCCACCCCAGATTCAGTGGCGCCGAAAGGAGAGCTTCTTGGCAGAAGCCCGTCAAAAGGACGAACAACGGACAACCTGGGTTAGGAGTTTAGAGAAAGACACGAGAAAGAAGTTATATAAAAGTTCTGGCAAATAAAACCTACCGGAGTAAAGCTAATATAAGAATAAACCGGCGGTATGTAAAAGGCTGTCAGATAATGTGGTAGCCTAGAACAATGGGAAAATCCCATAGGAAAATATTTGCGGTCGAATATTTTTGGTAGTAACCACTGCCACCAGCCAGAAACTTTTGAGAGAGGGACTGTACGGTACCCTCTCGAAAATGAACATGAGGGAAAAACTATTAACCCTTCCCAGTACTTGCATAGTAAGATGGGTTGTACTGGTTTAGTTCATAAAGATTGACTAGTAAAGTCAATGGGGACAGTAGTCAGTCCCAAGGTATGGAGTCTATGTTTGGGGGTCGCTACGACACCCCTGTGTTACTGCACATGTAACACATGTGGATAAAGATGGTTCCTATGAGGGTGAGAACCACATAGGCATTAAACAAAAAAATAGGCTAGAACGCACATAGCACACATGCCTAAGATTGGGAAAAAGAGTCTCACTCTTAGCAGGAGAAAAAAATAAACCCCTTCAAATACAGCAAAGCTGCTAGGGGACTCTATAGGTAAGGGAAATTAGCCATAGAATGAGAATTCTCCCTAACACTCGCCCCCCTAGACTAAGGGACAGGAGGATCTAATCCACTCCTGGATGAGTCTCTTACATCTAGTTGGTTATAACCATCCTAGAGAGACCATCAGCATTTTGGTGGTGACATCCTGACCTGTGCAAAATGGTAAAATCAAACCCTTGGAGGCAGATTGACCATCTTAGCAGTTTTGGGTTTTCCCCTTTCATTTGCATCAACCATCTCAAGGGTTGGTGGGTTGGTTTGAATAATGAAAGTAGATCCATACAAGTATGGTCTAAACTTCTTCAAAGACCACACAATGGCAAACATTCTCTCTCAATAGTTGCCCACCTTGTTTCAGGTTCCTCAGTTTCCTACTGAAGAAGCAAATGGGGGGCTCTCTACCTTTCTCATCCAGTTGACTGAGGACTGCACCTATACCTATATTGGAAGCATCTGTCTGCACAATGAAGGGTTGGTGGTAGTCAGGAGCTCTGAGAACTGGAGCTTGACAAAGGGCTTTCTTCAGGCTTTCAAAGGCCTGATTGCACTCTTCATTCCATTTGACCTTTTTAGGGAATTTTGGAGAGGAGATTACATTCAGAGGAGAAGCTATAGATCCATAGTTTTCAATGAAATTCCTGTAATACCCAGTGAGGCCTAGGAAGGCTCTCACTTGGGTTTGAGTAGAAGGGGTTGTCCAATTTTGCACAGCTTCAATCTTGCTGAGCAAAGGCCTTATTTCACCTCCTCCTACCTCATGCCCAAGGTAGACCACTTTACTCTGACCAGTTTGACATTTGCTTGCCTTTAGGGTCAGATGGGCCTGTTCAAGAGCCTGCAAAACATATTCTAGGTGATCAACATGTTCTTTCCAAGTAGGGCTGAACACTGCAATGTCATCCAAGTATGCCATGCAGAAGTCCTCCATCCCATTCAGAACCTGACTAACCATCCTTTGGAATGTAGCAGGTGCATTCTTTAGTCCAAAAGGCATAACCTTCAACTGGTATAAGCCGTCTGGGGTGGAGAATGCAGCTTTCTCCTTGGCATGGTCAGTCAGGTCTATTTGCCAATAGCCTGACGTGAGATGAAATGTGCTGAGGAACTTAGCTGAACCAAGTCTATCCACCAGCTCATCTGTCCTTGGCAAAGGATGGGCATCAGTCTTAGTGACTGCATTTAGGGCTCTATAGTCCACACATAATCTCAACTCCTTGGATCCTGCCTTTTGTACTAACACAACTGGGCTAGACCATGGACTAGTAGAGGGCTCTATTACCCCGAGATCAAGCATCTCTTTGACCTCTCCATTGATGTGGGTTCTTACATTTTCTAACATTCTGTAACCCCTGCTTTTGACAGGTAAACAGTCACCAGTTTTGATATCATGCTGGCCCCAAGGGGTCAAGCCTGGTGCTAGAGAAAACAGAGGGGCAAATTGATTTAACAAAACTTTTCACTCCTCCTGTTGTTCAGGTGTCAGATTAGAAGAGAGATTAACTCCTTCTACTTTCTTGTCTAAAGGTTTGCCTCTGAGGAGGTCAGGTAGAGGTTCACTCTTCTCCTCCTCTTGAGCTGAAGCTAGGAGCAAAGCTCTCAGTTCTGGTCTCGAGACATAAGCTGTTAGACGGTTGGTGTGAAAGACTCTAGGAGCCTCCTTAGTATTGCCTAAGTCCACCAGATAGTTGTTACGCTCACCTGGTATCCACGGGGACGCCTGTATGCGCTGGTTGCCGGATTCCCCACGGATGTGCCCAATTCGGGATGATGTCTTCTATGGCAGGTGGGCCTAAAAACACAGGAGGACTGGACTTAGGCACATATTTCGTTTCCTCCCACCATCCCCTTGAACTCGACCTGATAGCCCCCTCCTCACCTTGTTATGATGTCTGGCGTGCTCTCCGTCCTACTTTCTACGCAGGGTCACGTAGTTTTCTGCGGGTTGAAGCGACCGAGTTAAATTCACTGGTGCCAACCCATTCAAGTGTCTTTAAGGAGGTAAGTCTGGTTATAGCAGTCTCTGAAGGCCTTTGCTTTTCTTTCGTGCTATTAATGTCTTTCCCTGATTGTTTCCCCCTTAGGTGTTCGGAGGTTCGCTGAGTGCGCTGCTTGGATCAGGCTCCTGCCGAGATTATGGACGCGGAGCGTATGAAGAATGGTAGGTTCAGCGCAAAGTGTGGCGCGCTAATGTCTTTTTCGGCTAACCTGTATTCTTTATTCCATTTCAGGTCGCAATGGTCTTTCTGGGCGTGCGGAGATTTGCGGAGCGGAACCGGCCAAGATATGCCCAGCCAGATGAGGAGGTTATGGTTACTGCTGTGATTGTTGTGAGTAACCTGTATAACGTTGTCCTTTTTTCTCTCTCCCTCCAGGTGCTTCATTCCGGTGCGTGCGTGATGTCCTGAAGATGCTGCCAAAGGGATGGAAGACCGCGAGCAGGCGGGATCGAAGGATGGTAAGCTGCAGGTAAGCAGGGACTGCTAATGATGTTCTTTTGTCTCATGTGCAGGCCCGCTATTCCAGGAACGCCGGGTGCTGGTCTCTGAACACGATGAGGGTTATGCTGCTGGCTGCAGAATAATGCGAAGCACGTTCTGTAGCTTGGGTGTGGTTTATATAGCCTTCCCCTGTAAAGTAGTCCAGGTAAAGTAGTCCGGGCTACATCACCCTAAAACACTGCACCGCACAATCTGGTTCTTAGGGACTAGACTGTGTGGGTGCCTCCATGTTGGCTGCAGGCTTACGCACAAAAAGTAGTCCCCTCAAGTCCCATTCCAAATATGAGCGTGGCGCCAAAGGTGCCAGGACTGACTCCAGGAGAGTCCCTGGTGATAATGTAAGGCCCTTGGTACCCCAAATGAACCCCGAGTCCTAACCCTACCAGGCATGTGACCATGCCAGGGGGGTTCTGGGTCACGGGTCGTGACAATAGTTCACCTCTTCAAGTTTTCCCACAATCTTGAAGGGTCCCATCCATTTGTCCTGCAAGGCCCTCTGCCTTGTTGGTACAATAACAAGAACTAGATGGTCTTGAGCGAACTCAACCATGTTGGCCTTCTGGTCATGCCAAAGCTTCACCAGAGCCTGACCTGCTTTGAAGTTCTCACTTGCTTCAGCCATTATGTGTGACATTCTCCTCCGGAGTCCTATCACATAGTCAGTGACTCTGACTGGGGTGGGGGGAAGGAGCACTCTCCAACCCCTCCTTGATCAGGGCCAATGGACCTCTGACCGGATGGCCATAGAGAAGTTTGAAGGGACTGTAACCCACTCCCTCCTGAGGGATTTCTCTATATGCAAAGAGAAGGCATGGTAGTAGAAGGTCCCACCTTTTCTTGAGGGAGTCCTCTAAAGCTCCTATCATGCTCTTCATGGTTCTGTTAAACCTTTCTACCAATCCATTTGTCTGAGGGTGGTAGGCTGTTGAGCACTTGTAGGTAACTCCGCTGTTTTTCCACATGGCCTTCATGTAGTGGGACATAAAATGTGACCCCCTGTTGGATATTACCTCCTTAGGAAACCCAACCCTGGTAAAAAATACCAAGGAAGGCCTTAGCTACAGCCTGAGCTGTAACAGTCCTCATAGGAATTGCTTCAGGGTACCTAGAGCTTGGTCTACTACAACAAGTATAAACCTGTTGCGTGAAAATGTTGGAGGATCAAGGGGACCAACAATGTCAATTCCTACCCTCTCAAATGGTACTCCCACCACAGGGAGAGGCACTAAAGGTGCCACGTTCTTGGAGCCACTTTTACCAGAAGTTTGGCAAGTGTGGCAACTCTTGCAATACTTATCTACTTCAGCCCCCATCTTAGGCCAATAAAAGTAGAGAGAGAGCCTTTCCTTGGTCTTTTTGAAACTCAAGTGACCAGCCAAAGGTATCTCATTGGCTAGTTGCAAGAATTTGAGTCGGTTCTCTTAGGGCACTACAAGTCTTTTGTAGTCTCCTGGGATTGACTCTGTCGGTTCACTATAGAAGCGGCCATCTTCCCAGTGTAACCCGTACTTCCCAGGCTCTTGCCCTTCAAGCTGAGAAGCTGCCTGGTGGCAAAGACCTTCCAGAGGTGGACATTCTCTTTGTCCCCTACTGAAGTCTGCCCTTTTGGGGCCACCTTTTGCCTGTAAAGACTGCAGCTCAGGATGGTCCACATGGTCAAGATATCCAATGAGTTCCTCTCAGCTGGGGGAGGAATGACAGGTGTGATTTTGGACAACCTAGGAGATTTCCTGGTTGGAATCACTGGATTGCTTTCTGCGGGTTTCTTGTTAGAAGTCTTGGGTTTCCCCTTTGCTTCTGGTTGATTTGAAATAGCAGTTAGTAACTCCAGTGGAGAAGGAGTGATCTCTTTGTCCATCATCTCCTCTGGAGAGCCCCTCAAGGTCCTCTCCCTTGCCTTGCAGGTCTGGTGAGCTCCTGCAATCTTTTGCTTGGAGGTCTGGGAGTACTTGACACTACCCCCAGTACCTTAAGGTAATTCCCTAAAAGAACCCTTCCAGGCACTTCAGATTGCACACTAACAGGTATCCTCACAGTCATTTCATTGCACTGGATGAGAGCTGGTAATTGGGGAAGCATCTGCACAGGCCCTCCAGCTAACTTGGTGAGGCGTTTGTGTGCTCTAGCAACATCCTCCACCTTGAAAAAAGATTCATCCACCACAGTTATGCTGGCCCCAGTGTCTCTAATGGCAGGGGTCTCCTGACCATTCACGAGGACACTGTCTTTATAATACTCTTTAGTGTTAGGAGAGATAGAATTATACACATCTAAATTCTGTTGTTGCCACAACCCTAGGGATACTAAAGATACATTAGCTGAGACTCTGATGGGGTCTTCAGCTAGTAGTTGAAAGTTTCCACTGGCCATATGTACTTCCTCCTCTGGAGCGAAGGCTAAGGAGACAGTGTGGACCCTGAAGGTTTACCCTTACATCTGGGATCCCCTTTCACATGGTCAGTAGAGCCACAAACATAACATTTCCCAAATGTCTTTATGAATGGTGGCTTGTTCTGACCTCCTTCTGGTCTGGGACCAGAAGGTACACTAGCCTTATTAGGTTTCCCTTGGGGCTTACCTTTAGAATTTTGTTTGTGGGCCTCTTTGGAATTGGAATTAGTTGAATTCTCTTTGTTGTCTTTCTTAGGCTGCTTTCCCTCATCCTTTTTCTGAGTGACCCCTGAATCCTTGTGAGTAGCCCTGTTGGCAACCCACAAGTCAGCAGCCTTAGCCAGTTTCTTAGAATCTAGTTCTTTCGAATCAGCCAAGTGCTGTCTGAGCTCAGGAGAGCAAGCATCATAGATAGACTCCAACATTACAAGTTTCCCATTCCTTCATAAGTGTTAACTCTGTAACCCTTAATCCATCCCTCTAAGTTCTTCAAACACTGATTCACCCAAGTAGCCCAAAGGGTACTATCATGCTTTTTGAGGGTCCTAAAACTCTTAAGGTACTGGAAGGAGTCTTCCCAAATCTAGCTATTAAAGCTAGTTTCACACATTCATAATCCATCCTATCCACCTCCCCCAACTCAATTACCACATCTGATGCAACAGGGGGGAGCCTAGAGAATAACCAGGGGATCAACTGATTCCCTTTGATATCCTGGAGCCCATGATTATATTCAAACATAACTAACCAATCTAATACATCTAGCTTAGGTTCATACATACCCACAATCTCTTTAGGCATCTGGGGTCTTTTTGGACTGGAAGATCTAGAGGATTCGGGGAGAGAAGCATTTTCCAAAGACAATTTCTTCATCTCAAGCTCATGATTGAGCTCCAATTCTTTGAGCCTTAGTTCTTGATGTCTCTGTTCAGTTTGGGACACACGCTGGAGACCAAGTAATAATACTGGGTCACACAACCGCTCTCATATGGGGCCCAAGATGGGCACGTATTTATATCTGATTCACGACAATATGTTCAAGTATCCATAATATACCATACTTCTTAGAGAAAGGAAGATGAGTCTTTCTGATTCATATCAAAAATGATTTATCCATAATAGTTCAAACAAAAAGCTATCACTAATAATCCTTAGTGAGGAAGCAGTTGCCACAATCCACATGTATTAGACTAAAAAAGCCAATGCATTTCGGAAATTATTTCCTTCATCAGGGCGAGTCTAATTATATAAGTCCAGCAAGCAAGTATATAACATAACAAATGCAAGTATGTGACATAAATTCATATAATGGTGACAATTCAAACGAAACATACATTGAAAAAAATGAAAGGAAACATACCAATTAGTAGATGTTACATCATGGGTAAATATCAATAGCAAAAAAGAAAAAAGAAAAAGAAAAATGCCGTAAGTGGTTTATAAGGTAAATAAATGAAACCAAAGAATATTAGGTGTGGATTTACCTCATTGGTGTGGTCAGTGGTGAAAAACAGAACGTCCTGCGTTCATGCCCACTCACATGCACAAACATCCACCGCTGTTTTTTTAGGCGCACGGCCAAAAGAACCCGCAGGGGGAGGAGGAAGCCTAAGACCCAAACCTCAAACACGTCTACAATTAAGGAAAACTTAGTGATTAATATCTCAGACAGAACTCTCACTAAACAGGAAGAAGACACATTACAAAAAGGTCTCAGTTTTGTTCCGACCTATAGTACAACATTGTTCAACAGTAAGATCGAACTCTATAAATTTGTAAGGAAGCTTAAATTGAAAGTGTTCTTTGAAGAATTGGAAACATACGATAAACCTCCCAACATGCCTGATTTCCAAGAGTTTAGGGCTAAAATTGGGTTCATACCTCCCATCAGTGTCCCCTCTATCGATATTTTTCAAAAACTGGTCACTCGAGATTTTGAACGGATCAATTATCGAACCCCGCCACACAAGAACTTGAAACCTCACGAAATGAGACTTATTAGAGATCTCTACAGCGACACCAAAATCACTATTCGCCCTGCAGACAAAGGAGGTGCCCTTGTCATCCTTAACACTACAGACTATGATTCTGAGTGCAGTAGACAACTTCAAGATCAGACCACATATGCCACTCTAGATCATGATCCAACTATCTCAATCAAACAGAACTTAGTTATTCTGCTGGACAAAGCACTCGAACTAAATTGGGTAAATGAACATACACATAAGTTCCTGCTCAATGAACATCCGAGAATTCCGAATTTCTACACTCTGCCAAAGATTCATAAGGACCCTATCAAACCCCCTGGCAGACCCATTGTCGCAGGAATGGACAGTATAAACCAGCCACTTGGTGTTTACATTGATTTTTTCCTACAACCCCTAATTCAAGAAACCCCTACTTATACTCGAGACACAACTCATTTTTTACAGAAGCTTAACAATATTACTTTCCAACAGGATCATCTGATGTTTACTATAGATGTCAAAAGTCTATACACTTCTATACCACACGAACTTGGAATTGAAGCAGTAGAATGGCTTTTACTTCAATCACCGGATGTTCGAGCCCAAAAGGAATTTATTCTAACCCTTCTGCAATTTATTGCTGAAAATTCTTATTTTCAATACCATAACCAGTTTTTCCTTCAAGTCTCTGGTACATCCATGGGCGCAACTATGGCGCCGACTTACGCCAACTGCTTTATGTACAAATTCGAGTCGGACCACATTTTGAACAAACCCGAATGGAAGAAGGATATCTACATGTGGACTCGATACATAGATGACATTTTTGGCATTTGGACAGGCACAGATGCAGCATTTGATGACTTCTTTGAGCACCTTAATAACATTGACCAACGAGTTCAATTCACTAGGGAATCATCACGGGACAAGATTACGTTTCTAGATGTACAAATAATAAAGAAAGACAATGGTTATAGTACCACCCTTTTCCGGAAGCCAACTGATCGCAATAATCTGCTACACCGCCTTAGCTTCCATCAGCCTAGCTTACTAAGGAACCTGCCATTTAGTCAACTTCTTCGAGTCAAAAAGATTGTAAGTGACCCCGAGGATTGTATTTCACAGCAACTGGCTATGAAAGAGAAATTTCTTGCAAGAGGTTACCATCAAGAAGAACTGGATTCTGCAGTTGAAAGGGTCAACAGTCTTGACCGTAAAACCTTACTATCCACTCCTAAGAAACCAACAAGGGACCTTAAATCACCAGTATATGTATCAAAATTCTGTACCCAGAGCAATAAAATCAAACAAACAATTAAGAAACACTGGAACATTTTCAAAAACGACATAAGAGTACAAAACTTGTTTTCTGAATTACCTGTGTTTGCATACCAGAGGAGTAGGAATCTCAGGGACGAACTTGTACATACAAGACCTCCATTGAAAAAAATGATCACACAACGCACTGGTACGTTTCCCTGCCTACACTGCATTAATTGCAATTCCATCATTAAAGGCAATATAATCTTCCATCCACGCACAGGTAAGAAGATCATCCTCAAGACATTTGGCACATGCGACACTGCCAACATCATATATGGCATTAAATGTCCTTGGGGAAAATACTATGTCGGCCAGTCAACTAGAGCAGCCAAAATCAGATGGAACGAACACCGGTCATGTATCCGTAATTCCAACCCTAATTCGGCTGTAGCTCGCCACTGGCCTTGAACAATCACAATCTTTCACAGATTAAGTTTCTGATTCTGGAGGTACTCACAAGAAATAATCCTCATGAAGATTTAGGTCTGCGCCTCAATCGCAGAGAGACATTTTGGATTGATAAACTCTGTAGTTTGGTCCCGAGCGGTCTGAACGAGGAGATCAATTACCACTGTTATATTTGATTGTGATACTACTGTTTTGCCTGTGTTAAAGGTGTATGCTTTGCCATGTTTTCACACATAAGGGTCTCTACTGTTCCTCTTGTGACTTTACTGTTTCTACTGTTCTTTCTGTGCTTGAGTTGTATACTTTAACATGTTTTCATACATAGGGGTCTCTTTGCCCTGTGCTCTAATTATTACTTTTTGATTGCATTGGCTATTCTATATGATGCTCAGAGTAATTTGTGAAAGATGTTCTGAACATTTGGATACTGCTCTTTTTACATTTCCACATGTTGACAGCCGTTGAGCTTAACTTGTTCGAATCACTCTACCTCATGTAGCCTTTTTTGCTTTATTTTCTTAATTATTGTCTGGCATATGTTGCCTTTTGTCTAATTATGTTTGGAGCATTCTAGTAACAGCCCTAGTGCAAGTCCCGGACGTATGTCTGGGACCCAAGGTGCCGCCCCTGGGCGACACCTTACGCACTGTGACTGTACTTCAACTGCTCATCTACGTTTGAATAGTCTTACTATTACCTTAGCTTAATTTTGTTATGTCTTGCTGTCCAGACAGCTTAAAGACCTGTGACAGTATTTTTTCTATCTTTACAACTTTGTTACTTCATATATTTATTTGGAATTTTGTCATTACAATTATGGGCACCCATTGGTGATGCCCCATAAATACTTCATTTTTAATTTTTGTGGGCCCCGGCCGACTTTACAACAGTATTCGTGATCAGATAGCCATAGGACCTGTGACAGTATTTTTCTATCTTCATTAGTCTAATGTTTACTTTTTTTTTCGGATTTTATCATCACAATTATGGGCACCTATTTATGATGCCCCATAAATACTTGGTTTGACATCTTTGTGGGCCCTGGCCTATTTTACATCATTATTTGTGACCACCTGCATAAATCTATCACTACTACTTTGTTTTTTCATAAATTTTTTTAATTTGGGAATTTGTTATTACAATTATGGGCACCCATTTGTGATGCCCTATAAATACCTCATTTTTTATTTTTGGGGGCCCTGGCCGACTTTACAGCAGTATTGTGACCAGACAGCCACAGGACCTGTGACAGTATTTTTTCTATCTTCATTATTCTAATGTTTAATTTTTTTCGGATTTTATCATCACAATTATGGGCACCTATTGATGATGCCCCATAAATATTTGGTTTGTCATTTTTGTGGGCCCTGGCCGATTTTACATCATTAATTGTGACCACCTGCATCTCACAGAAACGAGGTGGTCACATGCTAAACAAAAGAACCGTTGCCTAGACAACGGCTTCACACTGCAGTCTGAGTCACTGCCCTGCAGCTGCACAGTGGAGGATCGTTTCTCTCTGTGTATTACAAGGTAAGAATCTGATTACAATCCTTCTCTTTGACCAAGTATGAGTGTAAAACACAGTATCTAATTGGATCTTTTATGATCCACAGATTGGTTTCCTTGTAAGCACGAGTGGATTTTCTCCATGCCTTTGTGCATAATGTCATTTACAACCCACTGCTGAGTGGGCATGAACGCAGGACGTTCTGTTTTTCACCACTGACCACACCAATGAGGTAAATCCACACCTAATATTCTTTGGTTTCATTTATTTACCTTATAAACCACTTACGGCATTTTTCTTTTTCTTTTTTCTTTTTTGCTATTGATATTTACCCATGATGTAACATCTACTAATTGGTATGTTTCCTTTCATTTTTTTCAATGTATGTTTCGTTTGAATTGTCACCATTATATGAATTTATGTCACATACTTGCATTTGTTATGTTATATACTTGCTTGCTGGACTTATATAATTAGACTCGCCCTGATGAAGGAAATAATTTCCGAAATGCATTGGCTTTTTTAGTCTAATACATGTGGATTGTGGCAACTGCTTCCTCACTAAGGATTATTAGTGATAGCTTTTTGTTTGAACTATTATGGATACATCATTTTTGATATGAATCAGAAAGACTCATCTTCCTTTCTCTAAGAAGTATGGTATATTATGGATACTTGAACATATTGTCGTGAATCAGATATAAATACGTGCCCATCTTGGGCCCCATATGAGAGCGGTTGTGTGACCCAGTATTATTACTTGGTCTCCAGCGTGTGTTGCAATTATAAGTCCGGGTGTCTCCAGACTTGTCACAGCCAGCTCCTTTTCAATTGGATGTATATTCTTTTTTGAAATATTTGATTTTTACTTAAATATTCTGAACATTTTTGAATACATGGTGGTGCCCACTCTCTTCTCTGTCTGTTCAGTTTGGGCACTAATTCTTTTGAATTCTAGCTCAAGTCTCATTTTATTCTAGAGTGATAAATTCAGGGCTTAATGTGGGACCTGATAAGGGTCCAGTAGCCACAGGCTGAGGCCTTTGAGCAGGCAGAGGGCCAGAGGGGGTGACATTGTTATCCTCCTCTTCCGCTTCAACAATAACATTTTCAACATTATCATCCTCAATGTTTGCTACATTTGCTGGAGTAGCAGGGCACTACAGCACCACTGTCCAGACTTTGTTTTTCTAACAGTCTATCAATCATTTCTGATTTCTTGCCTTTGACAGGGAGACCTTGTTAAGCTCACCTGGACCCCACAGGGGTGTCAATCGGACCCGGACAGCTGCGGTCTCCTTCAACGTGATGCGTAGTGCAGAGATGACTGTCTGGACTGGACCGCCTAGTCTTGTCTGCTGGACCCGAAGAAGTATTTTCCTGCAAGTGGAGACAGGGATTAACCACCTGTGGGTTTTAGTGATGGCCTCCCAACTGTTCTTGTTCTCCCCCACTAATCACCTCCGATATCCCCTTAGTAACCTCACCTTATGTTCGTAAAAGATGAGCTCTCCATCCTGCGTGTCTTGCAGGGGCGCGTAGATACCAGTTACTTCACTGGTTTGAAGGCGTTGGGAGAGTTCCAGTAAGTATTGACTCTGAAGTCCCTGGCGGGATTGGTAAGTATCAAGTTCAAAGAGTTCAATGTGCCCGATGTTCACTCTTGTCCCCTTCCTTCCTTAAGTTGCAACTGAGTTCATGGGAAGAAGGTCTCGTAGCTGCTGCTGGCGTTCAGGTAAGAGTCTGTGTTACCCAACCCTGTCCGGTAACTATTGCATGCGTTAACGTGTTGTTTTTCTCCCTCTTTACAGATGCGGCATATGAAAATGTGGAGAGTTATGGAATAATACTGCCGGTGGTAAATCAGGTAAGTCTATGGTGGTAAGAGATTGTATTTGTTGATTCCCTTGGCTCACCTTGTTTTTTCTTGTGTCCCCTAGGTGCCGGATTACGGAGAAGAAATGATGGAGACAGTGCTGGATCGAAAGATGCTGTGAGAACTGGTGAGTATGGCGCTGTGTTGGAGCTGGCGAAGCGACGCATGCAGGACTGATGTACTTTCCAGGTCCGGAGATGAAATGGTTCCGGAATTAGGTGAGGAATTTGAAATAAGTTAGTTTTCTAACCTTGTCCTTTTCTTCTTCTTTATTCTAGGAGCTCTGGATTCGAGGCGGGCGTGGCAGAAGACTGGATGCTGGCTGCAGGCACGCGGGCGTGGCAGAAGACTGGATGCTGGCTGCAGGCACGGTGAGCGTCACGCTGCTGGATGCAGAATAACGCGAAGCATGTGCTGCTGTTCGGGTGTGGTTTAAATAGCCTCCAAAGTAGTTCCAGGTAAGAAGTTCCCTAGAGCCACCCCCGAGTAAAAAATAGTCCCTGTAACAAAATAGTCCCATCCAGGCCTCATGTAGGCTTGGACTCTTTTGCAGCATGGTCTGCATCAGGTAAGTAAAGTCTATGAGCCTGGCGCCTCTGGCGCCAGGACTGATTTCTATGATGAGCCTGGCGCCTAAGGCGCCAGGACTGAACCCAGACAGCCCCTAGCCGGGGCGGCTGAGGTTTAAACAAATGTCTGGATGTCTGCTCCCAGAGATGAGGGCCTTGGTCCTGATGCCCGGGGGTAGGCATCATGACAGACCTTTCTGTCTACACAGATCACTTAAATAATCAGCAGTATTAGTAAGGAGGGTCTCCTGGCTGTAACTTTCCATACTTTGACTTTGTTTAAAATAAAGTTTTTGTGATTGTTAGCCTTGTGGTTAATTGAACCAAGGTACTAGCAGCACACTAAAATGTAAATCCAATACTTTTATCCTCACCGCTGTACACCAGTGTTAGGCAGAATCCTGTGCAGTTCCCTTAGGGAGCACTACAGAAGATTAAGACTACAGGTATGAGCAATAACTCCCCTTTGGTATCAGTCTGTACCACAAAGATTTAGTTGGTAGCTGTGGCTAAGCAGTCAGACTTATCTCAAGAGGGAAATGAGCAGTATTCAGGGTTTACACAATAGGACTACAGCACTATGGTACAAGGAAACACTGACCAAAGCTTTGTATTAAAAAGATATATATTTATTTTACACACTTCTAGTTCAACACATTAATCACAGTTAATAAAGCAAGTTAAAATCAGTCAAGAAAAGTATACACAACTCCCTAGTTAAATTGTAGACAGGTTTGAGCAAGCGTGAAAACTGAGCAAAACGGCACAGTGAAAACCAAACACAAATGGCACTCTAGCAATTTCTCACAAGGGAGGGAAAGTAGAAGTTATACAGGAATATATTCTTAGGCACCCTAGCAACACTTCCCAATAAGTTTGTGAACAAGTTTAGGCAAGGCAGTACTTTAGCATATAGAATACTTAAATGAAAACTGAGCAAAATGGCACTTCACAAGTTTTAAAGTGGGAAGGTAAAGGTGGTTAGAAGAATTAGTTGCACCAACACAGTTCTAGTTGAGAAGCAATCTAGAGAAGGCAGTTGTAACAGATTTAGCCAGAGTCAATAGGCCTGTGCCAGAGTCAGTGAAACAAAGCAAAGTACCCAGGAGCAAAATGTTCTTGTAGCTGCAGTCAAGTCTTTGTGAAACGATTTGAAAAGGTGGATGCAGAAGGTGAAAGACAATGTTAAACGATAGGGGCTGCCAACCCAGCTGGTAGGTAAAGGATTTAAAACACTTTTAGCGCTACCAAACGAAAAGGGCAGCCTGGCGGAACAAAGTACCTTAAAATGAAGAAGAGGCTCCTGCCGTGGCGGTTGTTCCTGGTAGTTCCTGCAGTTCAGGAGATCCAGCAGAGGATGAGAGGCTCTCGTCATGGAGGAAGGTTCGAGTTACTGCACTACCCAGGGAGGAAACCAGCTGCGGTGCTGCCAAATGAAATAAAAGGTAGGCTCCTTTAAATCGCGGTCCCGGTGGACGGGTGCCCGGATATCCGGCCTCCGAGTGCAGGGCACTGGTGATTCGACCAAGGCAGGTCCAGGAAGGCGATTGGCAAACTGGTTGGCCCCACTAGCTCAATGGAAGAAGGCTCTTGCAGATGAAGATCTTCTCTCGTCGTGTGGAGAAAAGTGGTGAGACGCTGCAGCAGGGCTTCACCGGTGGTTCAGTCGTTGCAGATGTCTTTGGCGTCTCTCCTCTTCGGTTCCTCAGTTCCAGTGGCGAGGTCTTGCTCTTCCAGTCCTCAGGACACTGCAATTATGCAAAAAGATCCTCATTCATACAGTCCAGCTGTCACTCACACAGTGGAGCAGTCATCTTGGCGGGAGACCCTCCTGCCTATCAGGGCAGAGTGCGACATAGGTTGCTGCAGCAACCCCGTCCAGGAGTCCTACTCCCCCTCCCACACAGTGGACCCACCCCAGACTCAGTGGCGCCGAAAGGAGAGCTTCTTGGCAGAAGCCCGCCAAAAGGACGAACAAAGGATCCCCAACCTGGGTTAGGAGTTTAGAGAAAGACACAAGAAAGAAGTTATATAAAAGTTCTGGCAAATAAAACCTACCGGAGTAAAGTTAATATAAGAATAAACAGGCGGTATGTTAGAGGCTGTCAGAAAATGTTGTAGCCTCGAACAATGAGAAAATCCCATAGGAAAATATTTGCGGTCGAATATTTTTGATAGTAACCACTGCCACCATCCAGAAACCTTTGAGAGAGGGACTGTACTGTACCCTCTCGAAAATGAACATGAGGGAAAAACTATTAACCCTTCCCAGTACTTCCATAGTAAGATGGGTTGTACTGGTTTAGTTCATAAAGATTGAATAGTAAAGTCAATGGGGACTTTACATGCCCTGGGAGACAGTAGTCAGTCCCAGGGTAAAGAGTCTATGTTTGGGGGTCGCTACGACACCCCTGTGTTACTGCACGGAGGGTGCTGTTGTATAACACATGTGGATAAAGATGGTTCCTATGAGGGTGAGAACCCCATAGGCATTAAACACAAAAAATAGCCTAGAACACACATAGCACACATGCCTAAGAGTGGGAAAAAGAATCTCACTCTTAGCAGGAGAAAGAAACAAACCCCTTCTAATCCAGCAAAGCTGCTGGGGGACTCTATAGGTAAGGGAAATTAGCCATAGAATGAGAATTCTCCCTAACAGAAGCCAAGGCCTGCCAGTGACAAGCCATCGTTCCATCGCACTGTACTATATTGGTTGGTGCTCAATTTCTCTTGTTTCTTCCGATAAACTGCTCTACACGTAAAACCCTTAATGGGATTTATATGTCAAATAGTCTACTGAATGAAACAAAGGACACGCAGTACTGGTGTAAGAGCAGAGTGCTAGGCGATGCTGGCTGGTGCGGCAGCATCCCCAGCACGCGACAATACAAATAAAAGCAAGCAGACGGCAAGTAAAGCCCCTTTTTCGTTATTGTCCCTTGCTGGGGACACTCCAGGCCACGCCTATCATTTAAGCCACACACCCTCATTACAAAGCCCCCTCTCAATTTCTCACCTCACTTAAAGCACTGAGAAAACTATACGAGAAACCTTAATATTATCATGTTAGCTCCTTTCTGCTGCTCCTGGCGTCTCCACTTCGGCCTGGCAGCGGGTGCAGCGCTATGCCAGTAAGCAACATTCTAGGCACCTTGCTGCTTCACCGTCCCTACTGTCCTGCACCAGCCTCCCCTCCTTCCAAATACCCCCATCATTAGAAGTGTATGAAGGATCAGGTGCAACCGCCAGAGGGGCTCAGGAGCCAGGGGAGAACTGGACCCGCCTCGAGATGAGGGGGCCCCTTAGGGAATATCTGCCTTCAATCCAGGATGGGCTGATAACACTTGAGTGTTTCATGATGCAAAGGACGAAGCTATGGGCTGGGCCGATGCATGTTCTTTTCTGCAACCTTCCCCCTCGAGCCTGCAGCATTAGGCACCCTCTGGAAATGGGCTCGCAGAAGAGGAAAGGGAGGCCCGAGATGGACTATAGAAGCCCAAGGCAGTCAGTGTCTATGATGCTCATATATTATTCCTGTAAAATCCAGAACTTCTGGCCTTGCCTATTGTTGCGGTTTATTACGCGGTCACACTCAACTCAGGGAGTATCTTTCCCCCCAATGAATGTAGCGCACAATAAATTACTATGATTTTGATTTGGATCAGTTTGGTAAGGCCTCCAACCCGTCTCGTACCTAACCCCAACAAATGCCCGGTGCCACAATGGACTAGGAATCAGGCCAGTGTGCATTAAGAATATAGATTTATTAATTTATTTAAACCAAATTTGACAGACTAACATCAGCCACCAATGTTGTGGAAACACAAGAACAAAAATGACTTCCGTAAAGGCACCAACACAGAGATAACAATGAGATATGAAGTCACAATAATTTCTTTTTAAAGCACCCACCAATCCAGAAAAAGAACAATTCAATACACACAGTGATCGTTGATTTGGTTATAATTCTTTTATCCCAGCAACCCCCACCCTCCAAACATCAATTAGACTTGGCCCCTCTGAATTGGAGGCCAGTGGCAGAGAGTGGGAACACAATGCGAAAATCGTTTTTGGGATTCTAATCACAGATGCAATATGAGGGAAAGAAAATGAATGGGAAATTCGTTTTGCCACACCTAAAAAGAACAGGCAGTGCTTTGTGGTTCTGGTCAGAGCACAGTAGGAACAAGGGGGCAATTTCTGTTTGCACCCTGCACATGTAACGGCACTACCAGGCTTCACACTTCTGATTTAAAATGAAGGGGATCAATGGGGAATTTCTTTTTGCACCCTGCACACTCACGTGGAAACAGGGTTTTCAGAATAAACACACTTGGAAGAGCTTGTTGGTTTTGAATGCCAACAAAATACATCCCTTGATTTCTATAGCGGAATTAATTGATTTACTTTAAGTAAATATGCTAAGGATCTACACAGACAAACATGATATCTTGCTATGGGGAAATAACTAGAACAATACTTTAAAAATGCAGCACCTAAACAATTTATGGCTTTGTGGATAGTTTCACTTAAAGGAGAGGCCTTGGAATGGGCATCGGGAAACAGCAGGGCACAGCTGAGACAGCAAGGGTCAGTCAAGGAGAGTCTCCTCTAAATCCTCCAAGGAATCCCAGTCAGCTTCTATGTCTCCTGGTTCCTGTCTCCAATGCAAGATTTGGGCCCCTCTGCTGGAATGTTTCCAGCAAGAGTTCAGCAGCAGGATGCCCCCCAGAATATGTGAAAACGCCTAGTTCTAATGCAAACTGGTTTACTTATAGGGCAAATGACATCACGCGAACGGGATTGGTTGGTTTTCTCTACCCACCTCCCACCTGAGTGCTAATCGGAAAAAGAGATCAGGGGTGTGAGTTAGGACAAGTGTGGGAGGAGAAAGCTTCACCATCTCAAACTGACAGTGGGCTCGGCATGTTCACAACTCTAAAAATCTATCAACATGGCAAGTACCCTAAATGTTCAAATATTTACATGTATGAGTATATTTTTAAGAACCAAATTTGAAGGCAAATAGATGAGTCTAATCTGTAGTTGGCATGTCCTTCCTATTCAAAGATACAATATGATAGGTTATTTATAATGTGCTTAATACCCAGAGGTTTCTAAGCGCGGACCCGGGGATTGAACCTGTGGTGCTCTGTGTCGTCTTGCTTCCAAGGCGAGCACGTTGCCCCTGAGCTTTCCTCCCGATACGGTTTTTCTTCATTTAATCAGGAGCCGTATCGATGAAAAATATGCCACTTCATAGTTTTCATGTTAATTATGTCCTTCACCCTCACACCAACTTTAAAATCTCTCGGAATCAAGGGAAGGCCCAAATCAAATTTTCATTAATAACTTTAGTTATGTTTCTCAGACAAAAAACAAAGGGGGTGACTGTCACCTTTAATACAAGTCTGGAATGACCGTTGTGGCGTATACGCTGCCCATTTTATGCAATAATATGTATTTTCCTATTCATTCAACTGCAGCCTTTTCCTTTGTTCTCTCAAGTTGTATTTACCCTTAGGCACGGACCAGGGAGAGGCTGGCTCATGTGTATGCCCAACTCCCCATTCAAGGCCTGTGAGGCCATGATAGCAACTCTAATGTACATTTTATGGGAATTGTGACCTTAAGGTCACTTCTGCTGAAAGAACAGGCATGGCCTTATCTGTCTTTACTGTGATTTACATCTAAGCAGTGTATTTCTTTCTATATTTTTAAGTAATGGCCCTGATTGATGGTTGACAACCAGGCCCCTTTCTTCAAGGCAGCAGAGGAAAGGTCTTGAAGGTTAAGTTTCATATTTGGAGAAATGACCGGCTCATGTACCCTGCGAGCAATGGCATTTTAAACTTGCACACAATGCAATTTACATGACATCCTATAAGGCATCTGGGCCTTATCCATATGTACTATGTCTCTTTAATTTCACAGTTTCAAAATACATGAGTATCACTTCTGGATTGTCCATATGTATAGGGCAGTTATATGAGACAACCATGATCAAACTTTGAAAGTCTAGTGAGCACTTCTCTTAGCATACTGTCCTTTAGATGAGGGAAAAACAAACAGGAAATTCTTTTATTTCTTATAAATGCAAGGAGCTTGATTTCAATTTCGATGAATGGAGCACCGTCTGGTATTACATTGAAGATAATGTACGCCATGCTGTCTCTTTAAGTAAAAGTGTAGCTCTCCATGGATTGAGTTAAATGCCATTATCAGCCACATGTCTTTCTTTTCCTTGCTGAAATGCATTGCACATATCTTCGGACTTTTGATTCAAGCCCACTTTCTTTCCTTTAGATCTTAGGCCTGTTTTTGGTTCAATAGGCCTCATGTCTTACATCACCATTTCTGTGCTGGGCTTTTACTTCTATGGACATTTATAAATCAGTCTGGCCTCTTTATTTCTGGCATTCAGAGGCTATATTTCACCCCACACAATGCTTATATGTAGTGCCATTGGTTTTCGCTGGAGCAAACGTGGGAGGACAGTAGAGCATTAGAGGCCTTACATATCTAGCATGCGTGAAGTGTGAAAACTAGGGCAACGCCCTCGCATAACAAAGAAGAGGTAATTTTCAGAATTTTACATTACATGAATACAAGTACGTTGCTCAGCGTGTGGTACAGTGTCCCTCAAAGTGCCACACAATATATTGCAGTGTCACATCTGAACACTGCAAAGAGGGAAATGCCACAAAAACTGTTAACATGAGAGTCGGGAAGTGATTGGGCCTGGGATGAGTGGCATCAGTCGTGCAGTGGAACTTGCAATGGTTGTGTGGCTGCCACCAGAAAGAGGCTCACGTTTGAACTTGGCTGAGGCCTGCAATGGTTAAAAAAACAGTAAAATATACCTGCTTCCTGCTCCGGGAGGCCCGTGGATGAGGTGCAAGTATTTTCCTGTGGAAAGACTGGGACAAGCATGAACAAAGGGAAATGGTAGGAAAGAAACCTCATGCAGATAATGATTGGCCTGCATTTTGTTAAGTGAGGCAAATGGGGGTTAGTTCGATTATTGTATTGTTCAACCAATATTTGGGGGAAGGAGAGCTACATCCCAGCACCTAGAAGCAAAAAGGAGAACAGGCTGTTAGTTAAAGGATTATAATTACCATGGGGAGGCAAGAGGGATCCCACACAAAATCAGACATCTTCTGGTCAAAATCTATGCAAATAGAAATGGCCAGCACTAGGTTTCTTGTTGACCATAGTAACAGGGAATGTGTTTTTTTTCTATAAGCATGGGTCGCCTGTTACCTTTAACAGAAGGGAACCGAAACACCTCACACCTCAAGAAACAGCAAAATGGTGGTGGAGCAAGAAAGAAAACTAAATTAGCCACTCTCACAACCTACAGTATCAATTACTGGTACATTGTGTCTTTGATGTATGACCTACAAAGCGCTTGATGCTGTGAACCACTAATAACACAATAGCCAGTTGAAGAGGAACAGGCAGGAGAAACCAATGAAGTACTGGTAACCAGGTGAAAGTTCCGAATTGGCCATTAAGAGAGAAACATGTTAGTTAAAAGAAGATGCCTTAGATGACTGACACAGGTTTATAACTATAGCAAACTGATTAATACAAATGTCCCTAATACAGAAATTGATTTGAAATCCAAGAGATAAAACGTACATTATGTGGAACTAGAAATGTACTGCTCAGGTTTGGCACAGTTTCAAAGCTTTGTAGTATACAATAACATTATATGGACTGAAGTGGTTCAATAAAGTCTGATTATGATCTACTAACCTTTTTAAATTGAATGTGTGAGATACTAATGTAAAAACATATCTACAATAATATACAATAAAAATGGCAAAATGTTGCTTTTACATGCATCGTTGAAAGCAAATATTTAAGCAACAATGGACTATAAACCAGGACAGAACATATGCAGCGAGAAGAGTCAATGGTTTGTAAAGATGGGAACCTTGGATAGGCATCGCGGTTCTACCCCTTTTTTCAGACAACAGTCTAAATGGGCCTTCCACGTATTTCCTGTCCATTTCTGGTTGAATGTCTGGCGGGGTCCGGCTGTTAGGGCCCTGTATTCCCTATTGTCTGTATGATAGCTTCCCGGCCACAGATAGGCTGGTATTGCCTGTAGCTTAACGTCAACATGACTAACAGGGAAATACTGGTTGGAGCTGTTAGGTAAGATTTTCATATTTGTGATATATCTTCCTGATCTGTATCAACCCCAGAACTTGTTGCTTGGACTCGGGGATTATTTCTCCTTGTCCCTAGGTGAGTGGGAATATTTCCCCCCTCTCTCACTAATGTAAAAACATATCTACAATAATATACAATAAAAATGGCAAAATGTTGCTTTTACATGCATCGTTGAAAGCAAATATTTAAGCAACAATGGACTATAAACCAGGACAGAACATATGCAGCGAGAAGAGTTAATGGTTTGTAAAGATGGGAACCTTGGATAGGCATCGCGGTTCTACCCCTTTTTTCAGACAACAGTCTAAATGGGCCTTCCACGTATTTCCTGTCCATTTCTGGTTGAATGTCTGGCGGGGTTAGGCTGTTAGGGCCCTGTATTCCCTATTGTCTGTATGATAGCTTCCCGGCCACAGATAGGCTGGTATTGCCTGTAGCTTAACGTCAACATGACTAACAGGGAAATACTGGTTAAGATTTTCATATTTGTGATATATCTTCCTGATCTGTATCAACCCCAGAACTTGTTGCTTGGACTCGGGGATTATTTCTCCTTGTCCCTAGGTGAGTGGGAATATTTCCCCCCTCTCTCATAGTATTTTACTCTTTTTAAAGGTCTCCATAGTGTATGGTTAGAGTTACAGTTTCCTTTAACTTTTGGGCTTAGGCTGGGTTGCCCCTTTGGGCTTCCCTGTTAATTTTTCTTTAATGTACTTGGGTGAACTACTGTTCCCAAGGTGTGAAGAGGGATTTTCATCTCCTTTACATTTTATATAGTGAGCCAGCACACCCCACTTTATGTGGAGTGCTGAGGGGATACAATGTATCCCCTTTCTTACTTACCTGGTAACATTTGTGTTACAATTGTAAGTTTACTTGAATGGGTGGTGGCATGGTTTTGCTTTAGTGACCTTTTAGTCTTATTACTCGCAGGCTGTTAATTCACCCTCAGTAATGCACAGAAGTGACACCATTCTGCTAGAATGGTGTGTTCCTTCTTTTTTGCCATTTTTAAGCATCCTTTTTGTTTGAGGTCTTCCCCTGCCATTCTAGGCAGGAACAACCACAGTGTAAATGTTGTCTCCGGCAGGAATCCTTTGTATTCCCCGCCCAGGCTCCAGAGTGTCTGAGAAGGCAGGAAGTGAGGGAAGAGATCAAACCTCTGCAGCCCTTTGTCTTTCACCTTGCCTGAAACGAACCAACTCCCATTGTGGGACTGGCTGTCCTGATTCGACAGCCAGACCGCCCTTTCTGTAAAATGCAGGGAATGATTGCAGAAGTTGTGCTGTTGTTCCTGATAAATACTTCGAACCTGGAAGCTGCTGACAAGTCGACCACTGGAGCTGAAACCCGAAGAGGAAGATGAAGAAAGGATGTCTGTAGCAACGTCCAGCGACCGGAGACCCTACTGTGTAACCGGAGCCTGATGTAACCCTTGCTTCCAATCGACCTGGGGGTCCCGAATGCCAGGGCTCCTACCCAGAGGCTGCTAGGATCCACTATCTCATGAAGACCTGCATTTTGAGCCATCCCACGACGTGCTGTGACTTTGCTGCGCTACAAACCGCCAATACCCTGGGACCTCCAGCCATTGTACGGCGCATGGTCTTCTGAGGTTCGAATCCATGCGAGCCTTTGAGGGCCTCCTCCTGGCTCTCCAGAGATGCGATTCCACTCCTTGAAGTGCCCTCACCTGAGTACAGGACCGAGAGAGTGAAGAGAATCCGACCAGCGATATTCGTTCTTCACCTGGCTGCTGAAAAAAGGTGCCAAATCCACAGAGCCGCGAGAATCCATGAACTATCCTTTGCTGGAAGCCTCCTCTGATGACTGCTGCTGCATGTTCCTGTCCAGTATCCAGTTCCTTCTTCTTCCGACCAAGAATTCAGGGACCGGGTCCTGTGCTACTGCATCCTGAAGGCATCCACTCCAAAGCTCTTATTTTCTCCTAAGGCACTGTGGGAGCTTGGGTAATTACCTTAAGTTTGGTGTGCATCCTGTGAGTCTGAGTGGGTGATTCGTGTGGTTGGGAGTTTGTCCATACCAATTGCCCAGGCCTGAACACTTTAACGTACTCTGAACGTGAACACTTACTTGTTTAAGAAGATCTCGTATGGAACTTTGACTTTCCTGCAACTGAAACCTATCTCAACCTGCCTACAGCTGGCACCTTGACCACTAGGCTCCCTCTTCTGCCTCGGAGAAAACTCATGCAATAGACTAAGGAAGGACTGGATAAGAAAAGGCTTCTGTCTTGAAAAGTATAACAAGTGTAAAGGTACTTACTTGCTGAAAGAATTAATGTGGTAACTGTATCTCTGTGAAAGAAAAAGTTACAAACTGTCCTTAAGTTATACTTTCCTTATACTTTCCTTTGAGTTACAGTGTGCCCTCTAAAAAAGTATATAAATTGCTCTACTTACTTTGAATGGTGTTTCCCCCTTCTGAAAAGTAAGTGTTTTATCATTGCTTAACTGAATGAGTGTACAAGCTTACCAATAGGGTTTACCTACCTTGAATAACATTTTGTTCTTCTTAAAGTGCACAATAGGGTCAGGGACGTCATTTCACCAAAATGCCAGGGGTAGCGGCAGTGACATTATATGTCCCTTGACACAGGAAGTGATGTAATTTGACCCCACCCCGAAGTTACATCACGGAAAGCAATGGAACACGACCTTCACCCCTTGACAAAACAGGAAGTGGCATCACATAGCATTGTTCCTAAGCACACAACGAAAAATATGGTTACGATATCACTATAATGTGATGAACATTTCATACAAGAATGGATCGTCATATGTATCGTTAAGATCAGTGTGCATAGGCCCATATTACCAAATTACTGTGAATGCAAGCAGACGCCCAAGGCCAAATGATAATGATGTGTTATTATATAGCACTTATGCTTAAGAGTTTTATATAGAACAAATATACATACAATATCAGCCAACCTGTGTTGGTACTCATTTAGCGACCTCAGAAGAATGAAAGGCTGAGTTGAGGTGTTTAAGAACAGACTAAATCAGTTACCTAACCCCCTGAAGTGTGCCTGAAACAAACCTTTAATGAGTCTAGCAATTATTGTTTAGAATTACAGAAAGACACATTATTTTTTATTCCTATTCTTTCTTATTTAGGGTCACTGCTCAAAGTGTTACACTTTGGAACCCCATGCTTTTTTAAGAGGACTGAGCAAGAAAGCCAGCCACTCCAGACACAAAGAGCTACATGGCACTGACCCCACCCAGCCCAGGGTCTTACAATTAAAAAAAAAGATTTTTGTTCTTTTTTTTAGGGGTAGCAAGCAAGATCTCAGGGCTCACAGTTGCGACCCCCCAATAACATCCCTGCATAGGGTGTTTCTTGCCCTGATCTACTTTACACAGACCCAAAACAGTCCTTGGGTTAATGCTTGCCTTTGAGTTGCTTGAAGCCCCTCTTAAAAGTATATGGTCCCTTACTTACCTTGAACAGCTGCTGCTCTTCTAAACTTTTAACACTGGTGTGCCTCCCCTGAATCTGCTAAGAGCATTTGCAAAATAGTCATAAGGTCCATTACTTAACTTGAAATACCTTGGGTCTTTCTTAAAGTGTAATTGGATTTTACTTTCCTTGAATTGCTGAGTGCATTCAGAAATAGTTATTGCATGTTAAAACTTGTCATTGAGTAGCTTAAGGCCCCTCCAGAAATGATGAGTTTTACTAACTCTGAACTGAGTTCTAAAAAGTAATGTTGCAAGGAATATATTTGTACAGGGTTGGTTTCTTATGTGATTTCTTAACTGAGTGTCACCACGTGACTGACAGGGTTTACTACCCTTGAATTACGGACTGTATTCTAAAAGTAGATCTAACCTGGTTTTACTCCCCAAGAATAGCTGATTGCATCCTGAATGTGTAATAGGTTTGACTCACCTTGAACTGCTGATTGCTATTCTTAGCAAGATTATACTTTGAGTTGTATCCCTTAAGTATTGAGTTGGTTTTTATAATATTATTTATTCATTGGACATTTAAATGGTGCGTATACACAAGTGTTTCCAGGGACCACAAGACAAAAAGGAAGGGGAACCGAGGGAAAGCAATAACAGTAAGGAACGGTCCTACTAGGCCTTGTGACATTCGGATCGTGCAAGTGCATTGACAATAAGTGCAGTTGGGAGGGGGAAGGTCAGGGAGAAAGGGCTGGGGTGAGGGAAGCGAGGAGGGACAAGTGCAGGAAGGCAGGGGACCCAGGGTCGGGCAAGTGCTGAGGGGGGGCCCAGGAGGGCAAGGGCCAAGGTGGGCCAGGGGACAGGGTAGATAGTGCAGAGGGGGTGGGCCAGAATCAAGCTAGTCAAGGGAGGGTGCCCGTGGGCAAGTGCTGGAAAGGGTATTGAGGTGGACTGGATAAGGAGGGCCTGGCCCCAGTAGGGCAAATAAAGGTCCAGGCACCATTCACAGCGACAGGGGTCAACATTTAGCAAGGGAGGGGGAGAGGGAAGGAGGAGGTGAAAGGGAAAGTCTTGATAAGTTTTCAGAATTTAAGGAGATGCGGCTCAAGTTTGAGAGGGGCAGGAAGGCCGTTCCAGGCGGAGGCTCCTGATGAAGAAAGAGATCAATCCCCCACCCTCTGCTTGGAGAAGCATCTGATCTGCAGAGAGTTGGAGCTGGAGGACCAAAGAACTCTAGAAAGGGGGTATTTATGGAGAGGCAGTTGGATGTAGCGGGCTCCCAGGACCCAGAAAGTCTTGCAGGTTTTGCAGAGGGTCTTGAATTTGATTGTTGCAGCCACCGGGAGCCATTGGAGAAATTTTAGGGCTGGAGAGATGTGGTCCCTGGGTTTGAGGCCAAGGATAAGTCTCACAGCACTATTCTGGATTAGTTGCAGAGAGGGTGAAGGGAGTAACAAGGCAGATTGAGGAAGAGGCTGTTGCAGTAGTCCAGCTTAGAGAGTACCAGGGCTCTGGAGACATTGAGCTTCCGGGGAAAGGTGGGGAAAGGGAGAATGCCTCTGATGCGGTGGAGTAGAAAGTTGGTCTTCTTGACAGTCTGTGATGTGAGGGGAGAAGGAGAGAGAGGAGTCGAAGATGACCCTACGGTTTTCTGCCTCACAAGTAGGTGAAGGGAGGTGGCCCAAGCAGGGCAGCCAGAGAGTGGGAAGGAAACAGGGAGCAGGAGTCCCAATGAGACGCATCTCAGCCTTACTGGCATTAAGACAGAGATCATTAGCAGGACACCATTGATCGATTGATTGATTTATTTATTTATAGAGTGCTTTACACTAAGGCGCTGTACAATGGAACAACAAAATACAGAGTAAGAACAACAAATAACAATGTGAGCATAGTGGCAACTTGAATCATTCAACAACAAAACAGTGCAAAGAGCAATTTACTGAGAGGGGGGAGAAGTGGAGTGCGAACAGGAGAGTGAAGGGAGGGACGGGGAAGGATTGAGTGAGAGTAGAAGGAAGGGAGAGAGAGTGTAAAATAGAAAACGGGAAGGTGGAAAGGGAGGGGAGGGATTAGAAGAGGGGAAAGACGGGGGAGTAGAGAGGGCAGGGGGGGCTTCAAGGTGGGGACTGGAGGGGGAGAGAGTTCCAATGCAGAGGAGCAAGAAGTTGGAAAGAGCGGAACCGGGAGGAAGCGCAAGGGGAAGGAGGTACAGAGAGCAGGAAGTAGTCAGCAGAACGAAGGGAGCGAGAGGGGGAGTAGAAGGAGAGAAGGGAGGAGAGATAAGGAGGGGCAAGACCATGAAGGGATTTGAAAACAAGGCGGCAGAGAAAGTGGAATTTTAGTTGTAGGTGGAAAGGTAGCCAGCCTAGTCGAGAGAGCGAAGAGGAAATGGAGTCACGGGAGGTAAGGAGACAGAGGGTTCGAATGGCAGAGTGGTATATAGATTTAAGAGGGGCAAGCTGAGATGAGGGAAGACCGAAAATTATAGAGGAGCAGTAGAAGAGGCGGGAAAAGATGAGTGAGGAGATTAGGAGCTTGGTAGCATGGAATGTGAGGGAGTGACGGATTTTGCGAATATTGTAAAGGTGGTATCTGCAGGAGCGGGAGGTGAGCGAAATGTGGTGCGAGAAGGTGAGAGAAGAGTCAAAAAGAACACCTAGGTTGCGAGCATGAGTGGAGATAGGGAGATTGGAAGGAGGAAAGTGCATGAACGGGGGAGGAGAGGAAGGGGAAGAGAGTTAGCGGGGAAGAAAAGGACTTCAGTTTTATCCGTGTTAAGTGAGAGAAAGCGTGAGGACATCCAGTTCTTGATGGCTGTGAGACAAGAGGAGAGTTTAAGGTGGAGGTCAGGTGTGAAGGAGGAGAAAGAGAGAAAGAGTTGGGTGTCATCCGTATAGAAATGATGGGAGATGCCAAAGGAGGAGATGACAGGGGCAATGAGGGAGGTATAGAGAGAGAAGAGGAAAGGGCCAAGTACAGAGCCTTGAGGAACACCGTAAATCAGAGGGAAGGAAGGAGAGGTCTGGCCTCCCCATGAAACAGCAAAGGAACGAGAGAAAAGTTAAGAGGAGAGCCATTTTAGAACAGGGCCTTTGAACCCGAAGGAGGAGAGAGTGTGGAGCAGGAGAGGATGATCGACAGTGTCAAAAGTGGCAGAGAGATCAAGGAGAATAAGTATGGAGGATTGCTTCGCATGGCGAGCAAAGAGGAGCGAGTTGAGAATCGAGGTGAGAGCAGTTTCAGTGGAATGTTTGGGACGGAAGCCAGATTGGAAAGGAGGAAGGAGAGAGGAAGACGAGACAAAGGAAGAGAGCTGAGAGTAGGCAAGGAGTTCAAGGAGTTTAGAAAGGAAAGGCAGAAGAGAGATAGGTCTGTAACTGGCAGTGAGCAGTGGATCAGCAGAGGGTTTCTTAAGAATAGGAATGATCGTTGCATGTTTGAAAGCAGAGGGAAACATAGATGAGGAGAGGCAGGAGTTGAAGAAAGTGGTAAGGTAAGGGATAAGAAGAGGGTACATTTTTGGGATGAGAACGGAGGGGAGAGGGTCAGAGGGAGCGGCTGTGGGGTGGGCTTTGGATAGAAGGGAGGATACTTCGGAGGGGGGAAATAGATGAGAAAACAGACATGCTGGAAGAAGGAGGAGAGGGGGAGGAGAAGAGAGGGAGTCAGAGAGGGAGTTAACTTTTTGTCTGAGTGTGATGATTTTGGAGGAAAAGTAGTTGGCGAAGTCAGAGGGAGAAAGTGTGGAATTAGATGAGGGAGGAGAGAGGAGGCGGGAAAGAGTTTGAAAAGTCCGACAAGGTTGTGAGGCTTGAGACTGTAGAAGGTTAGAGCAGTAGGTGGATTTGGCCGTAGCAAGACAAGAGTTGTAAAGTGCATGGTAGGAGAAGTAGGAGGTTTGATTAGAGAGCGAGGGAGTTTTGAGCCAAAGTCTTTCAAGGCGCCTGAGAAGGTGCCGCATAGAACGAAGATGGGAGGTAAGCCAGGGTTGAGGAGGTTTCTGAGTGGGGCGGAAGAGAGAAAGGGGATAGAGATGGTCAAGGGCAGTGGAGATGGAAGATGAGAGGGAGGAGAGAGCCTCATCAGGAGAGAGTAGTGCAAAGTCATGGTGAGATGGAAGAGATGAAGAGCAGGTTTCAGAGAAGAGGGTAGTGTCGAAATCACGCAGGTCACGACGTGAGTAGATTGGAACTGAGGGATTATTAATAGTGGAAGAAGAGCGAGGAGAAAGGGAGAATGAGAGTAATGCGTGGTCAGAGAGATAGACAGGGAGAGAGGAGATAGGGGAGGACAGATAGGAGGAGTTGAAGATGAGGTCAAGAGTGGAACCAGAGGAGTGAGTAGGGGAGGAAGGAAGGGGGGAGAGGAGGTAGGAGTCAAGGATAGAGAGGAGGGGAGAAGATTGGGGGGGAGAAGGAAGATGGATGTTAAAGTTGCCAAGCACAGTTAGAGGGGAGGGGGAGGGAGAAATAAGTGAGAGGAGGTGATCTAGGTCTTCGAAGAAGGAGGAGAGAGGGCCAGGGGGACGATAGATGATCAGGAAGGAAATAGGGTGGGGAGAGGAGAATGATTTGTAGAGGAATTCAAAGGAAGGGAAGGAGGGAAGAGATGGGGATGAGTTTGAGGAGGTGTATTTGGGGTTATACAGGAGAGCGACACCTCCACCGCGGCCATAGGGGCGTGGAGTATGGAGGAAAGAGGAGGAATAAGTCGTTAGGGAAGCTGGGACAGAGGTATTATGAGGGGGAATCCAGGTTTCAGTTAGGCAGACGAAATGAAGGTTAAGACGAAAGAATAGATTGAGTGTCGCCGCGGTTTTATTACAGATGGATCTGGCATTCCAGAGAGCAGTATTAATGTGGTTGGAAGTGGGAGGATAGAGAAGGTGAGGGCGGTCTGAAAGGGAAGGAGGGTGGCTAGGAGAGCGGGGGAGAGGATAGTGGAGGGGGCTAGGCATCAGGAGGAGCGAGGAGAGGAGAAGGGAGAGGAGTAGAGGGCAAGGGGAGAAGGGGGAGAGGCGGAAGGAAGAAATGACGGATCGCATAGGGTCAGGGGGAGTAGGTAATGGGTAAACAAGTTGGGGAGTCCAAGTGCAGATGGCACAAAGGTGGACTCAAGTCAGTGGTGTGAGACAGCCGGGAAGGGCTAAAAGAGTCAGAAGGTGCAAGTTCGCTTGACTGAGATTGGAGGAGACCAGGTGTTTGAGGCAGGAAGATGGGGAGGAAGTTCTGAATTGTAGCAGGAGGTCACGGGTCTAGTGCTGAGAGTTTACCGGCAGGACCCAATTTGGTCAAAAGGAGTAAGCACTCAAGGGCGTGGTTGTAGAAGAACTGCTGTCTGAGGCGAGAAGGAAAGTAGCAGTTTAGGGCCGCTGTACCAGAGTATGAGCCAACAGGTTATAAGGTGGAAAAGGGGCCGATGCAGAGAGAAGTCCAGCCAACGCCCAGAGATATATAGGAGTAGGTATGCGAAGTGATGATAGTGGGAGACCAGCAGACTGCGGTGGGTGGTATGAGAGCAGAATGAAGGAGGTTACCACAACGCAGGGCCGCAGTTCATTCCACCACTCAGGAGGACCTGTAGCTGGATCCAGGTGCGGTTGGAGTTTCGCCAGAGCTCAGTGCAGTGGAAAAGGGACCGTTAAGGAGGCGCCTCAGAATCACAGTGAGGTTGGAAGGTGGAGGACCCAGGAGGAGATGCAGGGGGAGGTCCCAGGGGATCCGAAGACTGATCCACGGAGTACTTCAGAGCTGCGGAAGGGATGCGCAGTGCTGCCTCGTCTCAGCCCAGGAATGGGGGCGGCGACAGATGGAGATACCAGGCAGATCCACCTCTGGCACAGTGGGCGAGAGGGGCTGGTGAATGGACGCAGTGCACCGAAGCCGCAGAATGGACACACAGGATTGCCTCGATGATATCCGGACTCTGGAGCCAGCACAGCGGATGGATACAGGTTTGGCCAGATCCTGTGTGGTGCAGAAGAGGCTCACAAAGCAGCGATGTTGGTTAATCACCGGGACTCCTTGTATGGAAGAGGGGGGGTTGGGACCCCGTGTGCTGAAGAGGAGCCCGGTGGTCGGGAGAGATCCCAAGTTGGATTAGGTGCTGGCTAGGTAGGTGGCTGTGACTCAGAGAGGTGCTCCGATGGCTCCAGAGGGCGGATGGAGGGTCAAGGGGATAGTCCCTGGCATCAGGTGTGCAGTGGTGGTGCTCCGGTGGCTGCAGGGGGGGATGGAGGGTCAAGTGGAATGTCCCTGGTGCCAGGTGTGCAGTGGTGAGCGGGGATGACTGCCGCCTTAGAAGAGAGCGAGGCGGGAGGGGTCCCGCAGGGCCGGCCTGACGAAGCGGGAGAAAGCCAAACCGGAGCTCAGGCTGAAGCCGATGACCCTTGCCGTCCGCTGGGGCTCTGATTGAGGAAGCAGTGGGCCCAGACCCGGAACTGCAGCTGCGCCAGAATCCGTGGCAGCTGCTCCTGGATCTCCGACAAGGGAGCGGTGCGCCGGGGGCAGCACAGGGTGTGTGGAGAACCCAGGGGTTGGCGCCGGTACCTGGTCCGCAGTGGTGGGCGGGGGCGACCACAGCCCCGGAACCGCTGACCCTCCCCGTCCGCTGGGGCTTAGAGTGAAGCCGTCCGCTGGGGCTTAGAAGCAGAAGGCCCAGACCCGGAACTGCAGCCGTGCCAGAATCCGTGGCAGCTGCACCCGGACCTCCGATCAGGGAGAGGACCTCCGGGGGCAGCACAGGGCGCATGGAGAACCCGGGAGTTGCTGCCGGTACCTGGTGCGCAGTGGTGGGCGGGGGCGACCGCAGCCCCGGAGCCTGCAGAGCCGGACCGAAGAAGGAGCGGAAGAAGGCCGTCAAGGGGCTCAAGTTAATGCTGATCCAGACGGACCCAGCCCACGTCGTCCACCAGGGCTCCATGAGTAGAAGAGAAGGGACCGGGCCGCATGGAGGCTGGTGGAGGGAGAGACCCCGATGCCGGTCCGATGCTGGCTCCATGGACGGCCGGTTGCACAGGCGGGTGGATGATCCAGGGGTTGCCGCTGGCACCGGAGCGCGAGGCTGGAGGGAATGACTGCCGCCCAAAAAGTCCAAGAAGTCTTCAAGGCGGGAAGGGTCCCTCAGGGCCGGCCTGGTGGAAGAGCAGGAGGAGGTCTACCCGAGGATCGAGCCGATGTCGCAGAAAGCGGATCCGATTTTCGCTGGGAATGCAGCCAGAGGGTCCCCAGAAGGTAAGAAACAGGAACGGAAGGGGGGAAGATTGCAGAATTGCAATTTAAACTGCTTTATCTATAAAATAATTCAGCCTGATTGAGTAGACGCAGGCTCAGGCAGCCTTGCTCATGCGCCCCCTGGTGGTAATAGCCTGAATAGCAGTCAGGTATGTTAAATGTTAAATGTTGAATGTTAAATGTTAAAGGTATTTGTACCCCGCACCGTCACCAATGGAATTGGTCCCCAGGCGCTCTGGCGGATCTGTAAATGATAAGGGGGGGATTGGTTAGTAAAGTGAAGAGGGAGTAGGATAGTGAGAGGAGTGGTTTTCTGTTGGCAGCTTGAACTCGGTGTACACCGAGTGCTGAGCTTTGGTGCAGGTATTGGATCGGTGTCAGTCCGCGTGTGTTGTTGCATCGGCTTATGTGTTGTTGCAGTGTTGTGAAGTGCATGCGGCTTGTTGTGCGATAGATGGTTGTGTGAGTTTTTTGAGTGAGATAAGTATGCAGAGTTTGAGCTTATATTGGTTAGTGGGTTACATGACATTTAGCATGCTGACATTCACAGTTTTGTCTAAGTGTGGCACTTGTTGGCCTTCACGTGTGGGCATGCCTACATTCACAGTCTTTTCTAGGTGCGGCGCAGGCTAGTGTTTAGAAATCTGTCTAGGTGTGGGCATGCTAACATTCATAACTTAATCTGGATGCGGCGCAGGCTGGTGTTCACAATTCTAAGTGTGGCACCTGCTAACATTCAAGTTTCATCTAGGCGCGGGCATGTTATCCTTCAATCAATCCCATCTAGATGCGACGCAGGCCAATTGTCCACAATTCTAAGTGTGGCCTGTGCTAGTCTTCACGTTTAGCGTAGGTGCGGGCATGCTAATATTCAGAGTCCTATCTAGATGCGACGCAGGCTAATATTCACAAATCTATCTAAGTGTGGGCATGTTGACATTCAGGTTTCACCTAAGTGCGGGCATGCTAACATTCAAGGTCCTATCTTGATGCGACACAGGCCAGTATTCACAATTCTATCCAAGTGCGGGCATGCCAACATTCAAAGTTCCATCCAGATGCGACGCAGGCCAATATCCACAACTCCATCTAAGTGTGGCCATGCTAATATTCACAATTCTATCTAAATGCGTCTGCCGGTCTGGATATGGTCCGTCCGATACGCACGAGTGTGTGAGTCACTTGGGGGCTTTCGTCTGGGTCTAAGTATGTGATCAGTCTCTGGAGCCTTCCTTTAGTGGCTATTTTCCATGATATCTTATGCTCTGTCGAGTGGTTGGTTCTTTGGTTTGAGTGTTTGTCCAATTTGAGAGAGGCCGAGGTTGTAGTTATTTTCATCTTGTTTTAATGTCTGCGCATTCTAGTGCATCTCCATTGTGGTTAGGCTGTGAAGAGCCATGATTTGAGGAGTTTCCTGAATGCTAGGTGGTTTGTTGTGTTCCGTATATTCTTAGGTAGGTCGTTCCAGGTTTTGGGTGCCTGGTGAGAGAAAGAGGATCGTCTGAGTTTTTTTCTGTTGTAGGGTTTTGGTTCCAGGCGTATATCGGTGCTTGATCTTAGTGTTCTTGTCGGTTGATGTAGGCGTAGTTTGTCGCTTAGGAATTGTGCGCCTTGTTTGTGCACAGTGCGCCTTGTTTGTGCACAGTGTATTGCTCTGTGTGTGATGCACATGGACTTGAACTTTATTCGCTGTTTTAGTGGTAGCCAGTGTAATATTTTAAGCGGGTGTGATGTGTTCTCTTCTGGGTAGCTTGAGGAGGAGTCTGGCTGCTGCATTTTGTATGCGTTGCAGTTTTTTTAGAAGTCGTTCAGGCATGCCCAGGTATAGGCTATTGGCATTGTCTAGTCTGGACATGATCAGAGCGATGATGGTAAGTGTTTTGTTGGCAAACGACAGGAAGGGTAGGATCCTTTTTGCTGCTCGCAGGAGGAAGAAACATTTCTTGATTACTGAGTTTACTTGTGGCTCTAGAGTGAGGTTGTTATCCATCAGGACCCCTAGGTTTTTTTTACAGTTGATGATGGTTCTGGTGTGGTGCCGGGCTCTCTTGGCCAGGGGATGTAGTTGATGTCTCCTACTTTTTTTGAAACGATCATTATCTCTGTTTTGCCTAGGTTGATTTTGAGATGGTTGAGGTTCATCCAGTTGAATATGTCGCAAAGGCAATTCTCTAGTGTGGTGTTTTCTTCTCAGGTATCTTGTATGTTGAAGATTATTTGAGTATTGTCGGCGTAGTTGTAGCATGTGAGGCCGTGTTTTTTGATGAGTTTGATTAATAGGTACATGTAGATGTTGAATAGAAGCGGTGAGAAGGATGATCCTTGTGGTACTCCGCACGTGGAGTCTCTGGGTTTGGATTTAAAAGGTTTCATCCATACTGTTTCTGTTCTGTTTGTTAGGAAGGATTTGATCCATAGTAGGGCACTGTCTGTTATCCCTAGTCCTTCTAATCTCTTTATGAGGATGGCGTGGTTGACAGTGTCGAAGGCTGCAGACAGAGATGAGAGAGGAAGAAGAGGAGTTAAAGGAGGGAAGCATAAAGGAGAGCTGTGTGTCATCCGCATAGTACTGGAAGTGAGGAGAGAAGGTGGAGATCAAGTGGGCCAGAGGGGCCAGGTAAGGTTTAAGTTACTTACCTGTAACTATTGTTCTCCAGCATGGGTCTGCATAGATTCACATGATCATGAATATTCTGTGGCGTCAGGCTGGGAATCCTCTGTAAAAGAAAAAACAGTTTCACTTTCACTTACAGACTTTATTTCTCGTTTAAACCAATCACTGGCCTCTGGGTCATACTGCCCCCATCCAATGACAGTCCTCTTCCTAAGCCCCTCCTCTGGCAGCCATCTTCAGATTTGGTAAGCATGTGAAGGGGCAGTATGACCAGGAAGCGCCACAGAGGGGTCAGAGGGAGGGTTCGTATGTGAATCCATGCCAGACCCATGCTGGGCCAGAGGAGCAAGGTAAATGTTGAAAAGCCACGGCGATAGGATAGAACCCTGAGGAACACTGCAGGTAGGGAGTGGGGTGGAGGAGAGGAAGGGGCCCAGTTGCACTTGAGACGGTTGGTTAGAAAGGAAGGAGGTCAGCCAGGCCAGTGCCAGGTCCGTGATGCCAAGGGCATCAAAGAGACAATTTATGAGGCTAGCATGGTTGACTGTGTCAAAGGTAGAGGAAAGATCGAGAAGGATCAGAATGGAGGGAGAGTTGGAATCAAGATTAGAGAGCAGGTCTTCATGGGTGTTCAGGAGAGCAGTTTTTGTCCCTCTGGATGTTCTGAATTCAGACTGGTGGACATGGAGAAAGCCAGCAGATTCGGTTGGCGGGTCAGTTGGGAGATGACCAGCTTCTCCAGAAGTTTGCCCAGGAAAGGGGTGATGTAGATGGGGCGATATTTAGCCATGTCCGAAGGGTCCACAGATGGCCTTTTTAGGAGGGGATGCACAAGGGAGTGGTTGAGTGGTTCTGGGAAGAGCCAGTGGCAAAGGAATGGTTACAGAAATCAGCCGGGGCAGAGGCGAGGGAGGAGATATGGTCCTTGATGGTTCAGGAAGAGTAGGGGAGCACCTGTTTGGAGAAGACTTTCATAGAGCAGACTACTCTAGAGACCTTGGGCCTCATCACGAGTTTGGCGGTAACCCTTAAATCCGGCGGTAGCGCTGTTACCACCGGATTTAAGGGTCCGCCAAATCAGGGCTTCGGTGGATTTCTCCCCAGCTCTGAGCCCGCCGGCGGTATGAGCGCAAAATTTCCCCATTGAGCCCAATTGAGAATGGGGCATTCCCGAATGGGCTCAATGGGGAATGGGGATTTCCAAATCCGCCAAACCCGTGATCCGGCGCTAATAGCGCTGGTAGGTTTGGCGGTAGGTCAGATAGTGCCAGCGCTATTAGTGCCGGCGTTACCGCCCAACTCGTGATGAGGCCCCTTGTCTGGTGCAATGGAAGAGAATGGGGGTGGGCGGAGAGACCAGGGGGGGCCTGAGCAAGGGGGGAAGAGAAGAGGAGAGTGAGGACAAGGATGTCCTGAGTTTTGGTGAAGAAGTGGGAGGCCAGAGCAGTGCAGAGGCTCTGGGAGGGAAGGGGGAAGAGGAGATTGCAGAAGGATTGGTAAGATCCTTGCAGATTTTGAAACGTTCAGCTGTTTTACTGATGGCCCCAGAAATACGGGCTTGGACATGAGCCCTTTTCTTGTAGTGGTGGAGAGACGATATTGCCTTTGGAGCAGGTGGCAAGCCAGTTTGTCAGAGGATGTGCTTGAGGACTGCCACTTCCGATCAGCAGCTCTGCACTTGCGTTTCAAAGCTGCCAAGTCAGAGTCATACCAAGAGTTGCACTTGAAGGCCGGCTTCATGCAGATCCTCGTGACTGGGGCAAGGATGTCCAGAGTGTTGTAGGTGGAGAGATGGAGGTTAGCAAGCACTAAGTCGGAATGTGAGTCAATAGAAGGGATGGGAGGAGGAACGAAGGTGGCAGAAAATGCATCAACTGACACAGGCTTCATCAGCCAAATGACGGAGAACAAGACTGGTAGTGTCGGTGGAGGCATTGCCGGGGGGCCAGGGAGCTCCAGATGGGAGGAGAGCAGAGAAGGGTCAGACCAGGAGAGAGGGGTAGTTAGCGGGTTGGAGAGGGTGATGTCTGCTGAGAGGAGCGTATCCAGGGTGTGACCAGCAGAGTGGGTCGAGCCGGAGGGAAGAATAGTGAGGGAGAGAGAGTCACAGAGGACTCGAAAAAGGACAGAGGCTGTATCAGAAGAGTCTAGATGAATATTAAAGTCCCCAAGGAATATATATTTGGGGGAGGAGGTCAGGAGAGAGGAGGAGAGATCATCCTATTCTGAGAGGAAAAGGGAAGTAGGTCCAGGGGACCTATAGAAAGAGGCAAAAGTGTGTGAGAGGGTAGGAGAGACACCCAGCCTACAGACAAGTAATTCAAAGGAAGAGTAATTGAGTGGGAAAGATAGTAGCAGGAATCCAATCAGGGAAGACAAGAGCAACTCCACCACCAGACCGATTAGTCCTGGATTTGGAGAGGATATTGTAACCTTCAGGAAGGAGTGTCAAAAGCAGTGACACAGCTGGCATTGCACCACGTCTCGTTGAGAGCCAGAATGTCTAGGTAGAAGTCTTCGAGGAGGTGACAGATGTCGGAGTGTTTAGCAGCAGAGCGAGAACTGAAGGTAGCTAAGTGAAGCTAGTTGCCATCTTTAAAGGTTTTCCGAGGTGGGATACAGGGATGTGGTACACCCATCAGTGGGGGTGGAGAGGCCTTAGGGGTGACAGGAGAGGGGTGGAAGTTAAAGAGAGAAAGGAGATGCCCATCCAGCAATAGGAGGAGGTTGGGCTGAGAGCCCTGGGCCATAATATTGAAATTTTGGTTGACATTAATAATGAGGCACCTAGATGATGAGAAGTATGCCAAGAGAACTTCCCACCTGGTTCCACCATTACTGGGCAAGGAGGGAAAAGGGATTGGATAGAACCCATATGGGGAGTCCACAGGTCAGGGGAAGGGACAGTGAAGAGGATGTCAGTGATAGTCTGTCTGGAGGAAGCATTGACGTGGGTATTAGCAATGGTGGTAGGCACGGGTTTGAGCCCAGGAGCGCTTTCCTAAACATTTTCCTTCCAGACTTTGTGAGAGAGAAGCAGTTAGAATAGATAGGGGAGAGAGAGAGAGCACCATGAGTACAGGGGGATGTGGGTCAGGAAGAGGGACTGCACTGTGCAGGATGAATTCACCAGGCGGCCCAGCAGCCAACCGTCAGATGAAAAAGGACCTTTGAGTGGAGTTTAATTAAGGGCAACAATTTTAAGAACACCAAGTTGAAAACAGAATGTACAGGGAAGAACGTTTCAACAAGGCAGCAAAATGTAAAAACAGCCCTAGATCCAGAACACAGTCCAAATGCAACTTTGAGTAAGGCATCCAGTTAAAAAACAACTTTAAAGCAGAGCTAGCATGTTAGACAGCTAGATTCGATTTCCACACAATGCAGTTAAAACACACCTAGATTTGAGAGTCAAAAGCACATGTAGAGCACACCTAGATCTGAGAATCAAAAGCACATGTAAAACACCTAGATTTGAGATTCAAAAACACATGTAAAACACACCTAGATTTGAGAACCTAAGTACATGTGAAGCACACCAAGAATCAAGTGTACATGTGAAGACTACTCAGATTTGAAATATAGTCCAATGTCATGAGTAAGGCCAACAGCCTAAATTGGAACGAGCACCAGTTTACTGTTGCCTATGATTCATAAACTAGGCAGTTGTTGGGGAACAGCTTAAACTAGAACATGCAGCAGAGAGATGTACACAGGCTTGAAAAATCCCAGGAAGCAGTGGAAGTGGAATCCCTGAGGCATAGGTGAGAAGCCAAGTACAGGGAACATGAGAGCTGAAGCGAGCTGAATATACAACAGTATTAGTAGACCAAAAAGCTCAAATAGTAAGGTAGTCAGGGCTCCCAGGAGAAAACAGAGAATTTGCAGGCAATGAGTTAATGCGCAGGAGGTGAAGGCCACATTAAGGGGGGCTCACATGTGTCACGGGCAGTAGAGGGCTTATCAGCTAAGATGCACTGGAGGGTCCAGCAAGTCAGCAATGATGGGGTCCCTCCGGGCGCCCCAGGACCCAGACAGGGTAGGACACAACCCTTAGAGGCGGCTGTTGTTCACCTGCCGGCTGCTGGGTAAAAGCAGTGAGCCCGGGGGCGTGGCTTGGAGCTGCCGCGAGTGCCATGGCTCCTTAGAAGCTCCTGACGATCTCCGCCCACCGAGCGAAATTGTGGGAGTTCTCCTCTCCGTTTTCACCTAGAAATTATGCGCACGGAATGAGGAAGGACTGGGGGCGTCTGTCGATTAGAAACGTCTCCTCTGTGCCGCTGGAATCAAGATGTTTCAACCGATTAAAGAACATGGCCTAGCACGGAGAGGGAGATCAGAAAATGGCGGTCGCCTCCAGCCGGAGTTCTGCTGACCGCTCGCCGAGGGAGACCCGCTGCAGCCGACCGGGTGCCCATCAACCATCAACCCGACAGCGGATGTGGACTATCGGGTTTGGAACTGGGGGCCTGACAGTGGCTGAGGGGCTCCGGCTGTATTGATGAATCCGGTGTCCTTGGGAGTCGATGGCGGTCTGAGTCCTTCGCATCGCGCTGAAGCTTGATCTGTGGAATCATAAAATACAATATTAAGGCTTTTACAGCATGCAAAGAGAAATACACCAGCACGGGCTTGTAAAGATTCCCAGAATCTTTATTGCAACACTGAACAGTTTATAAAACACAAATAGCTATTTGGCCGTCAGTACTTCACAGAGACCACCAGCAGGTTCAATGTGAGCAGTGAACAGGAATTGCTAGCTGGACATCAGCATATTTTTACAGTTTCTTCGTAACAATGTCCAGCCTCTTACGAGTAAATCATGTACTGGGCTAGGGTTCGCGCCAGGTTCATTCCTAATTTACATATCTCGTGCATGTGGGTTACTTCTTAATACATTTACTCTCAACTACTATTATTCTCTGGGGTTAACTTTACACTCTTTACACATTCGCTTCAATGCAGGTCAAACAGATGTTTCGCATATCATGTTTAAATAGCATTATTGTTCTTGTATACTTGTAGGTTAACATCGTCGATTCAAATAATCCCCTGATCCCGAGGTCAACAAAGGACAAGGTCTACATGACCCTAACATGTAGCCTGCAGGCAGGTTGGACATTAACTCGCCTACAGAGGTTGAAGAGGTTAAAGTAAGAACAAGAGAACACAGGTCGGCCATTTTAGGCCACATGGAGACTTTGCACGACATACCAAAATGACGGCTTTAACCTAAAATGTGGAGGCTTGATTAACTTAAGGTCACGACCTTGCGATGCGGATTTCCTCGCAAAGCGACTGGGCATAGGCCAACATATACAATGGAGACGAAACAATATTGTATCAGTTTCGACAAACCTTCCTTTTGGCCTATGCCAAGCGCTAAACTACCTTCGATCACTTTACGACTAACTCCACATTTCAACGTCTATACACCCCGAATCATTATCAGACATATCTATTGCCATCAGATCAGACACTAGAGTTTCTTTGAACACGTACTCCTTAGAAACCTTATCTGGGGCGTATATTTTATGTCCTAATACACTTGTTGCTTGCGCGCAACATCCCCCTAATACCGAACATATACCAGGGAGACACTGTATACAACAACAAAGGAACAGTAAACTACCCAAGATAATCAGCAGGGCCGAAAGCAACTTCCATCCCCACGACCATAGGAGGTCCCAAAACCATGCACTAAGTTCCCAGTTTCCCTCTGGAACATGCACTTCCGAACTAAGAACATGTAGATTTTGGACCGCCCTAAAGATCGTTGGAGAGGAGTCTGGTACGTAAACGCAGCAAGCGGACCCCACTAATTTACATACTCCTCCACGCTCAGTCAGAATGACATCTAATGCCATCCGGTTCTGAAGAGCTACTAATCTTATCACTTTCTGTTCTAACGTCATATTATAGAGTATGTCAGTGGTCCGATTGATGGTTCTCTCCAGTACTATCGCTAGTCCCCTGATATCTTCTGAATTCATAATTTGCCCAAAAAATGGCACAAAGGATTTCATTATGTCTCCTAGAGTTTGCGCTGGAGTATACCCCTTCACATCTCGTCGTGGACGAGTCTTCGAAATGTTTGCAGTCCTGGCAATAAATACCCCAGGTAATAGAATCCCTAAATAGCAAGTTCCTTGCCAATCCCTGGGCAACCATGGAAATGCCACATTACCGCAAACAAAATAGACAGGTTCACCTACATACAGAGGTCTGTTCTCACTAGTCAAATTCGCAACGTTGGTACAACTTCTAAAATCACCCATTAACCGTGTTCCATTCCTCTGTATGCAGAAGGAAACTGAATCGGGGCTATGGTTAACAGAATAAGATGGAGGCGTGGCATCCTTATTGCCTATAGGAGCCATTTTGAAAGAGATCAAAGACTGAAAAGGACGAGACAATCTATCAGAGGGCCTAACAGAAGCAACGTTTGGCTTACTCCTATTTGCAAAAAGCGAGCATCCCAGGGGCATCAAAACACGTTTTTCAAAACTATTCAAATTTGTACCATCAAAGTTCCCTGAGATGCTGTCATTCCAACGGCTGAAGAATAGTGCTCTAAGAGAAGCATAACAAGCAGTTGTCAAAGATAAAAGAATGAATGTACCAACCTAGCCCCTTAACCCCATGTTGCGGTAAATGCGAGCATATCCAGCAGTTGGTCCTATTAAAAATTGCATGAGTGGCATTCATTATTAACAAAAGAGTATTATTGTGATAGTTCCGTCAATGCGAAGAATCTCTAGGCGACAAGGTATGCAATTGCACGGAAGGAGTGGGTATAACAGATACATTTTCAACAGGTAAAAAGTCCTCTAGCGGATATGCTTCCTCCAGGTAACACAACCCAAAACCAGTTATTACTAAAAACCCAGTTATTATTACAAAAAGGCAACAATACGTTTTCGGGGTCCCCTTACACACTTGCTCATTGTCTCTGCTAGTCACATATTTATCTAAAAGTTCGGTACGAGCGGTAGTGGGTGCAGGCATCATAGTCTTCAATCGAAAAAACACAAATTGTTTGTTTGCTGGTGACTCCAGTCGCGCGTCTTCTTAATGTCTTTCCCACAACCCTTAGCCAACAGAATCCTTTCGTATAGCCGGGCTAAAAGGCATGCCCTCAAATGATTTCTCCAATCGCACAGTCAAACCGTGCTGTACGTCTATCTTCTAGGACGTAAATTATATTTCACAATTTCCGGTGCTGAAGGATCAGAAAGCAGTGTGTCGTCACTTTCCACTGAAGGTGGCGAGTGAACGGAAATGGGATCAGAAAATGGATGATCCGGAAGTACCACTGTTGGAGAGTGCGGAGACAAGATGGCCGTTTTGTCTGGCCTTACGAATTCTGGAACGGTCTCCGATACTCTCTTATTGGTTGTTGCTGATTCGGGCACGTTAGTTACAGCATTGGAAAGGGATTCTGTGTCTTCTGTATCGTATGGCACGAGCTGCGGGATCCGTTTGGTGTGCGTTGCGTGTATCCAGTTCTTCCGCCCCGCTACCCGCACCGCAGTCTGGGTTACTAGCAGGACCTGGTAGGGACCCCTCCACCGAGGTGCAAGGCAAGACGACCTTTCAAAAACTTTCGTGAGGATCCAGTCCCCCGGTCGTAGACTGTGACCGGGACCCTCGTACCGTACAGGTAATGCCTCTCGCACCTGGTGATAAATTGAAAATAGATTTTTAGTCAACTGGTTACAGTAATCTGAAAGAAGCACATTCTATACATCCCGCAATGAGCGACTCTTTGGCATACCCCAAATATTAGCAGGCCTCCCCATCACCACCTCAAAGGGAGAGAGACCAGTCCTAGTTTGAGGGGTTGTTCTCATCGACGGCAACACGATCGGTAAGGCGTCCGGCCATTTTAACTTGGTGCCAGCACACGTTTTAGCGAGCTTATTCTTTATAATGACTTTATGCCTTTCCACTTTGGGCATGTCTGGCCGAATGGAACTGTTTATCAATCTGCAATCCTTCACATATTTGTAGGATTACAGCAGCGATAAAGTGTGGCCCATTATCCGACCAGATGACTCTCGGCAGCCCGAACCTAGGAAAGAACTCTTTCAACAGAGTCTTTGCCGTGGTTATGGCCGTTGCATCTCTAACAGGGAAGGCCTCAACCCACTTGCTAAATGCACAAATGACAACCAACACGTATTTAAGATCGTTGCAACGTTCCATCTCAATAAACTCAAAGTGGATGACCTCAAACGGAACAGAAGGTGGAGCGAAACTTCCTCTAGGAGTCGAGGTACCTTTTCCTACATTGTGCTGCAAGCAGACCATGCACCCTTGGACAAAGCGCTCTGCAATTTTGAACATTTTATCATTGGCCCATACACTGTGTAACATTTAGTCAATTTACGCGCACAGACATGGGTCGGACCATGAGCCATAATGACCATCATTGTAATATAGGCATCAGGGAGTAACCATTTTCCTTCAACATTGTCCACCCAACACCCATCACCATCAAATCTCCCTGCACCCTCGACCCATTTCTTGGTGTCCTCTACAGTAGCATCTGCTTGAATGTCTTTTACAGAATGAATACTTTCACCAAAGGTGCAAAGATTTACAGTTTCCCTTACAGCATACATTTCTGAACTAAAATCAGTGCCAGTTTGTTTAGCTATCTGATCAGCGAAAGCATTCCCTTTTCCTATATCATCTGTAACCTTCTGATGTGCTGTACATTTTACAATGGCTAATTGAACAGGGAGTGCGAGCGCTGAAACTAATCGCACTATTAAAGTGCTGTGCTGTATTTTTGTGCCATGTGAGGTCAAGAAACCTCATTCTTTCCAGAGTCTACAGATGTTGTTAACTACCCCAAAGGCATACTGACTGTCGGTATATATATTTACTGTAAGCCCTTCAGAAAGTTCACAAGCTTGAGTTAATGCTATAATTTCTGCGGCCTGTGCAGAATTATGCATAATTCTTTTGGTTTCTACAATCGTGCTTAAGGTAGTGACGGCATAAGCAGCCGTGGATGTACCATTCGGAAGTTTGAAACAAGAGCCATCACAAAATAGCTCTCCTTGTGGGCTATTCAAAGGCGTATCTTTCAAATCAATTCTACCTTTAGTCTCTTGTTCTGTAGTGTAAAGGCAATTGTGTGACGTTTCGTCTGCAGGAAAAAGAAGCAAGGTGGATCCACAGACTCTCTAGCCACGAGAATGGCCTCAATGAAGAATATGTCCCCTTAATTTAATTAAACTTGAAGCTCTACGTATGAGCACATCGTCTTCAAACTCACAAGCAAGGACAGAAGCATGTCTTGAGTGACCTCTTATGTCCTTCTGACTGGCCACCGCAAGCACACCTTGGACCATTTAAAATATCTGGACCCACCTCTCTTTGACAGGTAGGGGAGGTAGTAGTTCCCAGTTTTACTCTACTTCATTTTGTCCGGCTAAACTTTTCATGTTACCGGCTGAGCAAAAGATCTCTTAACATATGTCTCCCTGCATCACGAATGAATGCCGGGTCCGTCGAGTATCTCTCAAGTGATATTCTATGATTCACAATCATGCGGCCGCAGATCATGCCCCCCCGAGCAGCCCCATTGACATTTGCACCCGCGCTGAAGATTCATCATGGCTTCAATGCATATATTGTTTGAGTTTGAATGCTGGAGGGATACACACCCCCACAGCAGTAAATGACTGACAGCCCAAACGGACCAATTACAGGGTTCTTTCACTCCACCTATTATGAAGGGTGGCAGCTGATCGCGTTCTCTTTCTTTGCTGTGGTTTAAGTTTCAATGCCACAGTATCAAAAGATTGAAAGCCTAACCGCACCTACTACAGGGAGCCTCCACTCAACCCAGTAGGAAGGGTGGCAACTGATCACGCTCTCCTTCTTTGCTGCATTTCACGCTTCAATGCTGGAGGAACACACCCCCACAGCAATGTGTGATAGACAGCCCTAGAGCGTCTATTACACTGCGCCTCTTCCCCACGTTTCAGTGCTGGAGGAACACACCCCCATAGCACTGTCTGATAGACAGCCTTAGTGCGTCGAGCCACACCTGCTACAGTCACGGCAGTGCTGTCTGCTCGTCAGCTATGACTCAGCACCAAGCCAGCTGAGACAGCCTGCACAGCGTGCACTCACGGCCAAAGCAAAGGCAGCTCCACGAAAAAAGGAGCTCTCATCAAGGTATTAAATGGACCGCTGTGTCCCGCATTCTGGTAACCTTTTCTCTGCCAGAAATCTGAATTAAGCCCTCGTCTGTGAGGCTTTTCTACATACAAGGAAAAAAAACGCCATTTTTTAACCACAAAGCAAACATCACTGATTCTGTTTCTCTTCTCCCATTTTGTTTTGGGCTACTTTAGGCTGTGCATTTTCACAACAACCACTGAACCTTACGCCCTGAACGGGAGCAAAAGTAATTCAGACACAAATTTTATCCACAAGTGGTATGTTAATATCATTTTAATTTTTCTCTTCTTAGCATATGAACTATGGCAATTATGAGTTGCAAGAAAGACAGACAAATTGGTTTTTGTTCTGTTCTTTCCTCGCTATAGAACAATTGCCAATATTACTACGGGTGGCTGCACCCTGGGGTTCCTCGTTCTCCGAGCTGTGTCCCCGCTGTTTGTGCAAGAACACAATCCCAGCCCAAGTGGTTTTTTCTTGATCTAGTCCAAGCCCAGAATCAGGGTAAGGTCTATGCTCCCACTAGGGGCTTTCAAATTATTGTTGCAAAAAATCTTCAAGCAAATAATTTTCTTTGGACTTAGACTTATGCCACAAAAGATGAAAACATTCCTTAAATTCAAACCTGTTTTGTGATACCCCTCCTCTCTTTGTCTGCCTTCATACAGGGTCAAGTTTGTATTTCCCCCTTTTCTCTTAATTTCTCCGCCCTGCGGAAGGCTCTACTACAACTGTACATGCCCAGCAGGGGGCAGATCCGAAACGTGACATGGATGTTTGAACTTTTCACATTGACTGGAAACTCTATTTCGGAACTTAACCTGAAGTCCGAATTCAAACCAGCATTGAAACATTGTTTTTGCACGTATTTTTTGTGCTTTCTCTTAAGAGTTTCGCTCCCCCATCAAACACCAACACGTCGGCAGACCTGCATTCTTTTATTTACTAAAAATAGTGGCACCTGTATATTGTAATGTGGGCCACTTAGAGTTTCACTCCAACTGAGGGTATTTGGCCTGAGGCTATTTTGGCCTCTGTGTGTTTGCTCTGTCTTTCCAAGGCAGACCTGCATCCACTCATTCAGCAAAGCAGTAGCACCTGTATATTGAAATTTGGGCTGCTGACTTGTTTTCTTAGGTATTATACATGTTTTTGTATTTTCCACAAGCGATGGTTTAATTATTGTTTGCATTTATTTACTTGTCAAAAAAGTGCACTGATTTGTCTCTCTGTTAGATCTTCTTTGAATTTGCAGTTCTATTTTCTATTGTTTTACTTTCATTCCAAACTGCATTTCCTACTCTTTGTATACATTAACCTTATTCATTTGAGAACACAATAATAAATTATTTTGTGAAAATAAGGAATGTTTTCTAAGTATAAATACTGTGGCTAAATAATATTTGTGATTTCCTTGCTTTAGGTCACACTATTAACGTTGGTTAAACAAACCTTTGTAAAATAACTGTGTTTCATTCTAGCAGAGTGGATACTTTTTGGTATATAGATATTTCTCACATTAGTCCCAATCCACTTTCTGCTTTAAGGGACGACCTTGATATATCTTTTTTATGAAGTTTCGTCACCATCAACAGTATCTTGCGGGACAGGTAAAAGTTCAGCCGGATTTAATACACAACACCTCTGAATTTGAATGTGGGGAGCAAACAAGATCAATTCGTATCTTGTCAATCATGCAGAAGTAAGGTGTTGCGTTTGAGTTCTATTTAATAGAACATCCACAGAGTGAGGTACCATTAGGGTTAACGCATGACCCAGGACCATTCCCTCGCTCTGTTTTACAGACGCAGCAGCAGCAGCGACAGCTCTCAAACATCTCAGCAAAGCGCATGCAACAGGATCAAGGACGGATGAGAAATAGCCGCACGGCCTATTCTCCCCGCCATGTTCCTGCATTAACACAGCCAAAGCACATCCATCACGTTCATGCACATACAACACAAAGGCCTTTTCATAATTTGGAGTTCCTAAAACCAGTACCGAACACGGCGCGGTTTTGAGTAAATCAAATGCTGTCTGGTGTTCCAAAGTAAAATGCCCTTCTTTGTCAAAGCCAGCATTGATTTAATCGTTAACGAAAAGTTAGGGATCCACAATCTACAGTAAGAAGCCATACCTATCAGGGCTCTAACTTCCTTCTGCGTTTTTGGGACAGACATGCCAGAAATAGTTTTTATTCGTTCAGGTGTCAACCTTCTCCCCTCCTTTGACAGGAGATAGCCTAAATAGGTGACCTCCTGATAACAATATTGGAATTTTTTGAGTGAAGCTTTATGGCCATGTTTTGCTAGATGACAAAAGCAACAACATGGTGCCTTCTTTACAGGCACTTTCAGAATCAGCAGCCAAGAGGAGATCATCTACATACTGTAGTAACGTGCAAGTAGTAGGCACCTCGAGAGTATCGAGTTGCTCTTTCAATGTTCTACTATAAATACTTGAACTCTCAGTGTACCCTTGTGGTGCACGAGTGAATGTGAACGAGCGTCCACCTTGGGTAAACGCGAACAAATACCTACTATCCTTGTGTATAGGAATACGGAAAAACGCATTTTTGAGGTCAACGACGCTAAAGTGAGTGGCAGAAGCCGGAATCATAGTTAGTATCGTAGTTACATCAGGTACAATGGGAAATTGAGGAGCCACAATTTTGTTAATAGCACACAAATGAATTATAAACCGAAAAGGAATCGCATTATCCCTTTTTTTGTATACTGGCAAAATCGGGCTGTTACACAAACTACCTGTAATTTCCTCAATTACTCCATGATGTATAAAGTCAGAAACTATACATTTCAAAGCTTGTTCGCCTTCAACTGAGATTTTATAATGTGGAATGCGAGGCAGTTTTACTCCATGTTTCAGAATAATTTTAACAGGTTCAATTTGAAGAATGCCCACATCATTATCATCAATTGCCCATAAGCATTCCGAAATGTTACTGAATTCTTGCGGCAAAGGTCGAGTCAAAAACTGAGAGGCAAGTGATTGCTGAGGTGAAATTGTTAACTGAACTCCGTCCGAGGAGCAATGTATTGCTGCATTCAATTCCTTCAACAAATTTAACCCCAGGAAATTCTCTCCACAGTTTGTAATAAGTAGAAATGGACACTGCTCCGTGAAGGGGCCCACTGTTATCGGTACCGGCAAAGAGACTGGACAAACTACAGGTGGGCCTGAAAACCCTACGGAAACGTTGGATTGCCCTGACAGGGGAATGTTTGGAACCCGTGAATGGTCAATGGGACACTTTTGTGCTCTCGTATCTACTAAAAATAGATGCTTCCTATTTCCCACCGCCATCTCAACATAGGGACCTTTCTGATGAACGGGAATAGGCATTGGTTCCAAATCCTGCTTCGGGCAATCCTAACGAAACAGAATGTCATCAAAAGGAAGTTCTTCAGAGAGGTGCGCGGCAGAAGGATGATCAAAAATGTTTCTATTATCCAAACTCGATACTTGTTTATCCTGTGAAGAAGGTTGCTGTGATTCTGGCGCAAACTGGCCTCTACCAGGGGCCCCTACACCTGGGCGACCTCTGGATCTTCTACCCATGTTCCCAAATGACCTTTGCTGCAAGGTTGGACATTGTGCGCGCCAGTGACCTTCCTGTCAACAATAGGCACACTGGCTAATGGTTACTGGAGCCAGGGGCGTACTTCCTTGTGGAACGTATTGACCTCTAAATTGCGTATTACCCCCTCTAGGGCTTCTAACAATCTGTTGTAATAGCACTTTTGTTTTCAGGTCACCCTTTCTTTTCTCAAGTTTTTCCTTTTCATTATTCACACGATTTTCATAGTACTGAGCCATGTGCAGTACTTCTGATTGAGACTTCGCCTGCCAAGTACTTTCGGAGGGCATAATCTGTAACTGGATGTCAGGCAGCAATCCACGTACAAATTTGTCGACAAACAGCCTTTTCCCTGACTCTGTTCCTAAGTCTTGTCCACTGAAATCTGAAAATACCTGTTCGAACCGATTGAAGAACTCGGTAGCACCCTCAGACTTTCCTTGGACACAGGCCGCAAGCTTTTCCCAAATAATTCTTTTTTCAGGAACTATGGTTTTCAATTTTACAATAATCCTATCAGGCAAAGTTAATATCACTTGAGGTGGTCTCTCGCCAGCTGGTCTTTCTCTGTCGAGCCTAACCATATTATCCCATGTATCTCCTAACCCAGGTATATCATCTACAGTCCTAATCTGTTTCCACAAATCAACTGGCAGGAGTACGGGAAATAATAAATCAATATCGCTTAAGGTGAATACCGATGATTGTAAGACTGACTCTATTTCTTTATAGAACCCCGTCGGATTCTTTTTTATATCAGGAATAGGTTGCTTTATGGTGTTCACTTCCTGTCTCGAGAACGGGACATGAACAAACTGCGATACGTAATCTGCAGGAATGTCCACAGCGACTATACCTCGTGCAGCATCGGCCGCAATCTCAACTTTTGGGACAAATGTCAGAGGGACCTCTCTCATAGGCAACTGAGAAGTAGGTAGCTCCGAACGCTTACTAAGCAACATAGGCAAGTCAAGCGCTAAGGCAGTCGAAGAGGTATCAATCGAAAAAAGGCTCTCTTATAAACACCCAACAATTCTGCGGGACAACAAATCTTTCTTTTTACACACTCATCCTGCAGGTATTCTACCATAACCTGTACCACTTTCTTTTGCATTTCTAACATATACTGACCATACGTGTCATATACTTCATCTGGAGTTATCAACATATCCGAAATCCATCTTATCGCATCCTTTGTACAAATTCGCGCTTCCTCACCTACCAATTCACGGCAAGGAGAAAACCGTTTCTGTAAGAATATAGCGCCTAAACTATCACCATCTGCTTCTTCATTCTGTAACTCTTCCAACTCCTTCCTATACACAAAAATCCTCTTGACATGCTCATATACTTTCTCCGCAGTATCTCTAGACAACGCTAAGGTGTTCAAATCCCATAACCCTTGTGGGAGATCTACATCATTTAATCTATTCCACATTATGCTCAAATGAATTCCTAGTCCTTCAATAAAAACATTTTTCTCAGGAATACTTTTTAGATTTTCGAGTGTGGAAAAAACATCAGCTTGTTCACCCTTCTCCATACAATGTTTAGCCCAAGCAATCAATTCATTCTTTTTATCTGGGGACACAGTATTACGAGGCACAACCCTTGATCCCGCTCCCTGGTCTACTACAAGCGATGCGGAATCACTTGGAAGAGGAAGAGTAGGCACATTCTGAATGTCAATATGTGGAGGCAAGGGGGCAGGCAAAGGAGCGACGACTGGAGGAACAACAGGAAGAACAATAGGAGGGACCGGGGGAACTATAGGAGGAGGAATAACGACAGGAAGAGGCAAAGCACCAGGAGGAGGGACGTACGGCGGTGGCGCAGAGGCATCGGGCCTTCGTTCATGCAAAAGTTTGTTAATCAATTCATCGGACGTATGAAAATCTTTCGAAGGGTACATTTTCTGAATGCCTAATTGAAACGCTCTGTCCGTGTTCCTAACTGATTCCAATTGTTTATTTTGATCATATAACAATGCTTTTTCGGCATTCGTCATATGTCGACGCATATGTTTTTCTCTACTCTTTTGTTGCTGCAAAGCTTCTGTTTTCCAACTGTGCAATGCGTCAAATGCTGCAGGTCTAGCCTGTTTCTTTATCAATATAGACTCTAAATATTCTAACCGAGGGATTTCAAAGCTACCATTGGTTGGCCACCGAAGAGTAGGGTTATGTCTGGTCTGTCTGTGCCAAATATCATTAAATGCTATACTACCAAAGACTTTCTTACAGTACATAGTACATGCCGGCGACCCCTCCTGTGGTGCGGGACGGCTAACTTCCAAAGATTGTCTGTTGCTGCGGAATAATGCCCTGAAGCAGGGAAACAATTTCCCAGGCATATCAGAATTCTGGTGTTACCTGGTCAAATAATTGTGCTCGCAAGTACAATGCGCCAAATTCAAATTGTCAGGGTTAATTTAAGAATCGGGTCATGATTCACCTGACCAAAGGACTAGGAGGCCTGATCGGGTTACTAAGGACAATCTAAGGACCCACGTGTCTGGTGATTTCGGCAAATTTACCCACCTCGAAATATGGACCCTCGTCAAGACGTTGTCTCGGGCTACAGCTCACCGTTCAGGGATCGGATCGTGCTGTTCTGTCGAGGAATTTGCTTCTCGTCCAGAGGGGCCTTTTTGTTGACACCGTCCGATCCCAGTCCGATAGCTGAGCCAACCTTCAACGAGACGAAGTCAATTTTGAGGGTCCCTATTCGGGTGCTATCTGTGAAATCATAAAATACAATATTAAGGCTTTTACACCATGCAAAGAGAAATACACCAACACGGGCTTGTAAAGATTCCCAGAATCTTTATTGCAACACTGAACAGTTTATAAAACAAAGTACACAAATAGCTATTTGGCCGTCAGTACTTCACAGAGACCACCAGCAGGTTCAATGTGAGCAGTGAACAGGAATTGCTAGCTGGACATCAGCATATTTATACAGTTTCTTCGTAACGATGTCCAGCCTCTTACGAGTTAATCATGTACTGGGCTAGGGTTTGCGCCAGGTTCATTCCTAATTTACATATCTCGTGCATGTGGTTTACTTCTTAATACATTTACTAACAAATACTATTATTCTCTGGGGTTAACTTTACACTCTTTACACATTCACTTCAATGCAGGTCAAACAGATGTTTTGCATATCATGTTTAAATAGCATTATTGTTCTTGTATACTTGTAGGTTAACATCGTCGATTCAAATAATCCCCTGATCCCGAGGTCAACAAAGGACAAGGTCTACATGACCCTAACATGTAGCCTTCAGGCAGGTTGGACATTAACTCGCCTACAGAGGTTGAAGAGGTTAAAGTAAGAAAAAGAGAACCCAGGTCGGCCATTTTAGGCCACAGGGTGACTTTGCACGACGAACCAAAATGGCGGCTTTAACCTAAAATGGAGGCTTGATTAACTTTAGGTCACGACCTTGCGATGCGGATTTCCTCGCAAAGCGACTGGGCATAGGCCAACATATACAATGGAGACGAAACAATATTATATCAGTTTCGACAGATCGACGAAGCCCCGAGGGGGGGGCGGCTCTGAGGGCGCTGTGACTGCAAGACCTGTAAGACGCCCGGCTGGTGGACTGCATCTCGTTCGGCGTCTGCCTCCTATGGAATCCCGATAGATGGATGCTGCGAGACCTGTTCTTGGTTGCGGCCGCTCGGGGGAGGCCCGCCTGAGGCACAGCAGCAGCCGTTGCTGACCGGGGCGGCCCGCTGCTTCTGCCCAGGGTTCCCCTGTCTGGCGGGGGAGATCCTGATACTGTTTCACCCCGTGTGAGAGGCTGAAGGCGCAGCTGCCGGCCCCTGAGACTGTCGCCGATACTGCGGCTGTATCTCCCAGGGGTCCGTATTAACTCCTGAAGCTGCGAAGCTAGCTGGGAGGGAATCTGCCATTAGCCCAACTATAGAATCCCGGAGGGAGCGGGCTCCAACTTCTAGGGCAAGACACCCCAGCCCCAGCTCAACAACCCAGGCAACCCTCATCCAGCTGGCGGCCTCAACAACACCTGACTTGGCTAAACCCATCAGCGCCGCATTTTAATGCGCCGCTTCCTGCAGCGGGGAACTGCACTTGGAACTAAGATCATTAAGCCTGAGTGGGGAATTGTTCACGCAGGGGCCCAGCAGATCCGGAGGGAGGCGGAAGCCGCTTGCTCATCCACTATATCGGTGCACAGACCTGGAGGAGCTCTGAGCCTGTAGAACCTACTTGAACCGCTCCGACTGAGGGCTGCCCTCCCTAATACTTAGTAGGGGAACGATGTATATCTGAAGGTGAGGAGACGGGTGGTGGACTCTTCCCTCCCGCGGGGAAGTCATCTGATCGGCAAGGGAAATAAGCAAACACAGCACTAGTAAACGCTCCCCTCGGCGAGCCGATAGCACACACCTCCCCCAATGGTGAAAAGTGGCAAATCGGCCAAACAGGCGGACATAGCGACGTTCATGAGTGGTTCCACTTCAGAAAAGGCGAGGAAGGGGGTGCACATCAAGAACCAGCTCCCGGGGCCAGCGCGGCTCCAGAGCAATCCGCCACCAAAGCAGACCTGAAAGATTTGCTTGATGCCCTCACTAAGGAGATCTAGAGGGGTACCGAGGAGGTCTCGAGGAAGATCAACCTTCTGGACAAAAGAGTGGCGGAAGTTGAGTCCCGCACAGCCAAATTGGAAAATGAGTGGTGTGACCAGAAGTATGACTGGGAACAAGGACAAGACAGAATCACAGCCCTGGAAGCAAGGTGCGAATTGCTGGAATAAAAGCAGGAGGAGGCAGAAAACAGGTCACGGCGTAACAACATCCGCCCCAGAGGCATCCCATCCTCTGTCCTGGACTTAGAAGGATACGTGTCAGACCTATTTAGATTTATAATTACGCACCCGGGCGGCGCGCCTCTGGAACTGGACCGTGTACATAGAACGATCCCGTGGCAACCATCCAACTTCCCGCCAGATGTCCTGGCTAGAATCCACTTCTACAAAGTGAAGGAGGAGATAATGAGAGAAGCCAAATCAACTTCAGAGATGCGACTGTCCAGCTTTACCAAGAACTCCACTCTTCAGAAGCGGATATCTCTAAAGGTGCTGACGGAATGGCTCCGAGGCAAAAGCATCTCATACCAGTGGGGATTCCCAACATCGGTGAAATTCTCCTGGGAGGGAACCCATCGTCAGATTCGCTCGCTGAAGGAGTCCGAGAAGTTTTTGGGAGTTAGTAGGAGTGGCAGCCCCTCGGGCCGGAAGATGGCTCCCAGCGGGCCCTTGAGAACCCATCAGGGACGTCTTGGGCCAGAGCCAACAGAAGACGCAAGACCCGGGGTCCCCCTCGGAGGACCCCCAAACCGGACTGACCATCACAAGGGACACATGCAGCCTTGGGGTTGGAGCCTCCCTCTGTTGTGGATCTCGAGGCCCCCCACGCGGGCTTACGTCCCCTTTTTTTGTCAGGAGTTTAGGGGGGTCTTCTGCACTGCAAGGGAGGGGGATCAAGGGAGGAGGGAGCTGAGAGGTCGGTAAAGGCTTTGGCGGACCTTTTTGGTGTCTCATGCTAATCGCAGCTCCATCCGCTGCTGTTACAGGGATGTTTCCTCTACTATTTATGTTACACTGGGCCCAGTTGGCCTCAATTGTTCGTTGCTGAAGCATCGCCAGTTGCCCCGTTGGGTGGGTCACTGTTATTGCTACCTACGGGCAGGTTAGGGTTAGGGGGGAGGGGGGAAAATGTGGGTTTAAGATGGAGAGGGTGGGTGAGAGTTCTCCCCGCCTCCCTTCTTCAGTTACTAAAATCACCATTCCAACACTGACTACTTCTCCAGACACACTTGATCGGAGCATCTCCGCGAACTTAAGACTAATTCTCTCAAACAGAACAGTTCCCGCAGCGGATCGCACTATTAAACTCAATGGTTACGATTGACGAGAGCGAAATCAAGATCCTGACATGGAATGTCCAGGGCCTGAACTACCCTGGGATTCGCAGATCCGTCGAGCACAGATTGGGGCTACTGGAGGGAGATATGGTCCTACTCCAGGAGACCCACCTGTTGTTGGCAGATGAAAAGCACATTAAGTTTAAGAGGTATAAAAAGGGGTTCTCAATTTTGCTAAGCGAGAGGGTTCCCCTGACAAGCATAACAGTCAAAAGAGACCCAGAGGGGAGATTCCTAATGGTAAAAGGATACCTAGAGGAATGCCCAGTCACCATAGTTACAGTCTACTGCCCCAATTCTGTGCAGGACAAATTCATTGCTGCCCTGATTCCCACAATTATAGCCTTTACGGAAGGGATCCTGATCATGGGTGGGGACTTTAATGTAGTACCGGACCCCCTGGTAGATAAAACTCTCCCCCCCCCATCCAGAGTAGGTTACGTCCAGGCCCTCTCCATGGCCCGCCTCCTTAGAGAGACGGACACTGTTGATGCGTGGAGACTGTATAACAAAGGATTGCAAGATTACACTCACTATTCTCATGCTCACAGGGGCTTCTTGCGAATAGACGTTCTCCTGTTCTCTAGCACCATCTACCCAAGCCTGGACAAAATAAGCATAAACACTCAGACAATTTCGGACAACTCCCGATACCCCGTTAAACATAATTTGGGATGCCGTGAAGGCAGTGGTTAGGGGCACCCTCATTAGCGCTGGAGCGGAACAAATTAGGATCTCAAAAATAGCTGCGGCCAAGCTAGAAGGCGAGGTGGTATTGCTGGAAAAGGAGCTTCAATCCCGGAGGTCCCGGAAAACCGAGCGAGCATGGAAGAGAGCCAAAACGGCACTCGAAATGCACTGGGCGAACCGCACGGCCAAGTCACTAGCCTACACTAAACAATTTTACTACAGTAAAGGTAATAAGGCAAACAGAATCCTTGCATACAAACTGAAAAGAGTCCAAAGTAGGAACAACATTCTTAGTCTCTCCGACACTAATGGTAGAATTCTCTACACTGAGGAGGATAAAATGGAGGAGTTGGTAAACTACCATAAAGCAGTGATGTCCGGCCCACCCACTCACCGGGAGAACCTTCCCAGCTATTTACCCCCCCACAACCCTCCCCTTGCGCCCTCTATGGCGGCCCTGGAGAGTGTGATCACAGCAGATGAAGTTACAGACACTATAAAATCACTGAAAAACACGGCACTGGGCCCGGACGGGCTCACGGCACAGTTTTATAAAACCTACGCCCGCATCCTGACACCACAGTTAACCGCGCTGTTCAACTCCTTCCTGTCCACGGCTTCAGTAACCAAAACAATGGGGGAGTCGATAACGGTGCTAATTAAAAACCAGGGAAGGACCCGAAGCAGGCCTCCTCTTACAGGCCCATAACCCTTATGAATAACGATGGTAAAATCTTCTCAAAAATATTAGCAGCCAGATTGAGCCCCCATATCCCAGACCTAATTGCCCGTGACCAGACAGGATTTATTCCGGGGAGGGGAACATTAGACAAAATCAGGTGCACTATAGACCTGATAGAGAGCGCAGCCAGGACTTGGAAGGGCCTAGCAGTGCTATTGTTGGACGCACACAAAGCGTTTGATTTAGTCGACTGGGGGTACATTGATAAGGCTTTGGCGCACTTTGTGTTCGGACCGAGATTCTCAAAGTGGGTAATGGTGAACTATCACAACCCCACCACTCAACTCCGCGTCAATGGCGCTAGGTCGGAACCCTTCAAGATAACCAGAGGCACCAGGCAAGGTTGCCCCCTATCGCCGCTTATCTTTGCCCTGTCCATTGAGCCTTTTGCTGACAGGATCCGGCAGAATCCAGACATTAAAGGGCTCACAGTGGGGAACCATGAGTACAAAATTGCCCTATATGCGGACGAAGTGCTAGTTACAGCAACGGCCCTGAGCACATCCCTAGGGCCCCTTTGGGAGGAAATTGAGAGATTTAGTCAGGTCTCAGGGTTCAAAGTAAATTTAGATAAATCCTCAGCACTCCCAATCAACCTCACCAACAGGCAAAAAGCAACTCTTAGCCACACCCTTCTGATTCCCTGGGCAGAATCCACAATTGACTACCTTGGGGTGCGGATCCCCAAAGACATCTCCCACTTATACTCCTCTAATTTCCCTCAACTCCTAGATGAATTCCGGCGAGACCTGACCCAGTGGGAATCATTAGAAATCTCCTGGTTCGGACGCATCGCTGCGGTAAAAATTAATCTGGTGCCTAGACTACTATACCAGTACGCAGCTCTCCCAGTAAACATCCCAACAAGCGAACTGAAGGCATTACAGAGGAATATACAAAAATTCATTTGGGGGGGGTGGGAGCCCAGAATAGCAAAAAGGGTAATGCTCCGGAGCAGGGTTTCAGGGGGATTGGGAGTCCCGGACGTGACTAGTTATGCGCATGCGCCCCAACTCTCACACGCATATACATGGTTCCAATCTACTGACCAACCATTGTGGACCCAGCTGGAAGAAGCTTGGAGCCCGGTGCCCCAAGCACAGCTCCCTCACCTGCCCCCGATAAAAGCACACACAAGTCAGGGCCCACTCTTAGCAACGCTAGCGACCGTTAGAAGCTGGAAAGCAGCAGCACGAAAATGGGGTTACAAGACCCCCAGAGGGCCCTTTAGCCCCATTTGGAACAATCAGGACTTCACCTCTGGCAATCCCCATCCGGATTTGCTGCATGGATAGAGGGAGGCCTTGGAAAAATAGCGGACATGTTAGAGGGAGGCTCCCCCATCACATTTGAGCGGTGTAAAGAGAACGAACGGTTCCACTATGCCCAACTCCAGCACTGGGTCTCCCACAGAACGGTCAGGGGTTGTGGGTCCAGAGAACTAACATCTCTGGAGAGTTCACTACTGTCCGCTGCCCCTAAGGGCAGGATCTAATTGCTGCACTGGCTCCTGGACAGATCAAATCCCGAAAAGAAAGAAAAGTATGTGTTAGACTATGTACGCATCTCCTACTCGCAGCAAAAGTAGCAATGGCCAGGCTCTGGAAGCACCCAGATGGCCCCTCGATCCCCCTATGGTGGTCAAAATGTTGGGAAATAGTTGTGGCTGAAAAAGTGACTGCTACATGGACCGGGAATCTGAACTACTTTTTGAACACCTGAATATGCTTAAAGGTTCCCATGCCTCACCAGAAGACCCCCTCTAACGCGCTGGCTCCAATAGGGCCGACTTTGCCATTCTGGGCCCTGAGGCGATTTGAGATTGGCCCAGAGAGTTCCAAATGAACATAACTATTATCTGACGGATGTTGCGTCTGATTTTATGTGTAGCGCTGAGAGATTTATCTGTTCAAGTGTGTGACAATGAAATAGGATGCGTTGGTCAGTGTTCTTTCTATGTAAACCCTAATAAAATGTTTATTTGGAAAAAAAAGCAGTGAGCCCACCCAATCTGGTGCATGCAGTACCTGGAACCGCTGGTCGTTGTGAATACAGGCCGATACGGGGTGGCCATGATTAAAGGCCTCCACTGTGGATGTTCCATATGAATAAGGAGTGTGGTCTGCAGTCCTCTGACTACAGACACAGCCCCCCAATGTGGGTGAGGCCCAGCAAGATGGTGAAAGACCAGCAACGATGGGGTCCCCCCAGGCCCTCCATAATTGTTATATGATATGTTATAGTTCTTATTTCCCCAAGATTTATCTTGGCCTACTTGTATTTAAATAAACCCTTTATTTTTACAATACATCATGTTTCAGTGTTTCTTTGGACCATATGCATGCTACAATTTCCTTGTACCAAGCTAGAGCCCTCTCTCCCTCCTAAGATAAGGCTGGCTGCTCGGTCCATGCTACTATCATTCTCAGGTGGTACAGCCTTATACTAAGAGTCAAGCTTATGTACTGTCTCAGATGTATGGTTTAATGAAGCCCTTAGCTTGACTTTAGAACGTGGTAACACTGTTGGCATGCAGTGAGATTTGTGTAGATTGGTGTCATGACCCTTGCCCCTGGCCCTCACTGGCAAGTCAGCCTTCCAGTGAGGGCCAGGTCAAAGGCCTTAAAACCTCATCCAAGACTCTCTTGGAGTCAGTCTTGGCGCCTTTGGCGCCAGGCTCATAACCATCATAAAGACCAACATTAGAATGGAAATACTTTTCGAGGAACCTTATTGGTTTGGGCTTCCCTTTGAACAACCTCAGCGCCCTGACAATTTCCAGATACTACACTGTTTTGTTAGGACTTTTCGCTTTTTCGTGGTCGCATGTGATTGTAACCATGGAGTTCCGGTTCCTCAACTCCGTTTTGATTAAGACACAAAAGCAAACTTTTGGTTACTGTTTCTCTCATGCGCCCTTATGCTTTGAGAAGAAAAAATCCACCAGACTCTCCTTCTCTTGATTTTGTAAAGGATGGATATCTTTTATTTAAACAACTTAATTGTACTCTTTATGTTGCCCTTTATGATTACACATGTTTCGACGAACACATCGTCTTTTTCAAATCAGGGCTGATTTATAGAAAAATTCCAAGACACATAAACAATTAACAAATTTCAAACATAAACCAAAACATGTACGGTCAAGTACAATTACAATGACAAAAAAAAATATAATAAACCATTTTTTGACATTGAGTATAAGCAAAACATTTATTTCATTACAATAAACACTCAATGGGATGGCCATTTTGGGAGGGGTGAAGGGTCGGCATGTTGAGGGTTATGAAAAAACACACAAAACATAACAAACACAGAGAGAGAAATGTTTGCAAAAAAATATTAGTTAGTTACCACTTTCATGTTGTCCATAAAGTGTAAGAAAGTTTTAGGTTTTAAATTTGTGAGTAGTGATTTTCATCTTCTTACCTAATGCTTCCTGTTTAATACTCATATTGCTTTAGTCTGTCTCTATTGTTGATAACGGGTTTGTCATGGGTTAAATCCCTGTAAATTAAAATACACTACATGTAACACCAGGGTTTATACTTTTCATTAGTTTACTCAATAGTGTTTGGAAATTGAATCCAAATGTAGCCCGAAATTGATTTAAACGTGCTCATGAGTTCTTGACTAATATGAATAAAATGAAGCTCGCTGTGGTTAATTCTGCTTAAAGAGGTCCTTATGTGGCGCACGATATACTTAATAAAATAATAATAAATCACTTTCTCTAATTTGCCGTTTAGTTTCCGCACCTCCATGCAGACTCACGTGTCCACATTGAAAATAATGCAGCCCCCTCAGGGGACCCTCTCGCACGCTTACCTGTGGCCGCATGTCCTGTTCCAAGTGGTCCTAGTGTTTCTGTCTCGTCTCCCTGTTTACATTACTTCAAGTCCTTTTAAAGTCCTAACAAAACAGTGTAGTATCTGGAAATTGTCAGGGCGCTGAGGTTGTTCAAAGGGAAGCCCAAACAAATAAGGTTCCTCGAAAAGTATTTTCTTTTTACATAGGACACCCAAGACCTCGCTGACCCAAAAACACCCAAGGCTAACAAACAAGAAATATATCCTCATGGCGTTATATTTAGAAAACAGGGAAGAAGATGCCATTAATTTATTTGCCCCAAAAGGCACCAACGAACATGCATTTGCATCTAACCTGCCCAAACAAAGGGAAGATTTACGATACAAATTTGTAAAACTAGAAAGATTATCGAAAAAGGAAATAGATAAATATTGGGAAATTAAATCATTAAACAACTACATATCCAAGAAACAGATCCCAAGAGGATTGAGAATACTAATTTTCCCTGACCTTACAAAAGACGAGGATAAAGATCTAGCAGATTCCTGGGAAAAGAATCTGAACCAGAGTTCAAACAATATGTTGGAAATTTTGATCGAGCATGCATCAAGGGAACATAAATGAATAACAGTTAAAATTGAAGAAACTAAAAAAGAAATGAAGGACGCCAAAGCCCTAGAACTAACCAGAAGATGTTTGAGATCCTAAAAGAATATCAAGATGAGATCAAATTAAGAAAAATGCGAAAAGTTTTCAGAGATAACAGAGACTATGAGGATGACAAGGTGTACACCTTTCAGGACAAATACAAACTACTCACCAAACCATCCTCGCATGAAAGTACACCGAACACTTCCCCGGGGGGCTCAGATGCAGACTCTGAACGAGATCAAGAAACCACAATCGAGACAACAGAAGGACAGGGTTTTTTAAAACAAATTAAAAGGTACAAAAAAGGAAACAGACTTACCTATCAAAATCAAAAACAAGTGAGTTTTTTATTGCCACAACAAACAATCCTACAACAATCACCCACAGGAGGAGGGGGAAACGTGGGAGTGGTAGACTCAGGAAATCAAGATGCTTTTGAAGACTCCAGAAGATTGACAAGAGCCAAAACAAGGGAAGCAGCAAAAAAGAACAAATGAATGATCTGATACTGAACATATCAAACCATCAGCTCAAACCAGAGGAAATATTATTATTAAACAAAGGGTTTTCTTTTGCACCGACCACAAACTTTGACAAAATAGAAGTTCACATTGATTTGTTTAAATTTGTAAGAAAATAGAAATTAAAAAAATACTTTGATACTCAAATAACAGACTATCGGACCAAGGAAGTGAGAGTCAAAGAAAGTCAGTTAACTATTGAAGATTTGACCAACATACACACATTGAGAGCTATACAAGAAGCAGAAGACAGACCAATACATGAGACATTACATGAACTCCGAATAAATCAAACAAGCCTTTCCGTCAAAGATTTGAAACAAAAATCTAAATGTACTCCCCAATTGATGCCGGATAACCTAGTGGATACTTTTTATAAAGCAGTGACGAAAGATTTAAATAACCATAATGATTCAGTGAGGAAAAACAGATCTGAATCCAAAAAACTTTTTGACAATTTAACAAACAAGGAAAGACAAGCACTTTTTGAACTGAAACAAGACAAGAATTTGGTAATCAAAGGAGCGGATAAAGGTGGAAGAATAGTTATAATGAACAGAGAAGATTACGTACAAATGGCAATGAACCACATCAATACACCATGCTGTTACACCAAATTGAAATCTAATCCAAAATTGGAGATAGTATTGGAACTAAAAGAAGCCATTACATCTTGGCATAGACAAGGACTCATCACTGATGATGAAAAACATTTTTGGGAAATTAAACAACCTACTATTCCAACAGTATACTTTTTACCAAAGATTCATAAGGAATATGACAAAATTCCAGAAGGAAGGCCGATTCTAAGCGGTATAGGCTAGTCGAGTATGAATATGGCACATTATATAGATAACATCATCAAACCGTTTGCCATGAAAACGAAATCTTACTTGAGAGATACAACTGCAGCGATAAACAAACTTGGTTCAATTGAATGGCAGGAAAATTTCCTATTAGCAACTTGGGATGTAAGAGCATTGTACACATCTATAAGGCACGACACCGCATTAGAAACAATTGATTACACTTTTTTGCAAGAAACAGCATCAAATTATCAATCAGTCAGTATGCTAAAAGAAATGTTATTATTGACACTACAGAACAACATTTTCATATTCAATGGTCAACTCTTCAAACAAACAAGAGGAGTAGCGATGGGAATTAAATATGCCCCAGCACTTGCAAATCTGACAATGGCAATGTACGAAGACAAGCACATTTATACAGACAAAGTTTATGAATCCAATGTAATTCAATGGACAAGATACATAGATGACGTTTTGATCATTTGGAAAGGGGAAGAGAAAGGACTGGAAGATTTCAGATTAAGAGCGAATCAGAACCCATTGGGGATTGAATTCACAGGATTGGCAAGCAAAGAAGAGATAAACTTTTTAGACCTAACATATATGTTGCACAAAACCAGCTCAACACTAGAACCTTTAGGAAGCCGACCGAGGCAAATTCAACTTTATTTTCAACAAGCTGCCACTATAACTCTGTGATCAAGAATATACCGAAGGGTGAGTTTATAAGAGCACGTAGAAACTGCAGTGAACAGAAAGTTTTTGACGATGAATGTAAATTATTAACAAGCAGATTCAGAGCAAGAGGCTATGGAAACAAGACGATATTACAGGCACAGGAGAAACCATCCAAATTAAACACAGAAAGTACCCTCAAATGACAGACCCTAAATCAGTGAGAAAAGAAGAAGAAAAAATTAACTTCATCACAAATTACTGTGCCAACAACAAGATACTGAGAAACATTTTATGAAAAAATTGGCACTTGTTACAACTGGACCCAAATGTGAAAAAATACATAGGAACAGATCCTTCGTTGATCTACAGACGTGCGAAAACCATCAAAAACACTTTGAGTCCCTCTTTTCTTCCAGAAGTTAAGAAAGAGAACCCCATTACGTGGCTTCCACCAACAGGTTTTCAGAATGTGGCACATGTTCAATGTGCAGACATGCATCAATCAACACAATGACTTTCAAGGACACACATGGCATAAGTGAAAAAATTGTAGACTCCATTAATTGTAAAACCAAGTTTGTGGTCTATGCGATTATTTGCCACTGTAAGAAAATCTACATAGGGAGCACAATTAGAGAACTAAGGACTAGGATAAGGGAGCATTTGTCAACCATTGGAAGCCAAGACACAAATTTACCCTTTGCAAAACATTGGCAAAGAAATCACCAACTAACAGACAAACATGAACTCAAATTCATAGGGTTTAAGAAAGTGACTCTAGGACCAAGAGGAGGTGATCAAGAAGCCAAACTTAGACAAGAGGAAGCGAAATTAATTTGTAAATTCCGTACAGTTGAAAGGGGTCTTAATTCAGACCATGAAATGGCCTCTTTTCTATGAATTTTATCCTTTTCAATTTTTAATAAATGGGAATTAAGTCATTTCAGTATATGTTTTGGTTTATGTTTGAAATTTGTTAATTGTTTATGTGTCTTGGAAGTGTTCTATAAATCAGCCCTGATTTGAAAAAGACGATGTGTTTGTCGAAACACGTGTAATCATAAAGGGTAACATAAAGAGTACAATTAAGTTGTTTAAATAAAACATATCCATCCTTTACAAAATCAAGAGAAGGAGAATCTGGTGGATTTTTTCTTCTCAAAGCATAAGGGTGCATGAGAGAAACAGTAACCAAAAGTTTGCTTTTGCAACATTAGAATGGGACTATTTACTTGGGACTATTTAACTTGGGGTGTTCAGCCAACATGGAGGCACACACATAGCTCAGTTGCAAGGATCTCAGCTATGCGGTCTAGTCTTTTGGGTGTGGCAGGCCTGGGACTACTTTACCTGGACTACTTTGGGTGTGGCAGGCCTGGGACTATTTTACCTGGACTACTTTACCTGAGACTATTTAAACCACACCCAAACAGCAGAACATGCTTTGCATTATTCTGCTGTGGGCAGCGTAACGCTCAGCGTGTCCAGTTCTTTGATGCCAGCTTACCTGAAACCAAGGACCTGCAGAGAGAGAAAGAACACTACGAAATTTACCTGGAACAGTATCCTGTCTTCAATCCATCGCCGGCTTCAGTTCCATTCACTTGAAGGTACAAACTCCATCATCCGGCACCGCCTGCATCCTGGAATACCATAACCTGGAAAGAGGAGAAAGAAAGACAGCATTAGTAAGCATTTACTCATGTTTCCTCCCGAATGAAGAAAGCCACACAATTCGTACCTGGGTAGTCATCTCCTGGTCAGTATCATTGCTGGAACATTACGGCGCTCTGCGAGGAACATCGCAACCTGCAAGGAGAGAAAAGACACAGGTTAGCAATATAAAAGGCAAAACAGCACCGCGCATCGTGCATTACTCACCGGAAAGCATTGCGCACACCGCGCTTTCGCCTACCGGCCCATGCTCATCTTCAAACTGCATGACAACACCAAAATACCTTTCCATACCGAAAAGGAAAAAAGCAAGACATTATTATTCGAACTAAGAGGAACATAAGAACTGCATATAAAGACTGTAAAGCAGCAAGCCTACGGAGTCACAGCAGGCCTGAATTCCCACAGGAGGGGGGCTTGCACCAGTGAAGTAACTTGTTCGCTGCTCGCCCTCCACATCTACGCGCCCCTGCCACGAGCAGCAGGACGGAGAATCCACCGTTTACAATATTAAGGTGAGGAGAGGGCCCAACGGCGAGGAAGTAGTTGAGGCCAAGGGAGGTGGGAAAACATAAAGACAATCTGGTATTGAATCCGGCTCTCCTATATTGCAGACCCATCTTTAACCAGAGGCCTTACCAAGGGACTGGGAGAGGGTTCGAGAGTGCAAATCATCCAACCAGGGCTGGGTGTCGTCCCCGTGGATACCAGGTGAGCGTAACAGAATGCAAAGCCTCAATAATATTATCCACCTGGGCGTCCTGGAGACTTCAGAGACTGACCAGTTAGTTCAGTTGTTGGGACAATTATGCGCCGAAGTACATTCAGCCAGGCAAGAAACCAACACTCTTAGGAGGGATTTGATTGTTACTAAGGATCGTACCGACGAAATAAGTAGACAATTGCTCCAATCACAAGCAGGATAGACCCCATTGCCTGGTAACATTCCGCCAGCACCTGTACCAACTTCTTCCACCAATCCAGTACAAATAACCCTTCCTGGGGCAGTTCCTTTAGCTTCACCTGAACGATTTACAGGGGACCCAACAAGTATGCAACGTTCATGAACCAGTGTCGTCTTCATTTCCTTTGCAGAGCTGGGGCTTTTCCTAACGACCAAGCGCGGGTTGCTTTTGTCTTGTCATATCTGAGTGGCAGTGCTGCGGATTGGTTGGTACCATTGGTAAGCCAGGATAACCCGTTGTTACATGACTTTGGGGGTTTCCAGATGGAAATGGAAAAACTCTTTGCTCGTCATACCCAAGGCCAAGCCTTAGACAACAAACTTTTGTCACTCTGTCAAGGAAGTCAAGACTTGCTTACATATATAGCACCATTTAACAGACTAGTCGTTGAAGCTGGGTGGCCTGAGGAAAAAAGGACCACACTATTTCATCGAGGTCTACGAGGGGAACTAAAGGATGTCCTTGCTCAAGTGGTTAACCCACCTAAAGACTGTGGAGAATTCATCAACCTTGTGGTGCAATTAGATCACAGATTACAAGACCGAAAAGCGGACCGGATAAGGTTAGACACTCAAGCTGTGTATGTCCGGTCAAAGGATAATGTTCCACGTACATTGTAAAACACAGTAGAACCCATGCAAATCGGAGGTGTACCGCGCCCTTTAACTATAACTGAAAGAGACAAGAGAAGGCAACAGCAATTATGCTTATATTGCGGAAAATCAGGCCACTTCCTCAAAGAATGTCCAGTGAAACCACTAAGGAGAACTGTTGGAGCCACAGAGAAGGAAGATAATAACAAAGAATGGGAAAACTACCAAGCCCGGCAAGCGTAGAGGTCCGCTTGTCGAGCGAGAAGGGTGAGCCACTGACCTCACACTTTGCATTACCAGTAATTTTGATCAATCACCAACAACCGTCTCGGATGCATGCTGTCGAAGTATACATAGACAGCGGAGCAGTTGGGAATTATGTAGACCAAGATCTGGCAGCAGAGATGGGGCTTCCCTTATGCTCTAAGTCAACTACTGAAAATGTTACTACTGTTGATGGGACAGAAATAGCTTCCGGACCAGTAACCCAATGCACAGCAGCACTAACCCTACTGTGCCCGGATGGACACCGAGAATCTATTGCATTCGATCTCATCAAAGCTCCTCAGTTTCGACTAATCTTAGGGATGCCATGGTTGGTAGCTCACAACCCTCTAATAGATTGGCGTGCCAAGAATTTGGCCTTTTGCGATGATTGTGCTTGCACCTGTTATTACCAAGAAAAGGTGAAAACAGACTTATGTACATCTGCTACTCCCAGTACGGCGGCGATTGTACTAGGTGTGACTAGTACTCTACCAAATGAATACCAAGATTTTCAAGACGTGTTCCAGAAAGAACAAGCCAATACTCTATCACCGCACAGGCCCTAGGATTGTCAGATCGACCTCATACCTGGTGCACAAATTCCTTGTGGTCGAATCTATGCACTTACTGAACCAGAAAACCTCCATTTGAAATCTTATCTTGATCAGTACCTGGCAAATGGATTTATCTGCCCATCTAAATCACCGGCAGCCAGTCCCTTATTCTTCGTACCAAAGAAGGAAGGAGATTTGAGGACTTGCATCGACTATCGCTCATTAAACCAGATCACAGTAAAAAAACAGTATCCACTGCCCCTTATTCCCGAATTATTGGATCAAGTCAAAGATGCCCAAATCTATACCAAACTGGACCTTAGAGAGGCGTACCATCTTGTTCGAGTGAAGAAAGGAGACAAATGGGAAACCGCCTTTCGAACCATATACGGCTTGTATGGTAATGCCTTTTGGACTTTGCAATGCTCCTGCTGCATTCCAGTACTTTATAAATGATGTTTTGCGGGAGTTAATCGACGTTTGCGCCTTGGTTTACATTGATGACATCTTAGTGTATTCTGCTACAAAAGAAGACCATGTCAGGCATGTCCGCTTCGTCCTTACTAAACTCTGCCAACATAAACTGTATGCTAAACTTGAAAAATGCTCTTTTCATGTCACCGAAGTGGAGTTCCTTGGTTTTATCCTAACACCAAAAGGTATCAGAATGGATAGGCACAAGGTAGATGCCATTCTTAACTGGCCGTCACCAACTTCATTTAAAGGAATCCAGAGTATGTTGGGCTTTGCAAACTTTTACCACTGATTCATCCCAGATTTTTCCCAAATAGTGCATCCAATTATATCACTATTGAGAAAAAAAAATAAAAAGTTCCATTGGACCGAAGAAGCAGAGAAGGCTTTTCAAGAACTTAAGAATAAATTCACTTCTTGGGGATTCCAACATGGCCACCGCCTAGAGGAGACGTACTCCTCGGATCTCCGTCCGTACTGGAGCTTTATAAAGCTGAAAATAAGCAGCAGTGGAGCACCGTGCTGCTGGAAATCATCCGTGGACGTTGTGGATTGAAAGCGGAACGGACCGATACACTCTGGAAGAAGCCCACGTTAAGAAGCGTGGTTGCTGATTCTACGGGTGAACCGCAGGCTTCTGAGCACGCATACTGGTTGCGTGTGTGATTGACTCGGAGCGAAACGGAGCGCCCCTCCCCCGGTTTGATGATATGGATAGAGGCTGAACCGTCGTGCAAGAATCTAGTGTGCTGAACCCCGGTAGCGGAAGACCCGGAGCGCCAGTGGCCTCGGAGCTGGCAGAGGCTCGGAGGGGGAGGGGTCGGGAGTCCGGCGAGTGCTGCGGTCGGGCTGGCCTAGTGCGCGCTCCTGACTCCGGGAGCTGAGTGCCGAGAAGCTGCAAAGGTGGTGTGAGGCCGGGGGCGGTGGGGAAAAGGAAAGGGGTCTGAGCCTGGTGTGAGAAGAGCCGGTACTCAGTGTAATTTAGCGCGAAATTCACTTCTCTCGTATTGAGAAAGGAGTGAGGAAGTGGCCCCTCCCCCCCGGTCCCTCCCTCGTACTTAGGCAAAGCGAAGGATTCTGCATGGATTCGAGGAGGGGAAACACGAAAACACCTTCCCAAATATAACTTCAAGTGCATCAAGTGCATCAGAATGAACTCCATCCGCTATGTGGACTGCACTAGATTGAAGACCGGGTCTGACAAGAAACACCTCCCCTAGGAGGTCGTAGGAGTTGTGCAGTTTTGCAGGGCGGATAGAGTTAAAGGCAGAGAGACTGCTTGCATCGATTTGAACGTCTTGGACTGCACTCGAGAACCATATGCAAAGTGACAGCTGATGGGGTGAGGCTCCTGTGGGACTGGGCTCTCTGGGTTGGTCATAGACACTCACCTAGATATAGAAAACAGGTTCTGGCCTGCTGCCGGTTACGTTGTTCGCTGCATCCAAATCCAGTTCATTCCAGATTGGCTGCCTGGACACAAGCGCAGGAGCATATAAGTGGCATATGCTGTGGTTGCAAGCCCAGGACGAATTAAATTGAATTCAAGCTACTGATGCCACGCACAAAACCTAGAGGGGCTCAGAGGAAATCCAAAGGAGTACTTACTTGTCCGGAATCCCGAATAGAGCGGTGCTGGAAATATAAACAACCAGAGGAATCTCCGAAGCCGGAGCCCCGACGGAACAGTTGGGACCTGGAAAACGTTGAACAGTCATCTGACATGGCTTCGGACAAAGAAGAGCTATTATCATGTTTGAAGGGAATGGAAACTAGAATGATGAACACATTCCAACTCCAAATGACTCAAATGAACGAAGAACTAAAAGGAACTTTGCAGGACATTAGGAAAGACCTTAATGAAATTGGAGAAAGAGTAGACGTGCTTGAAAGAGGTCTTTCTGAAGTTGCAGACGACAATAAGCAAAATAGCATGCTGTTAGAACAGCTGGCCAGAGCTACAAATAATTTGGAAATACAGGCTGAAGACTTAGAAAATAGATCCAGAAGATTGAATATAAGGGTTAAAGGGCTCGCAGAGTCAGTGTTGGATGCGGGCCTTCGGTCCACTCTACAGCTTGGTTTCAGCAGCCTCGTCAGAGATACCCTGCCGGAGGAGATTCGTTTTGACAGGGTGCACCGAATTGGTCCGAAAAGAAACGAACCAGGGGCTAGACCCAGAGACGTACTGGTCGCCTGTACCTCCTTCATCCAGAAAGAAGAAATCCTAAAGGGAGCCAGGTCGCAGACAGAGCTGACGATCAACAGAAATCGAGTTCAACTATTTCAGGACTTGGCTCTCTCAACGCTTCATAAAAGGAAATTAATGAGACCAGTGACGAAAGCTCTGACGGACAGGCAAGTTAGATATCATTGGGCCTGTCCATTTGGCCTAGTGTTTAAATGCGAAGGAAAAGCTCACCGGATTTCTACTTGCGAGGAGGGGATCTCAATACTACATATTGAGGATGGCGCAGGGCAAATGGAATCGACTTCACGGCAGACGCCCTTGAAAGCTGCAAAGCCTCACTGGGAATGGAGGAGGGAGGGCCTTGTGAAAAGAGATCGAAGGTTGACCCGACTGGGGCCTGCTGCGGAACGACTGGAAATGTGCAACTGAACGGAGGAGGAAGACAATGGGTGTTCTGCTTCTTGGTCAGAAGAAGGATAAAGGGTAATCGAGCTGCATTTTGAATCCACAATTGGGGACGGAGATCGGAGGAAAGCCGTCTTGGATCTATTAGCTGGGTATGATCAAGCCCAGGCCGAGGAGGAAGTATGAGTTGGGAATGGCCCAAAACCCTGATCGAGAATTGGGGAGTGCCCGGTTGGGCCACGGCCATACAAGGGAGAAAGGAGGGGTGGGAGGGGGGGAGGAGAAGGGAGGGGTGAGGAAGATCAAGGGGGAAGAGGAGTGGAGATTTAAAATCCGATAACGTGAAGTGTTTGGCACAGTCCCAAGTTCGAGGTTCTATTACAAGAAGAGACATTACAATGGATAAATGTGGTCAATTGTCATCGGTTACTAGAGGGGTTCAGCAAGCTATACAGGGTAGGCCTAATGCATGAAGAGGTGGTGATATCCCTGAATGTGCAGGGGTTAAACTCCCCAGCGAAACGTTGAGCAATTTTAGGGAGGTTGGCGGATCTCAAAGTGTCAGTGGGCATACTCCAGGAGACACATCTCCTCCCGAAAGATGAGGGGCGTCTAGCCCACAGACTTTTCCCACAGCAATTTTTTGCCTCAGCAAACAAAAAATCCAAGAGGGTAGCAATATTGCTGAATAGAGCCTTGGGGTTCCGAAAAGATCAGCTACTCACTGACCCTGAAGGTAGGTTTTTAGGCCTTAAAGGTTGGATAAGGGGGCAAAGATATACTATTGTTGCCTTACAGTGCCTAATGATAACCAAGACAACTACATTCGGGGGGTTTTAGACAAGTTTGGTGGTTGGTGTGAGGGACATACCATAATAGGGGGAGATTTTAATTGTGTCATGGACCCATCACTAGACAAAACCCTACCTCCAACAGTAGCAGATGGCAGAAATAGGCAAGCATTAGGAAAACTCTTCATAGATCTAGAGGTGATTGAAACCTGGAGGTTCTTTCATGAACAGGAAAGAGAGTACACACACTATTCAGCAGTCCACTGGGGATACTCCAGGATTGACATGCTCCTCATGTCGGCTACACTGATCCCACAAATAAGGAAAGTAGATATAGGGGTCCAATACCTGACTGATCATGCTCCAGTGATAATATGCATGGACATGGGGGTACAGAATATGGGGAAAACAAGGCGATGGACACTCAATGAACTTATCCTAAAAGACATAGCCCTTAGAGGATGTATAGAAGAAGCTATCCGTAATTACTTTAGTGAAAATGATCGGGGAGGGATGGACTTCAAGTCTGTATGGGGTGCTGGAAAGGCAGTCTTATGGGGGGAATTTATCTTGCAGGCAGCGGTGTATAAGAGGGAACAGGCATTAGTCACCCAAAAATTGGAAAAGGAATTGCGAGAGGCAGAGCTCCAACACAAGCTGAAGCACACGCAAAAATCTTTTAGGGTACTTGAGAAAATTAGGGCGCAATTGGAAGCCCACACGGCAGATAGAGTAGCCCAATCGCTTTTACGTACTAAACAATCTTATTATGTCCACGGGGGTAAAGCAAATAAATTTCTAGTGGCCAAGTTGCAAGAACAGAAAACTCATAATTATGTAACACAATTGAGAGACCCACAGGGCGAATTAAGAGTTGGAGAAAAAGAAGAGATGCAAATAATGATGAACTTCCAAGCTAATCTGGCAAGGCGAGAGGATTTGGATCCCCACCTTCAGGAATCTTACCTGTCACAAATAGGCCTGCCTCAGATAACGGAGGCAGAGAACGAAAAGCTGGGAGCCGAAATAACAGCACAAGAGGTTAGCGAGGCAATAACTGGTCTCCCATCGAATAAAACCCCGGGACCTGATGGGCTGGGGGGGGATTCTACAAGACCTTTCGCACACAATTATTGGCACCCCTAGTAAAATTATTCAATCGTATTAGAGAAGAAGGTACAGTCACCCCAGACATGGGCAAATCATTAACCCTATTGATTCCTAAACCGGGTAGAGATCCCTCAGATTGTGCCAATTACCGGCCCATAGCTCTGTTGAACACAGATGCACAAATGTATGCTAAGATTGTTGTAAACAGACTTGGGAAGGTCCTCCCCAGAATCACACACTCTGATCAAACTGGGTTTATCACTGGTAGAAGCACTAAGGATAATGTGAGGCGAGCGGTAAATGTGATTGACCTAGGTACTAGAACGGGTCAGCGCTTCTCTCTGGCTGCTTTAGATGCCAAGAGGGAGTTCGACAGTCTGGACTGGAAATATCTAAAGCTGGTCCTGAAGAAGTTTGGATGTGGTAATAGTTTTGGCAAATTTCCAAGTACCATCAACGAATCTCTTGATCAATAGTTCTACTTCAAGGCAGATTAGGATAGAAAGAGGCACCAGGCAAGGCTGCCCCCTATCACCATTAATATTTGCCATGGCAGTAGAGCCATTTGCTGCTGGAATTAGGCAAGACAGGAATATCGAAGGTGTGAAATCTGGAGAGACCAATCATAAAATCGCATTGTATGCAGATGACCTCATGTTTTTCATGTCAAACACCCGGGTCACGCTCCCGAGATTGTTGCAGCAATTAAACGATTTTGCTGAGGTTTCCGGGTTTCATATAAACTATGCGAAATCTAAAGCGCTAAACATAACAGAGGAGCAGATAGAAATAGCGGAATTAGAGGGAGAAAATCTACTCACTTGGTCAAAAGACTCTTTAGAATATCTCGGAGTTCGTATAACTAGGAAATTTGCTGAGCTGTATGAGGCCAACATCAAACCGTTATGGAAACAACTGCAAGAAGACTTAAGCAGATGGAATAATCAGGAGCTGTCTTGGTTTGCCCGTATAATGGCAGTGAAAATGACCTTGCTCCCTCGTTTACTATATCTTGTTAGCTCTCTTCCAATCAGTATTCCGCCCCACATCTCTGCTAATTTGCAAATAGCAATTTCAGCCTTTGTGTGGGAAAAGAGAAAGCCTAGAATTCAGAAGAAAGTCATGACGCGTTCCCCGTTACTGGGAGGCCTAGGACTACCAGATATAATGAGGTACATCCGAGCTGCACATATTCTTCCCATGTTACACTGGAGGGAGCAAGGTCTCTCCCCGGGCTGGGTGCAAATAGAACAAGAAGTGACGGGGTTTCCATTAAAAGCAATACATACTCTTCCACCACACAAGCGTCAAATGAAAGGGAAACTGTTAGAAACCACTAGACTGGCACTTAACAGCTGGGATAAAGAGCTAAAAAGGAGAAACATTACACCTGGACTAGATCCCCATTCCCCAATTGCGTATAATCCTGAGTTTACCCCGGGGCTCCATACACATTTCTGGGAGGGATGGATAGCTGAAGAGAATGTGACCCTGGCGGACATTTTTCGAGAAGGTGAACCTCTTACCTTTGAAGAATGTAAGCAAAAATTTCAGATTGGGGAAAAAGAAAGATATAGATATACCCAACTAAGACATTGGATAAAGCATCCAACGGTGAAAAGAGCTGCTACCAGACCCCTGATAGGCCTTGAACTCACCCTGCAAGAAGGGTCAGCTAGGAAGGGTATTTCTAGATTATATAAACTGCTGGTTGCGGCTCTCCCAGAAGATGTATTACACTATAAAGTGAGTTGGGGAAAAGACCTGGGAGAGAATATTACTGTGGAGGAATGGGGGAGATATGGGCAAGGGCACATAAAAGCTCCAGATGTACTGCAATAAAAGAAGCGGCCTACAAGATATGCTATTGTTGGTATATGTCCCCATTTAGGTTACATAAAATTAATCCTGGTACTCCCCACTCTGATGGAGGGATTGTGGGAAAGTGGGAGATTTCTATCATATGTGGTGGACTTGCCCGAAAGCAGAGATATTCTGGAAAGAAGTCCTTGGACATATAAAGACAATAACAGGGATTACAATGCCGTATGATGCGAAGGTTAGTCCTGCTGGGGGCAGTAGCGAAAGGTATCTACCCGGCAAAAGGACACAGCGCCACGTTAATTACACACCTTCTCTCGGCCGCAAAATTGACTCTGGCTCAAGGGTGGAAATCTGTACAAGGTCCGATTGTTGCTTGGTGGTGGATTAAAATTTGGAGTATCTTGGCAATGGAGAAAATTTGTGCAATCCAGGCTGGCAGATATCTCAAATTTTTGGCAATTTGGGAGACCTTTCGCGAAATGGTAAGAGACAGAGAACCGCACTTTTTTAGGCCCATGATTCTGAGAAACCCAGACACTCATTAAGAAATACCATAACGTGACTTATGTAGACATAGAACCTGAAAATTGCATTTTGGACAATACTGGAACCGGCCAATTGAAGAAGGAAGGGAGGGGGGGGCACTTTGGGAGGTTGAAAAGTTTAAAATTGCAGTTTCAGTGAAGATGGGGCATGTATCTTCATATATGAGGTGAATTAATGTTAATTTCATGCTTATGGTTTTATGGTTGTGGTTTAAAAATACTACATTGGTTTAACACTCTGTAGGAATCTGCAGAATAAATAAACCTTGATAAAAGAATGTTTAAAAAATTCACTTCTGCTCCAGTTCTACGGCATCCTCGCCCAGACCTCCTTTATATAGTTGAAACAGATGCCTCTCGCATGGTGTCCAGTCATTTGGTCGACTACAAACTGGTCGACTGCAATTTGGTCGACGTCATTTGGTCGAAAACCAAATGGTCGAATTTTTTTTTTTTAATTTATATATGTGTTTTGTGGGTTTTCGTGTAGAAAAAAAAAAGAAAGAAAAAAAAGGGAGTTGGGGGGGGCACCCCCCCCCCAAAAAAAAGGGGTAAAAATAAAAATAAAAATTCGACCATTTGGTTTTCGACCAAATTGATTCGACCAGTTGTCCAGTCCACCAATTGTTTTCGACTAAATGACTGGCAACCCTCTAGCATGGCTATGTGAGCTGTTCTCTCACAATGGGTGTCACACCGCGGCCGTGGAAACTCTGGGCAAGATGGAGGCGGTGTTGAGTCTCTACAGCGGTCCGCCTGACGGTCTAGTCGTCTAGGACCGGCAGGTATAATAGGAGACCACGCCCCCCTGCAACTTGCGTTGCAACTCGCTTTGTTAGTCTCCTGACTTTCGTCTGCTTGCAGTGCCCCGTCAAGCGAATCTTATTACTTTTGCTTCATCTGTTATTTCGCTATCCTTAGCGTCTTGACCGATTTTTCTCTACTTCTGTCAGCCCTCGCTTGATTCCTCTTCTCTCGTTCCTCCCTGTTGTACCTGCTTGGATTTTCTATCTTTCTTTCGCGGTGTGTTCGGTGTCAGCTGACCCGTGCTACTCCCGCGCCGATTACTCTTTCTCTCTCTGACGCTCGCTTTCCCTCTCTGTCTATCCCTCTTTCATTCTTTCTTTCTCTCGCTCTTCCGTTCTCTTTCGCTATCGCTCTCTCTCTCTTTTCCACTCTCCTTCACTCCTACTCTTTCACTACTGCTCTCTTTCGCTCTCACGCTCACTTCCCCTTTCTCTCTCGCACTCGCATCCTCTCTTTCTCTTTCGCGCTCACACACTCTCACTCTCTCACGCTCGTAGCCTCTCGTTCTATTTCCTCTCTTACCTTGGTCCAGGATTCTTTTGCGTCTAACTACTCCTTAGCCTCCGGTTGGATTTTCTCTTCGCTTCCCGAGAGTGGCCAAACCCTCATCTATAAGGATCAAACCTTGAGCTTGCATTTACAACTGATACCGGACTACGCCAGCCTCTCCAGTCTTCACATCGGACATATCAAGAGCCCCAATTGAAACACAGGGTTTTTTCTGCCTTATCAGGCTTTTTCCCTGTTTGAGGAGCGGACTCCCCTGGGTCCACCTGACTGCCAGATCTATAGGCGGGCAAGGTGGCCTCGGGGGGAGACCGCCCCTATCTCTTCGAACGAAGGAAGGGAAGAAGGACTATTCAGTCAAGTGAAGAAAGAGAAAGTCTACAAACGGAGAGAAGAAGGAGACCGAAGTCTTCAAACCCTGCTGAAGAACCAGGTGAGGAGTCTCAGGGGGCAGGAACTTTTGCACATTGTGACAATGGGACCCAGGAACTAGCCAGTTACACCCTGTGGCCTTCTGGTCACGAACATTCTCACCTCCCGAACTCAACTATGCTATCACAGACAAAGAAGTCTTGGCTATAAAATCAGCTTTCAAGGCATGGCGACACTATCTCCTTGGTGCTAGACATACTGTCACGGTCATAACTGATCATCGAAACCTGCAATACCTAAAAACAGCAAAGGCTCAATCATCCCGTCAACTGCGATGGGCTCTTTTCTTCGCTGAATAGGACTATGTGATCACCTATCAGCCAGGAGTCCGAAATGGAAAGGCTGATGCCTTGTCCCGCATGGGTGTTGATAAAAAGGAATACATAACTCCAGATCCAGGAGCCATCATTCCAGAAGACAAACTCCTGGGTCTTACGACAACATTGACACAGGGTGAACTCCAAAACAAGATCCAACTCTTAATGGATCCCACTTTCCCACAAGAGTGGCGTACTCAAGGAGGACATTACACCATTAAAGACCAGTTACCATATTTTAGGAACCATCTATACTTGCCAAGTACAGATTTACCAGACCAGGTTATTTCAGGTTATCATGACTCCTTGATTGAAGGTCATCCTGTAATTGCCAAAACTCTAGCTAAAGTAAAACGAAACTATTGGTGGCCCACATGGCGTAAAGACATCATACAATTTATCCAATCTTGCGGTGTGTGTGCACAAAACAAGTCGCAAAAGCAGAAACCAGCTGGTCTTCTCCAACCATTGGCAAATCCTCCCGCACTATGATACACACTGTCCCTTGATTTCATTACGGATCTACCTCCCAGTCAAGGATTCAACACCATCTTAGTAGTTGTAGACTTGTTCTCTAAAATGGCACACTTTATTCCTTTTAAGGGTCTTCCAAATGCATCCAATTTAGCAAAAGTATTCCTGGAGGAAATCGTACGGCTACATGGCTTTCCATCCATCTTGATCTCAGATCGAGGTAGCCAGTTCGTATCCAACTTCTGGAGGATATGCTGTTCAATGGCCCAAATTGACATTCGACTATCCACAAGTCACCATCCTCAAACATATGGCCAAATAGAAAGAACAAACCAAACCCTCGAGCAATACTTACGTTGCATGTTACATCAAGTGGAAAGAAATTGGAAGGACTTGTTATGGATAGCTGAATATGCCTATAATAATTCATTTCACACCAGCACTGGACAAACTTCTTTCTACACTATGTATGGTAGACATCCACGTACTTCAGAATTGGATCTCCCAACCCCTTTGGAAATGCCAGCGGTTAAAACCCTACATACGACTATTTCCCAGGCCTTCAAAGAAGCAGCAGAACATTTACTCCAAGCCAAGAACAGACAAAAGAAATTTGCTGACCAACACCGTAGTAAGGCCCCCGACTATCAAATTGGAGAAAAGGTCGAGTTAGCATCAAAATGTGTGCCCATAAAAGGGACGCAGATCTTTTGTCCCTGATATTTGGGACCTTATTCTTTTGAATCCACAATAAATCCAGTGGCAGTTAAGTTAGCCCTACCACCCACTATGCAAATTCATCCTGTGTTTCACGTATCACTCCAGAATCCGGTACAACCCGGTACTCGGGTTACAGCACCACCAAAACCAGTATTAGCTGACGGAGAACCAGAGTTTGAAGTAAAGAATATCCTAGACTCAAAATACACCAGATCCAAGCTATACTACTTAATTGATTGGAAGGGGTACGGGCCTCAAGACAGATCATGGGAACCTAGTGAATACATCCATGCACCTCGCTTAATTAAAAAGTTCCATCAGAATCCCCCAGCCAAACCAGGACCAGGCAGAAGTGCCACCGTGAGAGGGGCGTTGGGGGGGAGTGCTGTCATGACCCTTCCCCTGGCCCTCACTGGCAATCAGCCTTCCAGTAAAGGCCAGGTCAAAGGCCTTAAAACCTCATCCAAGACTCTCTTGGAGTCAGTCCTGGCGCCATTGGCACCAGGCTCATAACCATCATGAAGACCAACATTAGAATGGGACTATTTACTTGGGACTTTTTAACTTGGGGGGTTCAGCCAACATAGAGGCACACACATAGCTCAGTTACAAGGAACTGAGCTATGCGGTCTAGTCTTTTGGGTGTGGCAGGCCTGGGGCTACTTTACCTGGACTACTTTGGGTGTGGCAGGCCTGGGACTATTTTAACTGGACTACTTTACCTGAGACTATTTAAACCACACCCAAACAGCAGAACATGCTTTGCGTTATTCTGCTGTGGGCAGCGTAATGCTCACCGTGTCCAGTTCTTTGATGCCAGCTTACCTGAAACCAAGGACCTGCAGAGAGAGAAAGAACACTACGAAATTTACCTGGAACAGTATCCTGTCTTCAATCTATCGCCGATTTCTGTTCCACTCACATGAAGGTACGAACTCCATCATCCGGCATCACATGCATCCTGGAATACCATAACCTGGAAAGAGGAGAAAGAAAGACAGCATTAGTAAGCGTTTACCCACGTTTTCTCCCGAATGAAGAAAGCCACACAATTCTTACATGGGTAGTCATCTCCTGGTCAGTATCATTGCTGGAACATTACGGCGCTCGGCGAGGAACATCGCAACCTGCAAGGAGAGAAAAGACACAGGTTAGCAATATAAAAGGCGAAACAGCACCGTGCATCATGCATTACTCACCGGACAGCATCGCGCACACCGCACTTTCGCCTATAGGCCCATGCTCATCTTCAAACTGCATGACAACACCAAAATACCTTTCCATACCTTAAAGGAAAGAAGCAAGACATTATTATTCGAACTAAGAGGAACATAAGAACTGCATATAAAGACTGTAAAGCAGCAAGCCTACGGAGTCGCAGCAGGCCTGGATTCCCACAGTAGGGGGGCTTGCACCAGTGAAGTAACTTGGTCGCTGCTCGCCCCCCACATCTACACGCCCCTGCCACGAGGAGCAGGATGGAGAATCCACCTTTTACAATATTAAGGTGAGGAGAGGGCCCAATGGGGAGGAAGGAGTTGAGGCCAAGGGAGGTGGGAAAACATAAAGACAATCTGGTATTGAATCCAGCTCTCCTATATTGAAGACCCATCTTTAACCAGAGGCCTTACCAAGGGACCAGGAGAGGGATCGAGGGTGCAAATCATCCAACCAGGGCTGGGTGGCGTCCCCGTGGATCCCAGGTGAGCGTAACAATTGGAATACATTGACTATTGAGATACTTTGTGTCCAAAACGAACCATCCAGTAGATTTGGTTTAGCCAAAGAAAAGTGTACTCATTGTATTTTCAATTTAAAACTAACCATGGGATTCTTTAAGCCTGAGGCATTTCTTAATGTATCAATGCAAAACGTGTTCACATTTTGTAAGGAGTACAGCCTCTCCTGTAAAGGAAGTAAGCTTGAAATAATACAAAGGTTGTGGGACCACTACAAAGTGTCCACAGTACCTGTGTCATCTTCTAACCATAGTGGTGCAAGTGAGGATGATGGTGTTTTAGTCACCAGTCAAAATTCCTCTGAGGATGAGTATAAAGGTTCTGATGAGGAGGATGATAGCTCACTCTCCCCCTCCCCCCCAGTCTCCTGTCCTCACCTGGCCCAATACCCTAACCCATGGAGTGTTGATGGAATTAAACTAAAGGAAACTTCTTATAGTCTATAACCTGAAGTTCAGAAACATGGAAAACATTTCTAACTCGTCTATGGAAAAGGATTTTGTGGACTGTTCTTATTTTTCATGTTCTGATAAGTCTGAAGCTTCCAGGATCCAAGAGTTCGTGAGTCTGTATGACAGGAAGGATGGCATTGTTGTATGGCTGAAAAAACATTTGACCTTACTTGTAAAAGGTTTGGGTTGTGTGAGGGTGATCAGATACCCTAGGTTCTTTTTAGGCTCCCCAAGAATGACTACCATGCGATCTTGGATATGCATGAGGATGAAAGAGTTACCTATAGTAGGGTGAGACAAGCTCTCAAAACTAGATATGAGAAGAAACCTTCTCCATATCTAAACCACATAAGGGAACATGAGAATAAAGATAGGTCTGTCAGTCCCATCTCTGTGTACCCTGTAGGGCCTGTGGCCTTTAAATGTAGCAGGAAAGCTGTGGTATTAGACTCAGCCGAGTCAACTTGTAAAAAGGTTGAGGCCCTTCAACTAGAAGCCAGAGAGGTCACCTTAGGGGACCCCTCCTCCGAGACCAAAGGCATAAACTGCCACTCTGAACGGCCCTTGGGTGGAAAACCCATAGCTTCAAATAGGGACCAAGCCCCTAGGCCCACAAAGCTGAAGGTCCCTGCTGTAACACCCCCTCTAGCTCACATTGAGGTGGCAGAGTCTCTTGAAAATCCACATACTGTGCAATGTAGACAAAAACTTTAATGTTTCTGTGCATTCCCTAATATAGTATAATGCCATTACACAGGTCACTGGTGTGATCCCACCTTCAGTTAGCACTGAGGTCAAAGAACCCCTTGAAAACCCACCTACAGTGGAAGTGGTTCACACTATTGACAAGCATGTACGTGTTCCTGTTCAACTCATAACATTGTGTAATAACTTTGTTCAGGTCACTGAGGTGACCCCAACTTTAGTTAACACTAAGGTTATTGAACCCTCTGAAAACTTACATCCTGTGGAGATGATTCATAATCTTGATAAAAGGTGACTGTTTCTGTCAAACCAATACCAGGGTGTAATGCCACTGTTCCGGTCACTGATGTGACTGCCTTCAGGTGAGCCTGAGGTAGCAAGTCCCTCTGTAACCTCACTGACAGTGGAGGGGGTTCCTGAATCTCAAGACCTGGACTCTCGACCACATGCTGTAGAGGTAATTTCTAGGGTTTACAAGAACCTGTGTGTTCCTGTCACACACCCCATATGGTGTATGTCCTTTCGGTTAAAGGCACCTTCAGTTAAATCTGAAGTGGCTGAACCTCCTGAAAATCCAAATACTGTGGAAGTGGTTCATACAATCCGAAATCTAGAAGCTCCTGAAAATCCACTTACCGTGGAGGTGATTCAGAAGGGTGTCCAGAACATGTGTTCTTGGCCAACCAGGAATTCAGTTTTCTCCTTTATTGGTTCAGAGTGCCAGAAGGCAACTTCCAGGCCTGAAAATCTGAAAACCAAAAAGAGTTATAAAGATCTAAACATAACTTTCTTGCTATGCCTTCTAATACAAAGTCTGTGACTCCATCTACTCCTACAGGAGATATGGATAGGTGTTCTGAAAGAGCTAGGGTCTCTGTTCCTAGTGTTAGTATGGCAACCTCTAACAAAGGCAAATCAAAAACTAGAATTATAGAGAAATGGGAGCCTAAACCATGCTCTACCATTTCAGTTCCAAATATAAAGCCTTTGACCCACACTACGTATGAGGAAGAGGTGGATAGGAATATTGGAAACTTCTCTAGGCCTTTGAGGACTGGAAGTTCTCAAAACTGGTGGAAAACCAGAAAACCTAAATCTAAGGCTAAATACCTTGAGACTGTTGGATCTTCTAGTGGAGACCCAATAATACACCCTAGTGTTATGAGGGAGACCTCTTTCCAAGTTAAAGGTAGATCTAAGAGGGAGTGTAAGTATGTACCATGCTTAGCCACTAGTCCTCCAACTAAGATACGCAAGACCCAACCTGCTTCAGAGGGAGAGGTGGTGAGGATATTACACATCACACCGTCTCTCAACTCCTCATCCAAATACATATTTCTATGGAATAGTAACAAGAGAGGAAAGGGACAAAAAAAACAAACAGAACCAAATCAAGGAAACACGTAAGACAATGATTTATTTGCCTAATCAATAGACGCTCCTATCCTGTTTTGCATCTCATAAACATATTTCATTGTGAGGTTCAGAATATGTTAGTGGAATCTGGTAGCGATCTAGCAATAGTTGACCTACAAGTTTTGGCATATATAACAAAAGGTTAGCGCCTTCATCTGTCAGTCTAGAAAAATGGATATCCCTCATATGTGACCGCAAACGTATTTTGATGGCTGTGGGCCAACCGTCTCATGCACGATATGACAGAATATAGGTTTCCGAGTTTGCCAATGAACGGCCATTTTGATGTAACAAGAATCGCCATTTTGTTTTCTAACCATTGCTCATTGCTTTCTGTTCTTATTGCTTCGCAGTACCTTTTCTGCTTACACTACTCGACTGTAAAACATTGTTGTCTGCACGTAAAAGGACAAGGCCGCAGGGCCGCGAGGATAACAAGAGTTCATTGAAACACAACATAGGCAGCGCCAGGAAGAATGCCCGGCTCCCTCCCGAATTTAGCCTTGAAGCAGACCTGCAGGGCATTTAATCATTTCGCAGTTGCCAGCCAGTCTCGTTACATGGTAGAATATGTTAGAATAAAGCAGCTAAAGGCTTGAATTATGCTCTTCTTACGGCCCCCCTTTGCTGAGCCCCGTTAGAGCGTGTCGGCTCCCAGGACACAAATAGCACCTCATAGATAGCAAGGTCTGGAATGCAACTCTCCCCCCCCGTATGCTGCTCGCTTCCAGGAACAGAAGCGCTGTGTTCTGTTCAACAACTGAAAGATGCCTCCGCACTCACAAATTGCAAATTGTTACTAGAATAGATATTTGAAGGTGTCATAGTTGTCGAAAGTGTCCATCATCACACCAAGTTCAAAGAAACCCAATAAAGGGGGGTGTTAAACATGTCATAGCTGATTGTTTGATATGCATTTTGTATATATGTAACTGATGTATGTAATTCACTCTCTTGCGTCCCTCGAGGTCTAGAGATACCCGTCGCGGGGCGTGAGACCGAGTTGGCCAACTGAAACTTTTGCTTTGCAATAAACCATAGCTTTGGGAATACAACCTCGTGTCTGGCATATCTATCGTGTGTGGTGACTCGCCTTGTTTCCATAGACGTAAGGGACCCCTAGGGGCCCCTTTCACATCAGGACCCCGGAAAAAGAGGTACACACACCTACATAAACAATAAAACAAAGAGCTTCAATTAATTAAATCAAAAAATATTCTACAAAAGAAGTGGTCTAATTATGCTGTAGGAAAACTAGATTGGGTTTGCCAAATTAAAAATGTATTTCACTTATACATTTTGGTCTTCACAGATGGGGGAAAACCCACTTCAAAGTCTCATTCTAGTAGACAAAGTACACAGAAAGCTGTAAGAAAATAAAAATGTTTATTTGTACATTAGTCATTACTCGATAACTTTTAAATATATTCATTTTCTGCAAGGAGTATACACGTGCTACCTAGGTCTAGCTTTCAGTAGATACCTGTGCTGAAAATAACTCAGACTGGAGAACAGTTTTTCCTTATTGTTGTGGCTTATTAATGGCCACTTCATATAGGTAGGTGTCCTAAGGCAGGCAAAGAGAAATTGAAAGTAAAAGAATATGTGTGAGTATGGTAGTGGACAGGAAGAGACTGGCTGGTAAGGCCCAGGAATCCCCATGTCTTTATGTCAGTGTGCCTGGCAGGGTTGGCTGGAGGGCCCTGGTAGCCCTGTATCTTTGTTGATGAGCCTCGGGGGACAGGCTTGTAGTTCCCTAGAATCCCTGAATCTTTGTGTCAATGTGTCTGGCAGTGACAGGTGGGAGGGCCCTGGATTCCCTGTGTCAAAATGGCAGTGTACCTGGCTATGAAAGACTGAGCCACATGAATCCCTATTATTATAGAAATGAGTCTGGCAGGTACAGGTTGGCAGTGCCCTGGAATCCCTTTATCTTTCTGTCAACATGTCTGGCAGGGAAAATCTGGCAGGGTCCTGGAATCAGTTTTTGGTAGTGTGCCAGGCAGGGACAGGTTGGCATGGTACATACTGCATGCATAATATCTGTGTACTGCCCAGGAATCTCTGTATCTTTATGTCAATTAGTCTGGTAGGGCCCTGGATTCCCAGTGTCTTGATGGCATTGTGCCTAGGAATGACAGGTGGTAGGGCCCTGAATTCCCTGTGTCTTGATGGCATTGTGCCTGGCAATGACGGGTTGGTAGGGCCCTGGATGCTCCAGGCCTTTATGGCAGTGTGCCTGACAGGAGAAGGGTGGTAGGGTCTGTGTTTGTACTGCGCTTGGCAGGTATAGCTTTTGGGGACCTGGAGCACCATCCTTGTGGCAGGGACAGACTCGAAAGGCCCAGGTAGCCCCATATCTTTATGGGTGTGTGCCTCGCATGGACAGGCTGGTAGGGCCCTGGAATCCCTGTGGCAAGTTGGCTGACACTGGTAAGACCCTGCCTGGAAACCATGTCTCTTTATGGAAGTCTGCCTGAGCTCTGGAATCTATTAATAGCTTTATACCAGTGTGCCCGGTAAGGCCCTGGAAATCCTATATCTTTATGGCAGTGCCTGGGAGGGGACAGGCTGGTAGAGCCCTCATATCCTCTTATCTTTATGTTGGTGTGCCTGGCATGGACATTATTCTGGTGCCTTGAATGTGCCTGGTCTTTGTGGCATGGACAGGCTGGTAGGGCGCTAGGAATCATTGTTACTTTGTGACAGTTGTTATGCCTGGCAAGGGTAGGGGCAGGTTGGTAGGGTGCTGCAAGGCCTGTATTTTATGGTACCAGGCCTACCTGGCAGTGCGAGCATAGGCTGGCTGAGGTCTTGAAGGAGGTAGCTTGTACTCTGAGGAAAGGCTCTCTGGGGCCAGGCGGCCTTAGAGCATGTCTGGCATGGACAGTCTGTTTCAGGCCCCTGATCCCTCTGTATGGTAGAATACCGGCTATTATACATGCCTATATTGTTTACACCGCAAAATGGACCTATGCTGAGCAGGTTATTAGAGCCCTGAACCGTTTGTGGCCCCTGGACCTGTTATATGTATGTGCGCTGGCCTGGGGGAGCAGGCTGCTTTGTTTCCAGCACTAGGGTGGCCAACTGTCCCGTATTGTGCGGGATTGTCCTGTAATTGTGAACTCTGTTACGCAATTTGCAGAGTGGCTGTGCGGGACGCAGGTTGTTCAGACTTGCTTTGTTCCCTGGAGTGTGATTCTCAGGAGGCACACAATTAGTCACATTGGGGCCGGGCCGCAGCAGGTGCAGACCAGTAGTTGCTGTCCCTTGGCAATTGCCAATGTCCGATTTGCCAATCGCCATCGGCCCAGCGTCGCTCCAGCGCGGAAAATGTACCCTTGTCCCGCTCCCATAAAGCAGGAGACAGCAATGCACTTACAGTGCATAGAGTCCACTACAGCGCAGACGTGTCACCCGCTACTGCTGCACTTATTTGACGCCAGCAGCACAGCGCGGGAAATGTCACTTTGACAGTGACCGTCTATATACCACGACGCGGCTGCCTTCTCCTGCCTGCATTCTTCTTTCTCTGGGCGTCTCTGCGGTGCAGACCGCAGCTACTGCGGACCCGAGCAAGACAAGTTAGTTGCAAGTAGTTGCTGGCAAGCAAAGCCTCCTTTTGCCCCAGGCTGTGCAGCCAGTGCTGTGCCTGTGTGACAGTGACTGTCCTCCTCCTCTGTCACCCTCCTCCTGTCCATTTGTTGGCTTGCTGAAGCCTGAAGAGGTAGCTGTGCTGCTGTGGCATTCTGTCTGTTGCCGTGAAGGTCTGGGAAGCACAAGCTCGTCCAATGCATGTAGGTGCTGCTGCTGGACCTACTTACTTAGTCCCCCCCAGGGCTCGAAGGCAGGTAAGTGCAAGTGGAATGGAAGTGAAAAACGGAACTAGTGGTACTCTGCCTGGCTGCCTGAGGGAGTGGGATGGTCAGATGGAGTGGGGCGGGGTACGGTGTCGATTGAGGGTCAGGGGGTGACCAGGATCGCAAACTTTGCTCAAATAGTTGGATTTCATTGTCTACAGTAATAATGCCTTATAGAGTGTGCTTAGAAAAATAACAAATTGCATAAAAAGCCATATTACAACATGTGCATCCGTTTAGCAACATGTTAAGCCAAAATAATAGGATTGTAGCTTTAATGTCAACTATAACTCCCAGAATGCAATGCCAACTTGCAAAATCTAGTTAACCCCACTGTACTTTCTGTGATAAAAGAAGTTGTGTAATAAACAAATATAGATATGCAGATTCTTTGTGATACATTTCCATCTCTGTGTTATTCATGATGTTGAAAACATTTGATTAGTGACTTAAAGCAACTTTATTGTTTCGCATGTCAAGATAGTAGGCATCAAGGATATAAACAAACCTTTAAATCGGCGCTTCGTGTCGCTCACTGTAGCGTCACAAGGCTATACTAGTGAGCTGAACAGCAACAAGCCAAGCATCAAACTATGTGTTTAAGTGTCATTGTTGTGAGGTAGGTAAACTTTATTTACATACATACATACATACAGGTATGGGTTCCAGTTACTCTTAGTTATATACAAGGAGACAGGCCACCCACCGGCTATACTCACAAACATCAGCTCACTCAGGCCCCCGACTGCAACTCAGAGAACACTCAGCAACAAGCACTCATCAACATTCTCCTGAGCTGTCAATCATTCCCAACACCAACATTCTCTGTGCATACATAGATGGCCAGCAGGACAGGACATTTAAACAAAAGAATCCAAAGGTTTGCGCGAACTAATGGCGCTGTAAAAAAACGTGTGCACACCACAAACATTTTTTGACCCTCCACGCGTAAAGTGTCCTGTGAAGCCATTTTGAAAAGTTGGCCACCCTATCCGGCACCCCTGTATCTATACCCTGAGCTCAAATGCTCTCCGGTACTGTATAATATGCCCGATGAACAAGGCCTGGTGGGCTTCCGGCTGAACTCCTTATATGTTAATATTTAGAATGTCCTTATCATGACACAAAGCCCTCCAGAAACTGCGTAATTGCCCGTTACTTATTAAAATGAAGATAGTAGTAAAAGCTTCTTATATCCACCCTACTATATCACCCGTTTTATTGGTTCTCCATTGATCGACTGTTCAACAACGAAAGAATGAGCCAGTGCCGTGGTCATTTCTTTGCACCATCAATTTGTTTTCACCTGCAATAAACATCATTTTTTATTTATGTGTGAAAAAAAATGCAGGATTGGCAATAGTCATGGCGACTGTATTAATGATTTTCTGGAATGCGGGTGAGGCATCCCCTCGCGCGCACGCCTCATCCTCCAGGGCACTTGGCCCACACTTGCACTGTGTGTGCGCGCCGACACCATTGGGCCGCTTCTATTTTAGTTCTTAGTGTGTCACGCTCATTCCTCGCATGGTTGGGAAATGTCCCATGTTCTCTGTGTGCGTGGCTGTGTCAGGGGGAGATGATTACAGAAGGGCCCAGAATACCCGGCCGGACGCTATATATGTAGTTGCGAGCGAGGGTGTCGAAGAATCGCAGCCTGCGTTACCTAGCACTGCAGAGGCCGTAAGGAACTTCTCTCCCCTCAGAAAGCCGCCCTGTCCCTGGCAATGCTGTGCCCACGCCTGCACGCCCAGCCTCCCTCCGGCTCCCTGTTGCCCTTCTTGGAGCCCATGCGCACCCTCTGGCCCACCCCTCGGGCCATTTGCGCATGGGCGGAGCGAGACATGCTCCAAATGATGAAGGAGATGGCGAGGACGATGGACTGGATGGACCAGTTCCATCGACAGATGCTGCAGGAAGTGAACATTCCCAGCAGGGCCCTGGGCGGAGCGCCCATTGATAGTTTATCGGGCTGCAGACACACCGGAAGGTCTGGCGAGCCCTTTACCCTCTGCCTGGCTGTTCCGGGCTTCTCCGCCGATGAACTGACGGTGAAACTGGTTGGTAGGAAGCTGCTGATGGCGGGCACCAAGGAGACCAAGAGCGACGATGGACATGGCACCTTCTACAAGTACGAGCTCTTCCGGCGGGAAGCAGACCTGCCCGAGGACGTGAACCTAGAGCGCCTGACCTGCTCGCTGTCTGGTGAGGAACAATTGTGCATCGAAGCTCCACGGCAGGCGCTGGCATCCAAGACAGAATGGGATGTGCCGATCCAACTGTGCCCTGTGACAGCTGTCACCGCCAGGTCTCGAGAGGAGAGCAAATGGCAGCCAAATAAAGACCAGAGCAAAATGGATGGGCAAGGAGATGAAAGTACAGACCAAAGCAAGAGCCAAGGCGAGGAACACAGGGACACCAGCAGGTCCGATGGCCCAGAGGCAACGCAACACTTTAAAAGCACAACTGGGAGCCAAGACTAAGGAGCCAGGAGAGGAAACTACAGACCAAAGCAAGACGGAAGGGCACGGTCAGTAAAATGATAACACCAAAACCGAAGAGCAAGAGGAGGGAAGTACAGACCACAGCAAGGCTGGGGGGGCAAAGAGAGGAAAGTGGCCAGAGCAAGAGAGGGACAATGAGAAGAAAGTACAGACCACAGCAAGAGACTGATGGACACTGAGGCGTAAGGCAAGCGACTGATGGACACTGAGGCGTAAGGCAAAAGACTGATGGACACTGAGTGGAGGCAATGGCCCAAAGGACTGGCTGGCAGAGGCAAGAATATTGGACACTATTTAAAATGCTAACCATTGTCTTCTTGAACATAGCCAAATAAACCTTTTCATTCTTTGAAATGTGTGACTCTTGGACATGGGTTGGTTGATCCTGCTTTGATCTGCAACATTTGTTCTGCACGTCTTGAAATGTAAGCTACGTTGATTGGGCAGTTGCCATTCTCTGGTGCACACATGTGGTAAGGGAAACCAAACGTCTTCCCAACTTTGGAAAAATTATCAAGTGTGTGTGCCGAGATGTTCTAGGTAAAATAGAATGTGTCTTTTCTTCCCCTCATAGTTAACACATGATATGATATGATATGGCATTTATAACCCGCCTATACACAAGTGTTTATATTCATCTATTTAAGCTCCATTAAAACAGATAGTTAATTCAAACAGGAGGATCTTGCATCCTTGGGTAGACTCCCCTTCCAAAGTTTATTTCAATTTAATTAGCTCCTTTTTCCTAAAATTGGTTTAATGAATTTCAATGGTGACCATTGTTAGTGAGTTAATTTAGGTGTGTTACATGTTCTGAGTTAAGCGTGGTGGATAGTTCACAGGTACATCATTCATTTTAGGACATCCCCTTTCCCCCACTCCTGTGCCTTACTCTTCATTTGTCCATCTGATGCCTCACTCACCAGTCTTCTTCATTCCTCATTCCACACTTCATTCCGTCTCCTCAATCCTCCTCCCCACTCACACACACTTTAAGATATGACCATGCTCACCTCGGACACGAGGGCGAAACTCCACTTTGCAAGTTGAAATCACAGACTCAGCCCTTCATCCTTCTGAGGTTGAAAAATTGAGGATCATTAAATGGGGCAATAGCAGGTATTTATGCAACGCTTAGTAGCTGGAGGAGTGTGTTGGGAATGGCTAAATAAAACCCCTTATTATTTGTATAGTGTTTACAAACTATGGGCCTCATTACGAGTTTGGCGATAGCCATGGAGCTATTAGCTCCATGGCTGCCGCCAAACCGGGCTCCTTTACTGGGTTCCCAGAATGGGGAATTACCGGGCCATCCCGAGTTCGGAGGGCCCGGTAATTCCCCTCTCTGGGAACCCGGGCCCGGACCTTCCCCATTCCCATGTGAGCCCCCATAGGGCTCAATGGGAATGGGAGAGGGAGCTAACAACGGGCCGATTATAACCGGCCCGTTGTTAGCTCCCTCTTCCCCTCGCGGGACCCAGTAACAATGCCTGGTTTTACCAGGCATCCTTACTGGGTCCCGCGAGGGGACCTTGTAATTTTGCGGGACGGGTTTAACCGGTCCGCCTCCATTAGCAGAGCCTGTTAACCCGTTCCGCGAAGGTCGTAATGAGGCCCTATGTGTGTGTTTTAAAATTACAAAAAGTCACACAAGAACAATATATGAAACTTTAATCCCTGCTGGGTATATGTAGAGGTATCCTCTGTAAGGTGTAGGAGCATGGAGCACTTCTGTGCTGGGAGGATAGCTCAGGGGCAGCTTGTCTTGGAAGCAAGACAATGCAGTGAAACAGGTTTGAATCCCAGTTCTGTGCTTAGAGGCTGGTCTTCGGTATGAAGCGCCTTATAAAAGATGAATTCGTAGGATTCGTAGAATTCATTTTAGAATGGGGAGGGCTGGCCTCACCGGGGAAGAGATTTGCTCACACTGGGATTCATTGATGACAGAGCGATATCCTAGGTTATGCACTTTTTAGGTGGATGCAGGAAAGGTGGCATATCCTACGAAAGATGGTACCTTGCACCCCAACACTTGCCGTTTATTGCAGTGTGTGTGTGAGACCTGTGTAGTGCTCCCATTTTTCTTCTCGAAAATTAGGGTAGGGTTTTGTGGGGTAGTTGAAAGATCGAACCCCTCTCAAGGAGCCCATTCTCAGGCAAACCCACAATTGAAAATGACAGTGAACCTGTCCCCAGATCATGAGGACACACTCTGTGATCAGTAAATGGCAGGCATTCTGCTTTGATTGCTACGTTACCTAACAGCATATGCGCACACCAGACCTGGCTCCAGGAATTTGCATCTGGGTGGGCCAGGTTTGTGATCAGGGGGGCCCAATTTCCATTGGGTGTAGGAGTACCCTAAACAGTGTGCTGACATTAATCCAGATTTCCCAGATCCTTGATTCAGTAAAAAAATGCCTTCCCAGATCCAGAAAAATGCATTTGCACAGGTCTATAAAATACAGTACAAAGCTAAAGATAATCAAGGAAAATAGTGTTGCAACATCAATCTACCTATATTCCCTTGCCATTTATTCTCCCTTTTCTATTATATCCACTTCTACTTCACCTTTCACCCCCCAGTCACCTTCCATCATCCCCCCTGACCACCATTTCCATTTATCTCCACTCCCAACTACCCCCAAAAACCCTCACCATGTCTGTCTTGGCCTGGATGGGGAGAATCCAGGGTGATGCTTCCTCCTCTGCGAGGGCTGAGGAGCAAGACACCAGTGTTTGTTCCATCTCAGATGGTGTGCTCTCAACAATGCCTTCCTGAACACTGTGGCTACTCCTAGTAGGCCTTGGAGGAAGTGCTTGTGGTTCCGCCACCTTGTTGTGAAAGACAACCCCCCACTCCTCCAGTATACTGAAGCAAGGAATAGGACATTTTGGGCCTCATTACACGGTATGCGGTAAAAACCGGCAATTACCGGCATGGCGTAAATAGCGTGTCCGCCCTCGCAAGAGGCCGCAAATTGCATGCCATTACGAGATCGCGGGCACGAGCCTACCGCCATGCCGGTAATGAGCCTACCGCCATGCCGCAAAAGTCCCCAAAAAGTCCCTTAACGGCATCCTCGAAAGCGCTGTTAGCACTTCCGCCCTGCCGCCACATGCAAATAGTGGTGACCGCCATTAGCGGTCACCGCTAATAGCGGTCACCGCTATATTGCGGAAACGGAAATAGCGTCATCGCACCGGAACGGGAAAGAGCACGGCGGCCATCTTTAAAAACACAATCCATTGCCATCCCCCTTATCCAGGACACCTTACCAGGAACCACGTTGGGAAATACACCAAGGACACCGTGAAGATGCCCAAGGCCATTAAAAAATCGTCTGAGCGGCAACGCAAGGAGAAGTTTTGCAAGGAGGAGCTCCTGATGCTAACGCAGACACTAGCAGACAATGCTCATGTCATCTCCAACAACGACATGCGTCGGGAGACCATTGTGAAGAAGAAGGCCATCTGGGAAGAGGTAGCCCACAAGGTCAGCGCGGTAGGCACCACAACCCGCACAGTCAAAGACTGCCGAAAGAGGTGGGATGACCTCCGGCTCCGTGTGCGGAACATTCTATCCGTGAACCGCAACCTGGCTACGGGCACAGGAGGAGGCAGTGAATCGCCAATCAAGCTCACCGAGTGGGAGGAGACATGCGCATCAACCATCGGGGTGGAATGCATTGAGGGAGTTGGACAAATGGAGCATGGCGTGGCCGTTTCGTCCGATGGAGGTGAGTGTATGCATCAAACAATGCACAGTGAAGTGTGATGTTCCCCCCAATCATGTGTCCATATCAATGCCGTGGCTCCAGCCACAAACAGACATGCATGCATCACCACATGCCCAGACAACACAGACCCATTCATGCATGACCCACCCAACATCCCCATTACCTGCATCCACACTGAAGAGCCCGGAATGCATAGAACGGCATGACGTATTCATTTTGCTCAAGGCAGGTCGATCCATCACTGATGGTTGTCAACATTTCTCACCCTTGCAGGATCACACACTGACACTGAGGAGGCACGCACTTCCACACCTGCTCCCACATCCAGCAAAAAAGCAAGGAGGGATGCCACAGGGGACACCGCCACATCCACAAGGGCAGCCAGGACGAGTGTCCATGACCACAGGGACAAAAGCAGCCGGAACACCAGTTGCACGCATCCACAGGCCATGACTGCTCCCGTCGTGGCACCCACGGAAGTGTGTCTCCCAGCAGGTGAGGGCAGCATCGAGGGAATGCACTCTGCTGCCACCAGCTCAACGGGTGAAGCAGCAGCCACGGCCCCACCTTCAGATGAGGAGGACACACCTGCCATTGATGCTGATAGCCAGAGCCCCAGACCAACAAGCCCCTTACAGGCAAGCCCGAGGTACTCCTCAGGTCCGGGTAGTCATGGAGATTCACCCACCCCTGAAGGGATATGGAGCCCCCAGATATCCTCTCCTGATGCAAGTGCAATGGGACCAGGTGCATCAGCCATCCCACCAGCACCCACCATGCGACATGACCTCTCGAGCATCTACCAGAGGCAGAACGAGATGAGTGGCCTAGTAGGTCAACATGTGGCAGAGACAGTCCGCCTGAGCGAGGACATTGCTACATTGGCACAGCAGACAATGGAGGTCATGGAGGCATGCACCAGCCGAATCTGCAGTGAAATGGCCCAACTGCGGCAGGCCATGAACCGCATAGCAGACGCTATTGAGCGTCGGTGCCCACTCACGGCCCAGGAAGAACCAGGCCCCTCCTCGTCTGGGAGTTCACGCCAGACTAGTCCCCTGCGCCGGTCTATGCGGAACCTGCGGCGCACGGCTTCACAACCACCAGATGACGATGCAGGCACTGGCAAATAGGGCCACCAGGATTCGTGTGCCACATGTGGCGATGGACACAATCACGTCATGAGACTCACATGGGAGTGTTGAGGGGGGAGGGGGGTAAGGGTCTGTTTGGGTGTGTTGAGGGGGCAGGGGGGTAAGGGTCTGTTTGGGTGTGTTGAGGGGGGAGGGGGGTAAGGGTCTGTTTGGGTGTGTTGAGGGGGGAGGGGGGTAAGGGTCTGTTTGGGTGTGTTGAGGGGGGAGGGGGGTAAGGGTCTGTTTGGGTGTGTTGAGGGGGGAGGGGGGTAAGGGTCTGTTTGGGTGTGTTGAGGGGGGAGGGGGGTAAGGGTGTATTTTGGGAGTTTGGGTAATGCACTTTCGTACCACAATATGTTCAATATACACTGTTCAGAGTTTGAAACCCAAGCGTGGTCTCCATTATTGTGTATGTGTCATTCATTGTGGACAGGGTCCTTTGTGGGCCTCGAAACATGCACCAGGGCAACAATTCCCATCTACGTCCATGCTATTTCACCTTGGTGCATGATGAGATTACAAAATCAGATGCTGATGTACATCGTGTGCCTCCTTGGCACTGCCTGTTTCATGTCCTGCCGGGGCATTCCACCCGCACTCATCCTCAGCCACATCATACTCTTCTGGTGGTTGCATGTCAATTTCAGGTGGCATAGGCACGTTCCATCATATGCACATTTTGTGATGCTCTACACATGCCATGGTTGTCTTTGCCACTTTGACACGGCCGTACAGGAGTGCCACACCCAGGCCGCTTAGGCAGCGGAGCACTGTCATTGGAGGGATGTACTATATTGTTGCCCTCTTCCTGCTGGTTCTGTGGGTTCCGTACAGGTGTTGGGAGCCACCTCCTCAGTGGATCGCTGGCATTGCCTGTATGGTGTGAGGAATGGGTACCTGTTACGGGTCACCTCTGGTGTGGGCTGTTGTTGTTGGTGCTGCACTGCTGTCATGTAGTCAAGGCTGTCATGTCATGCTGCTGCTATTGGCACCATCTTGGTGTGGGAAGGGGTGTGGGTAGGGGTGTGGTGTGCTCTTTTGTGCTGCCTGTCTCCATTGCATGCACCTGTGCTGATTGTGTCCACCTGTAGTTGATGGGTACACTGCTCAGGTCTCTTAACGGGTGCTTTTCGATGCCGTTATTAGCGCCATGCCGGTAAGGGGTTTTTGGGTGTTTTACATGCCGCTAATACCATGTCCGCATGGCTTGTGATGGCCTGGTATTAGCGCCATGGCGCTAATTCCGGCCTGGGGGTCGCGCGCCCGCGGCCTTGCTGCTATTAGTGGCACCGTAATTAACGGGTGCGCAGATAGCGGTGGGTTGGGGTCGTGATTGGCTTAGGGAATTAACGGTACCGGTAAATCTTTACCGGTACCGGTATTCCATTACCGCACAACGTGTAATGAGGCCCTTTGTTTCATAAAAAATAAAAACTTGAAGCACAATTCATATTTTTGTTGCCTTTTTGCAAAACATTTTAATTCAGTTGAGTGCACAAGAGAGTGCTAGCATGCAGGAAAGAGAGCCAGGTTGGGAGATGTGGGGTCAAGAGGCTGATGGTGCAGGTGTAGGGATTTCTGTCTTCCTGGTATCACTCCCGGTGGGGCTTGGCAGGGAGTAGGGGCCCTTGCTCTCCTGCCACTTCCCTATACGTCATTGTCTGCTACAAACTGTTTACTTAATGTTTATTACATGCAATTGTCCATTAGGGTTTTTTGTTTGATGTGTTAACTTTGATTTTCTATTGAATGTAACAATTTTGTTCAATAAATGTGGGCTGATATTTTCAAAGAAAAGTGTGTGTGTGTGTTATTGGCAGATCCTGACACATGTACTGCCCATCTCTTAAACCATGAGTGTGACGTTTTTTAAATAGCTTATACTGTGAACTGAATCACTTCTAGGGGCACCTAATGTTGGCAGGTAAGGCACAGTGTGATTAAATGATTTGCGCAGGATCACACACTTTGGTTAAGTGGTAAAGCCAGAATTTGAGCCTATCCAGAAATTCTGAAACTTGACCACGCACCTTCCAAGCTCAAGTTGGTACAAATGTGTTGAAGTTTGGTCTTGAATACCTAAAATAATACTCCATTTTATACAGATTACTTAAAAAAGTCACATGTTAAACCAACCTTACAATGTATGCATCATTGCGGAAATGTGTTAATGAAAAACAGTAAATTGCACAGAGGGGACCACTCGTGTTTGCAGTTTTTTGCAAAAGGGCCCCTCCATGCAATTTTAAGTGCTTCTACCAAGTACTGGAAAAGTAAAGAATAAAAAACTGGCAAATATCACCTTTGAGCTTCACTTTTCTACTACGTGTCTGGAAAAGTGCAAATCCTTCCCACAATTATTGATTGTGGGCGCCCTCCACAATGGTTTCTTTTGGAATCTACCTGCTTTTACAAGGTGTAAAAGTCAATCTGATTCCATAAGAATCCATTGGTTTTCCACCAACTTAAAAATATATACTGGTGAAAAATGAATCGGATTGGGCAGGGGCACCTGTAAGAGCAGGCAAACTTGTGCGATCTGCTTTCCAACTTCGACTGCCCATCATACAAAATCCTTCAGCACATAAAAAGTGTCTATAAATGCTTTTAGCACCACTTTTCCACTCCGCTTGACTTGGAAAATGATACCCCATGATTGTAGCTTTATTTTCCTCATCCTGAATGGAAGCCTACAAGCTCCAGCATAGAAATTAATGATAATATACAAACAATCTCATACAAGGTCATTGTTTCACACAGCTTGTTCTCTGTCACCTTAACTTCCAATCACCCAACAACCACACCTTATATAATTTCAAGAAAAGGTGCCACAGAAATGGTCACTGCCAGTTACCTTTTTCCATCTCTAATCACTTCCTGTTGTAAATAATCTGCCTCTGAGACACATTAAAAAGATAAGACCTCACTGGGAGGACCTTTGCAGCACTGACTGTGTTTGAGGGGAGAGAGGCAGAGCAGGGAGATTGGTCACGGCCAGTTGTCCCTTGTCCAAATGTGAAATCCACCTCTGATTGCACTCTTTAGGAAATATTTAAATACTGTATTTTTGTTTTAAAAGATGTTAATATTTAATATTTTACCAGCAACATTATAGTAAATGCTCTCGCTTGTGTGTTATTTTCCAAGTGTCCATGATTAATTTTCTGAGAGGCAAAGGTTTAGGTGGGGGGTGGGAGCAATCCTCCCATTCCCCTCCCACAATCACTGATGGAGTCCCACAGCAATAATGTCTATTTCCGGCACTGCCTACCTAAACACCCAGCACGCTGGATTTTCATCATACTTTCCAAACAAGACCCACAATACACATGACATATTCTGTTTGCATACAAACGCTGTTAAGTTACTCAAACAGTATGAGGCTATCAATTCAGTACTTATCAGTTTGAATCATGAAAAGTCCTGGCAGTTCAGGCAACTCTTACACACAGAAAAAGATACATTCTACGTAGGTGGTAACTCGACTGGTAAGCACGCTTGAGAAGAGCATCTGAAAGTGGTCCATACTTGCCACCCTAGCCTTGTCATTTTCAGGTACGGCCTTGTTGGATCAACCCAGTGAGGTGCAGCTTGATTCCCTAGGCATAGCAAACAAGACACCCACATCCGGGCAAACACACTTTTACTTAGGGAGACAAACTGAAATCAAAACGCATTGACAAAGCCAACAGCTTGGGGTTTTGATTAGGCATGGATAGGCAGTTGCCAGTCACTGCCATAAGGGTAACACCTGGCCATAATATGGAAACAACTGGGAAACTTTGCGAGTACCTGGGCATATGATGTCATTGCCTGGCAAATATCTGTCTAATACCTATGCGCAAGCCAAAACTGTTGGCTGTGCAAATGCTTGTTTTAGAGAGGACTCCACTGCACACAGAGGCATTGACACAGATATCTACAAATATATAAAATGGAAAATCTGTTTGTTTGTTTGTTCCTCATACAATTCCACACCTTTCAGACAGTCTGCACCATATTTTGCACAATTACCTGTTAGGACTCTCCGGATGTCACTGTCAACGCACTGCAATGTGCAAAACATCAATGTGGTCATAGAAGGACCGGGCAAAGCTCATTTTAACCGTCTCGATGCCAGGAAAAAAACCTGAAGGCTCAAAACCCACGTGGCCCTAGGATGCTCAGTTTCCAAAATATCTGCACCACAATGCACTGCAATATACTGCACCGCGCCAGGGTGAGGCGACAGGTGGGGAGAGCACACATGAGGTCCGATTATGGTGCTCCCCTCCACGTCTGCTGTGCGATTGTCAACAATTGATGAGAGTTATCATGTCTGTCTACAGAACCCGTGCAAATTACAGGCACCATTTGCTAGTTGCTTATAAAATCAACTGGCTGAAGACACATATAAAGAGATTTTTATCACATCAGGAGCTCATTTACAGAGGCAATTAATTAAACAATCAAAAGAATGCTTAGATGCAACACTGGCAGGTCCTATAAAGCACAAAGATTGGTGTTACTTTGTGATAGAAAGGGTAAGTTTTGGCAGTGAGGGGCAGGTTGTTGGTAGTAATGCTTAGGCATTCACATAGCCATTGCTAGTCACTGGACCTCATTCCGAGGTGGGCACTAAGGGATTACCGGCACCGGTAAGGACACCGGTGCCGGTAATCCCTTTGCGCCCTATTCCGAGGTCCCTTAGCGGGTCCCTCCCTTAACACCTGGTCTGACCAGGCATTATGGACGGGACCCGATAAGTGACTAAGGAGCTAATAACGGTACCGCAAATTGCAGTACCGTTATTAGCTACTTCCCCATTCCCATTGAGCCCTATGGGGGCTCAAATGGGAATAGGGAATGGATTTTTCAATCTGGACTTACCGGTCCCTCCAGGGTCGGAATGGACCGGTAAGTTCCCATTGAACCAGGTCAGAGGCGGTACCGGTATGGGAGGTGGTCATGGCGCAAATAGCGCCATGACTACCTCCATACTCGGAATGAGGCCCATTGGGTGGGTAAATGATCAAACACGCCCATAGGATGAGTGCTTCTCATCACATCCTATCTCCATCCTATCTGTGTTCCACCGCAAGAGTTCTGACTTGCACCTAGTAGGCAAAACTAAAAAAGGATGTATGTTTGTCTCTGAATCAATCATAACCATCTGCATTGCTCTGGTCAGCCTTCCATAACATTGTCTGCAAATCAACCTTGGCCCTGCCATTAATCTGAGCAGCACTGCCTAAACTGCTAGACTGCTAGACCACAACCCCTGTGGTTGCTTGTGTTCCAGTGCAGAGGGTACATGGCCTAACAACTGAGACTAATCTGCACTTTTTGGATATAGGACCAAGAGTAATTTGCTAATGGCTTGTCCCCTTCTGTATTGGCACGGATATACTAAAGAATTATAGCATGAAATGTTGTGCAAAGAAATGATAGTGGTAATGTTTAATTCAAAGCCTTGTATCCATCACTTTTTCACTATACTGCTCTCCCTTCCAGAATTACATTTTTGTTACTACCAACTTTATTGTTTCGCTTATACTCAAGTAGTTAATGCAGCAGAATATATTTGTAAGGGTCCCCAGTCAGTTGATGCACCGTCTGCGGAAATCTGTGTGCAATCAACATCACCTGCCATTTATTGTTTGACATAGTTAACCATTTTATTAAGCATGATGTGAAAAAATGCTATATTCCCACAAAAAATAAACATACTTTAAATTACAGCAACCAACTTTGTGACTTAGGCTTGAGAAAATAGCTGTATGCAGCCTTCTTGAGTAAGTGCTACCTCACCTAGAGGTGTGAATGGTCCTTCATCTCCCTGGTCATTTGTGCTTTCATAGCTATAAGGCATAGATCATTGTCCAGGACAAGCAAACAAATCCTGGCCAGGCCTCCTTCAGTGCAGCCCATTAGAATGCTAATCTCTCTGCATTGCCGCATGCTTAGAGTGAAATGCTGCCCTCCCACCCACCACAGACTCCCAATCCCTCCACTCCCTCAGGTCCCACTTGCAATACCTCCTTTCTAGGGGGGCCAGGGAATGACCTTGGGGGGGGGGCTGGCACCCCAGGCCCTCCTGCTGGAGCCGGGCCTGGCGCACACATACACTCCCACACACATATGATCTAATAACCTTAAAACTTAAAACTCTCCATAGATAAATTGATGGGAGACAGTCAATAGTTGGTTGATACAGTCGGTAGAAATTGTGAAATACCTTGAGAAAATTGCATCCGCCGTCGAGACCCTGAGATTAATCCTAAATCCGGGATACTCTGGGCTAAACACTCATAGTTTCTAGGTTTGGCTGGCATGTGCAACAGTCCTTTATGTCTCAACTTGTACTGGAAAAAACAAGGTGTCAAGATAGTTCATTGGATTGTTGCTCCTGCTGCAGAGAGACCAGAGTGCACTTTGTGTTGTGGGTTTGAAATTGAATTGGAACCATTGGAAGTCAAAGTGAGCATTGTCGAAGTGGGCAAAAAAAGCTCTGCCATCGGCCTTTTGAGCCTTTAGTGAGATGGCACAAGCACACCATGCACTCCTTAGCTGCCCATGGTGCTTAGTTCGGTGATGCCAGCTTATTGTTTTTGAGGGTGCATCCTTGGAGGAAGGGGTGAACTTTGGGGTCGTTGGACCCGTGCAGGGAGCTCCCAAGACCCCACAATCTATGAAGAACATATTTTTGCAAAATCATCACCCCCCACCCCCCAGAAGAAAGGAACATAATACTGTAGTTCCAACCTATGATCATTTAACATTTGTTTTTTGCTGTGCTGAAGATGCACCAGGCATGACCGGGTATACATGATTTAATCACACTCTTGTTTATACAACTCTTCAAGTAGGCAAATACCTTCATGTCACCAGCAAACCACCTTTTCCAGTCCTTTGCTTTCCTTTTGCCAATCATTGATCTTGGGTGCTTAAGTTAAATTGCTTCAACTAGAGGTAATAACAACTACACATCTCAGACTGCATCAGGGTGTTAAATAAAAACACAGGTATAAAAAAGTAGTCTCTGAGGGACCTTGTAAGGGCGCCGTGTCAATATGACTTGTGTCATCACACTACTCAGAGGTTTTCAAACAGAGTACCCAGATCAAGACACAAGAATAAATAGAATTAGAAATGGGAAACTATCCCCAAGGGGAATATGTTCCATATTATTCTGAGTGACATCTAATAGGCACCTGGGGCCTTGCTCTTGTCTTATGCCACACGGAATCCCATGTTGAAATGCACGCCATTGTTGATAGCTACCCATCATTTTATGTTGTTTATGCGTTCTCGTCACCCTGCTGTGCTGTCTCCGCGGATCAATATTGCATGGAGTGGAGAAGGGAGACAGGAGGGAAGTATGCACAACATGGATGAGTGCTTACCACACCTGCCTCTCATGCCACCTTCACACCCAATACCAACAAGTATCTAATCAGTGTTGCTACCCACTCATGGTACTCGATCTATTGACCCCAGCGGGATGAAAGACTGATTCGGCCCAGTCACAGTTTCAAACCCATGTTGCATGGAATCCTCCCATTCCATAGGTGAGCACGGTGTGCTTTAGATAGCCATCCCACTCACTCCCAGTAACTATCCTGAGACACGGTAAGAACAGTCCAGTATCTGATTAAGCCGTGAGAGCCAATATCTTCCATTCCCAGCCCATTGAGGTGCCAGGAGGGTGTCCTACTGCCATAGAAGCACTTAGCCAAGCTTTGGTGGAATGACAAAGACAACCACAGGAGGCATTGAATTTCCAAGGGGATAGGACAACAGCAACCCAAGAAATCCCGCATTTAGTGAGTACACATTTAAGGGAAGGCATGGCCTCATCTGGGGTACATCCCTGCATCCGCCCTCTGTCTATAAATAAATGTTAATGACAAGAGTGCCCAACATTCTTCTTTAACTTTGAGAGGGTCGCACAGAATGCCACTATCCTCTAGGAGATCTGATTCCAAAACTAAGCTCGCTTGTTAATTGGGGAAATTACACCCTGCTTATCAGAGCACCAATTCCTCAGCAGATGCCAACTATATGGCAGTCAAGAAAGCCTTACTTGAGAGTTAGGTCAAGATGAGTAATCCTACTAGCAAAAAGGTTACTGTACCAAACCCTTGGTGAATAAAACTATTATTACTGGCTATGTGTTTTGGCAATTAAATGGCTACCTATTGCAGATGCGTCTAAAATGTTTGAGGTGTGATCCTGGAACACTTTCTAGAGTCTTTGTCCATGCATGTAGAGCAATTGTCACACAATTTCATAAACCAATCTTGGCAAAAGCCATCACCATTTCTACAGATTACCAACAGGAAGATATAGACTATGTTAGCTCACCATTGACAAATAAGAGCAATACTTCACCCTAGCATAATGATACGACCACCAATCCGTTTAATCTGCCACAAAGGGCTCCCTGGGTAAACCAGAAGGCCTTTTAAACCTGGTAGAAAGGCAACCCCATCACCTAGTCCACCCTAAAAAAGTGAAACTTTGTATGTGGCAATACAGGCCACCTAACATACCATTGTCTAAAGGTAACATCAGAAGAAACTATGGCAATATGGGCTATGCACAAGTATCATCACTAGAGTCTCTTAGAGGAGCTTCCAGAAGTATGGATTTGGTGATCTTCTTGTTGGTGCCTTCGAGAAAGAAGAATTTCAGAACTCGTAATTGGGGCAAAAATAATTCAAACTGTGGCTGGTGATCTGAATTTCCTGAGCTTTCACTTAGCTAGGAATATCACTGACCAATATATACTATCCATCAAAGCTCAGAACTGCAAAACTACAGCCATGAAACACTCTGGAAGTAAACAAACAGCTATCGTTCTAGAACCCACCCTGCCCCATGAACACAAACTAGGAAGAAAATTAGGAATTGTGAGGTCAATGGGAATTCAGAATCCTGCAGTTTATTCTTTATCGTGGTACCAACATATCCTAGAAGACAGTAGTAATGCCACATCTACCTAAATCCATAATAATCTAAACAGATGTTCACCCATTTTCAGACCTGCTTCTACAGATCCAAAAGAAATGGGCATTCAAGATAAACCCTCCTAAAGCCAATTAAAGATCCAGTCCAGGTGTATGACCTTATCTGGAGTGGTGAGAAGAGTGGCTGCAGTGGGAGATGTCTGTTATAATCCACCTTCACGACCCTTCGGGTGTGTGGGGGAGGTTACCAGAGGGGCTGGATGCCATCACCCACTCTGTGATGGAGGGCTCAGGGGTGTTGTAGGGAGAATTCCCTAGTCAACCCAACAACACTAAGATCGGGGGGCACGGACTTGTCACATGTGTACTACTTAAACATCTGACACTTTTAAGGAAACATTTACAGAGCATCACTGCATGTGGTAGAAAAGATAAGAGGTTCACAGGCCCTTTAAGTCAGGCTTTGTGTCGAGAAGCACTTTGTCTTATGATACTGAAACCTGTATTACAGAGCAGGCAGAAAAATCTCTTTCTGGCACAGTGACAGACAGCAACAGATGGATGGTCTGGTGCCAGAGCCACGCCAAGTTCGCTCACCCTCTGTAGAGCACTTTGCGATCACTCGCATGTGTGAGAATTGGCCAGAATCCAAGATGGCAGACCGGCCTTGTATGGGCATTATCCAGAGAATGTGGATGGTCTGAGTTAACCATCCACCTGATGCAAAAGCACCTGATGCAGTGAATCACTTAAGACACACCCTATCTCGCACTAGCACACAGAATCACACACAAGTGCGGACCCTCACAGGTAACGTGGCCCAAGAGCAGGGGACACTGGCATCTCTAAGGAAGCCTACAGAGTGCTGTAAGGAAGGCATGGTATCAAACAGTGAAGACAGACACCAGTGATCACAGTTTAAGGGTGTTTATTGAACTTCAAATGGGTTGGTTGAATGCCTATCTAAACCTAAATCTAAGGATGGGAGCAAGCTACGACCATCAAATAATAATAACTCTGTCCTAGAAATGTCTCTCTCAAATAAAAGGGCCTATACTAATAAACTTATTGCCAATCCTTACTTCTAAATACAAAAGTATGTGGGACAATGGTGTAAGCAAAAAACAAAAAAAAAGTGTTCAAGAAATAATATGCCAGGACGGTTGAGCAGTTGGCTTCCCTTCCCCATGTTTTCAGGACGGGGCAAGGTGGCACATTCGAGCTTCGCACACACTCTGGCTTCTCGGCCACGAGGATACAGTTCATAGCACAGACATCAGGGCTTCTGCCAAAGCCTCTTTTCCAATAACAGTATCTTACTGAAGAGTGTCTGTCGTAACAAACAAAGTCCCAAAGTTCCATTCCTATCAGGATTTTCACATGCACAAGTTCTCGTTTTCAATGTTCATCATGGGTCTCCATCTTCAGGCTGAGCCCCCGTTTTATCACAATGTTCACACTTGGCCTCCCTCGTTCGGGCCTGGATCCTCTTGATATGGAAATCAAAGACTTTCCAATGTGGGATGGGTTTTGCTTAAACCATCGCAGCACCACTTTGATTAACTTCACACAATTATTCTCGTCAATCTTCTACCTTTGTTTCTCTTAGCGGGATACTTTACAGAGACCTTCGATTGAGCACATCCACAGTGCCAGATCACTCTGTCAACGTTATAGTATCTTTCCTTCTCGAGCTCAAACATTCATCAGCAGTTTAGCTTTACTCGCGTCTTTCATCACACGCGTTTAACAATGTTCGTTCCAGCGCTTGTTAAACAATGTTGCCGCTTGCAACCTTGACTTCAACACAGATCGGTCTTGGATTGGTCTCCCCAACTCACCAGCTGTGTTGATATTTCTGGTGCTTCTTGTTCTTGGAGCCAAGGACGGCACCACAGTGGCTGCTGCTGCTCCTCCCTGCCTTGGTCAGTTACACGGGAGGGCCATCCGTATCTACAATGCAGGATTCTTCAGTCTGGTTTCCTGGCCTTACGCTTTCTGCCTCAAAGGTTTCTTGAAAGTAACGGCGTCTTGCCGAAAAGGTTAAGCGTACTTCCCTTCTTACGAACCCTTCTTGGTTTACCATCTTTCTTCCCTCGTTCAGCTGCCGACTTGAAACTGCTGTACCTTTGTGTGCTTTGCCTCGCTCAGAGTGTGCTTTTGTGCTCCGCCTTTTATCCATGTGGGGAAGTCTAATGGAAGTCAGGTGTGCGTGATTGTCAGTAATTGCCTGACCTCACCTGACCACAGTAGCGAGATACACTGCTCGAGTGTGAGTCTGTTTTCTCCCAGAATGGGCTGTCCATGTGAAAGTGCTGGGAAGGAGAAAGGGAAAGGGAAAGGGAAAGGGAAGGGGGGAAGGTTCCCACATATCCTACATGGTAGGATGGGGTAAATGTGTTGCAGGAGGAGTGATACCGCGTCTCACCATCCAGTGTCCCACTCCCCAAAGACCCCTCACCCAGGTGATCCTGCCGCACTGGTCCACCCGCAGGTTCTGGCTCTAACAGCGATGGCCGTGCCCTGCCCACCTGAGAGAGAGATCTGCAGGGGCTGGCGGGTGAGATACCTTCTTGTTTCTCACAGTGCCTAGGTCTCAGACTAGTATGGAGGCAGCTGAAGTAAGGAGCCGGGTGGGGCAATGAGGAGAGGATTACAAGAGGAACAACGGTAGTGGCGAAGAGAGTAAGATCTAAGAGGGGAGATGACGTGGTGATGAATAGAGCAAGTAGGGGTTAAAGAGAATATGAGATGAGGTTGTGAAAAAAGAAGCAGAGGAGGAAATCATTAAGAGAACATAAGAGGAGGTGGCAGTGAAGAAAATAGCAGAGGTGAAGCGAGTGGAGGGAAGATCAGTGGTGGTGGTTGTGAAGCAAAGTCTGGAGGAGGTGGACAAGAAAACAGTAGTGGATAAGATGGTGGAGAAAAGACAAGAGGAAGGGTGGTAAAAAGGAGCAGAAGTAAAGAAAAGATCAGATTAGGTGGGGTGAAGAAAAAAGGAGAAGAGGAGGTTGTTAAGGTGGGAGTAGAGGAAGAGGTGAAGAAGCTGAGAGGAGGAGGGGTAAATAATGAAGCGGAAGGTTGGGCGAATATAAGATCACACGAGGAGGTGATACAGAGAAGAACAAAGGAGGAGAGAGAAAAGAGTGGAACAAATGAGGGAGGGGAGATGAGAAATCTCAGAAGAAGCAGTGAAAGTAGGGGCTGGGCGAGAGGAGCCTGGGAAAGATCTGAGGATGAAAGAGGAGCATAGAGGGGGAAACACACACCCCACGCCTATGGTGGTTTATGAGTGCAGAGAAACAAGCTTGTGGTGTGGCATCAAGGAAGCAGAGCAGGAGTTTCACGGACATGAGTGGTACAGAGGAGGCCCAACTCCTAATTACAAGTTAAAGTTGGAGGGACAAGTACAGTAAGAGGGGCTGGGGGCCCATAGCATCAGGATCATTGGGATAAGGGAAGGTCAGGGCCCCAGTGAGCAGCATCCAGTGGCTCAGACACGGCCTACCTCTGGCACAGACGTGGCCACTCCACAGCTGAAAGCCAAGTGCCAGTACCTTTTCTGTCAATAACATTGGACCACATATTGATGTTGATACAGTCACAGTTGTGGATTTCATACATTGACTGTGACTCTCCCAGAGAGACTGAAACTGGAGCACTGCATCCTTATCTAGGAGACCCACAAATCCCAAATCTTAGTTACTTGCTCTTTGATGAACTTTTTCTTCCTGAAGACCGTGAGTGAAGCTGGGATGAGACCAGTGAGCTGTTTGAAACATATTCCTTTTATGTAGGCTGGGAATGCAGATACTTTGAAAGAACTGCCATCCTTCTGAGGCCCATGGGCGTGTGGCGCTTTATAAAAATTTTAATAAATCAATAAATCCTGATCAATGCTTTACAACAACTACTTTGATATACTTGTGAACCCATCTAGGAGATAATGAGACTGAGAGACGGCGAGGGAGACTAACCTTTTAGGCAAAATATCCTGTTTTAGTTTTTCTTTAGTTATCTAGCATTCCCAAACCTCATCTGACTAATGTTTGAAAAACCCTGAATAAACATTACACTTAAACTCTAAGTTGGTGTGATTTGTCCCATGAGTGTGCACTGACAGCACTGTAATGAAGTCCCATGTTGGTAGGTATATCCTCCAAAAAATAGCCCTGAGGAATTAACATTACCGCCACTTGGTCAGGCTGAATTTCTGCCTGATTACAAGTGGTGGTGGTGGTGGCGGCGGCGGTGCAATTACCCATTTATTTTGGGTCCATTGGACCCAATGGGGTTTTTGCCACGGAATTTTTGCCACTGTAATTCTGCCAATTCTGCTGATTTTTGGGCATTGAGTGGGAAGATTTACCTTCAGGGTTTTGCTGGAGGTAAATCCTCCCCTCAAAACCAAAACTCATAATTTGCCATAGTGGTAAAATTGGCGGTAACTCAGCTACTGCCAATTTTACCACTTACTGCCTAACTCGCAATGAGGCCGTTTGTCCCTTTTTTCCCTAGGGGGATGTGATGAATCCTGCGGAGTCAACACAGAATCCCAGCCTAACGTCTCCTCCCATGTGGCCAGGGAAAGGCAGCCGCTATCTGATCCTAACCCTGGGAGTAGTGTTAGGAGGGAGGATCACATGGGAGGAGAAGGCTGTCAAGGGAATGTGATAACTCTGTCAGGAGGGACGTGGTATTCATCTTCTTTTGCGGATGAAGTTTCCCTAATGCCTGAATATTTAATGGCGTTCTGTCACAGTAAGGCCTCCCCTCCCAAAATTACCCAATGAGCCAAGTATGAAAACCCTTTTTCTGCATTGTGTTTGGGTTATGGACCCAAGAGGAAATCATTACTTCCTTTGAGATCTTCCTTAACCATACAGTCTATAAATCATTCCAACAGAGTGGATTAAATAATGTTATAAGAAATAACATTATGGACTCCAAGTCCCATAATGCTCTTAGTACTGAGACAAGGAAGACGGTTCCTGAGTTACCAAGTTGCAATGAGTGGTCTAGTTGTTGGTATGACCCACACCTGAGCGGGACTTTAAACATTTAAAGGCCTTTCAGGTGTGGGCCAAACAGAAGGAGCAGGAAGAAGCAGTTGATGCAGTCGCCGCTGTGCTGACAGCTGGATGCCATGCAGAGAACTTGGAGAAGATCGAAATCCATGTGGAATGCAGAGGACGTGCAGCGGGAAGCAATATTGAGGCTGGCTACCTCACGGGAGAGAGAAGCTCTCTAGGTCCTGTACCCCGCTTCGGTGTGAGATTGCCACCGGTGAGCGAACAGAGCTGTGAGAGCTCCTTTGACAGCCAGAGTGAGCAGCAGAAGAATGACTGGAGCTGTCAAATGCTGAGGGAGACCTGACAAGTGCAGAAGCAGAAGCGGCGAGTCAGAAGGAGACACCAGGACATACCAATGAGTTGGCCTGATACAGGTGACCCCGGGGCTCTCCGAAGTAAACCACTCTGTATGAGTAAATCCTTTGAATACTGACCTTTTGAATTCAAGCAAACTGGGTACAATTCGCCTACTAGGAGAGGTCAAAAAGGGGGATATTATAACCTGCATTGCCAAAGCCAAAAAGTGACAATAGCAAAAAAGAATTAATACAACTTGCCTAAAAGGAGATATCTAATAAGGGAGCACTATAACCTGCATTGCCTAAACCAAAGAAGGATGAGAGTAACAGCAAGATAAACTGACTATAACAACCACAGAACAAAATGCCCCTTGTGAGAAAGTAGTAAACTACATTGCCAACAGCCAATAGGTTGTCTAAAAAGTTAGTCTGCAGAAGAAAAGCCCTCCTTGTAAAAAGGATCAAGGTGGAAGAACTGTAAACTGCATTGCTGATGGCAACCAGATCAGTATAGGAATCATTGTCATTTTATACAGTGTCCCTGTGGAAGAAGATGTAAGCCAAGTGTGTTGAATGTTAAAAGACCGACCCAAGAAGCAGTTGTTGATTTAACTTTCCCCATTGAGGATTTCACTGTGGAAAGTTTGGAAGATGCCTTGCCACTAAGTACAAGTTGTAGTAGTAGGAGTTTTATCCTGGTGGGCGAGTAGACCAGCAAGAAGATACTTTGAAGTACTGTGAATGTGGTGTACGGTTGTGGTGGAAAAGAAGTGGCAATTCCACTACCCTGTTTGCTGAACTGTTGCATAACCATCTGACTAAAATATATTCTTTTGAATGAACCATCCTATCTAAAGTACTGTTCATGAAGAAGAAAATAAGATGTGATCGAAAGTGATTGGCCTTCAGAGAAAAGAAAAATTACCTCCCTTTTTGTGTGTGAAGAGAAAGTCGTGTTGATTTGCCAAGTAGCCGGTTGTGGAACTTTTTTTTATCTATTAGTGCGAAAAACCCTTTTGAACTAAAACTGCCACTTTGCCAAGTACAAGACATATTGAGTTGCTGATGGTGCTGGCTCACCGGTGGAGTCCTCCGAATAAAGGTACTTCACAGTCATCTTGTTGGGTTTTCACTACATATTTTGGTGAGGAGCGAAACCTGACAACCCCTGCATCTGGACGCTGCCAGCTGTGACGTCCATTGGCTGCACTGTTTCAATCTGAACAGCGAAACAAGAATAAAAAATAAGCTGACCACCCTTCAACCAGAACCTGCTGTCGCTTTTGCGGCAAAGTCAGGAGTGACGTTGAGAAGGGCAGAAGTGGGAGATTGCAGTGAAAACGAAGGAATGTTGGAGCGCAGATGGAAGACATACAGTAAGCCTAGGCTGCACCAGAAAGAAAGGATCCTACTCTGTATGTATGGCGGTGGGAGCAGGCCCTCACAATTTCTATGTGGTCACCAAATATCTCAGGGATCGCATACGGATGTCATAAAAGGCACAGAACAATCACCCTCCATTAAATCATCAAATATTGTGAGCTCATAATACCACCATGCAGTTACCGCAGGAACTTCAAATCACAAACCATTGGCCCTTGGACAGTACATTCATGGTCCAGAAGACTCAAAACAGATAGAATTTATCAACCAAGTGCAGACATTCAAAAAAACAAAATATAAGGGAAAGCGACAACCTTAGTTTGAGAGCACAGCGCTGATACTCTGCAGAACATAACTCCTCCGTGCTCGTATCTTCCCACTCCATGAGTGCCTTCCATCACATGGTAACAGTGGGTGGATACCTTCCATGTTTACCTAATGGTGATAGGAGGAACAATGTTTAACGATCCGAAGGAAGTAATATTTGCTAACAGCCTCGCTGCAGAAGGATTATAGATACTTTATCGGGTATTCAGGCTCTAGAGAGAGCAGGAGATGCATCTGCCAGTGGCACCACTAAGTGATATGAATCAGCAATTTCCAAATTAGAGAGGCGTTTTGCAGGGGAAAAATGTCCTGGAAAATTATTATTTCTTCAAGCAAAGACAACGGAAGACAGTCAGTAGACTACATTGCAACTCTTAGAAGCTTAATCGTCTCCTGCAAATTTACAGGCAACTTAGAGGATTACTTGAGACCAATTAATGTTGCACACAGCTGACGACTACATTACATCAGGCCATTGATCTTGCACAGACAATGGGATTGGGAGCCGGGTGCATTACAGTGATTCAAAGTCATGACATAAACACTACGGAAGTCAAAATAACCCAAACGGAGGCATGTGGGCCCCATGGAAATGGTATAGACCAGACGCAGTACAAAACTAAGGACATAACCGCAGACCACCACATTATGATAAACCTATCCAGGACAGGCCTGAGAATAGAATGACACAAGGCGCACGCAACACCCCCAAGTGCCACTGGTGCGGAAGATTCAAACAACCCAACAGGTGTAAAGAATACCCAACTGTAAGCGCTGAATGCATCAAGTGTGCGATAATAGGACACTATGGGGGAGTGTGCAGAAATTGTAAGAACAAAGTAAGTCAATACAATAAGGGCTCTAGACGAAGTGGTGGGCCAAGCAGCCTACTGATGATTGAGTGTTGAACTGGATTTCCTACTCACCATATCTCCTGAGACAAAGGACCCTGGGAGCGTTTACTAATAATTGGTATGGAAATTAAGATGATGATGATAGACTCAAGTTCACCATTCACCATGATAAACATGCACACTTTTTAGCATATACTTGAGGAAGACAGAAACGCTCCACTCCATCAGACCCACAGGCACCTCATATGTGTAGTAGGGTATGCATGGATAACTCCAATTTAGTGATAGAACCACATGTTGCAAACTGTACATAGCAAGAGAAGGTCATCCTGGTCTCCAACCCAGGCCTCCCTATCGCTGACACCTGCACCAGTGCCTGCTCCAAGGAAACTCTCACTGACATCCTCTTTTTCGTGCCTTCGCCTGACCTATGGACCCTTCATATGGTCTCTGTGCTCTCTCCTTTCTCTTCTTCTCCCATTAATGGTGGCACCCGTTGGGATGTCCTCTTGGCCTCCTTCCACTCCTCTAAGGCCATTATTAATGTCTATGCTAATGGACCGTCTTGGTCCAAGGCCCTCAGGCCAACCTTCACCTCTTTGATAGACGCTTCCCGCGCCTCATCAACTTCCTTTCCTCTCCTACTGTCCACCCTCCTCTGTCCTCGGCTACCTTGCCTCCACCCTCCCTCCCTGCCCCCTCTTGTGCTCCTTCACCTCAGCAGGGTGTACCTCTGATCTGTACCCCTCCCCGGAAATCCTTCAAGGCTGGCAATCTTCTCCACATTGCCACTCTTAACTCTCGCTCTGCCGTCAAACATTCCTCTGACATCTGTCGCCTTCTTGAGGAACTGGACCTTGACGTCCTCGGTCTCACCGAGACATGGTTCACAGCCAGCTCTGTCACCAGCTTTGACACTCTCCTACCTGACGGCTACAAGATCCTCTCCGTGCCCAGGCCCAACCGTGCTGGGGGGGTGTGGCCCTTATCTTCCCTGAGTGGATTCCTGCCACTGTCACTCCTACGCAGACCTACTCCTCTTTTGGATGCCTTGTCTGCCGACTCTCTCTCTCCTAGCCAGTCCCTTACCGTGGCTACTATCTATCGACCACCTGGTCAAATTTCCTCCTTCCTCTCTGAGTGGGCGGACCTCTCCTCCTCACTCCTGTCCTCAACCACTCAACTCCTCTTTCTTGGAGACTTCAACATCCACCTGGATTCATCCGGTCCCCCCTCTGTACTCTTTCGCGACCTCTGCGATGCTCTCTCACTCTCTATTCTCCCGTCTGGGCCGATCCATTCTGCAGGGCACACTCTTGATGCTCTGATCTCTTCTGACCTTCCCCTCTCTGTCCCTCTCTCCACTCCTCTCTCCTGGAGTGATCACTTTCTCCTATCCTCCCACCTCACCTTCCCTACCCCACAGGCAAAGCCACCCTCATCACTGCCACCCTCCTTCTCGGTCATCCGACCCATGAAGCGCGTGTCAGTTGAGACTTTCGCTGTCACCTTCTCGCCCCCCCCTCCCCATTCGGCTGACTCCCACCCTGACACAGCCCTCTTCACGCTTCACTCTGCTATATCTGATGCTCTTGATATCCTTGCCCCTGTCATGAGAATCCGCCTGAAGCCCAAAGCCAAATGTAACTCCTGGTATGACTCGGATCTCGTCACCCTTAAACACAAGTGCAGGGTGGCAGAGAGGAAATGGCGTGCTTCATGTGCATCCTCTGACAAACTGGCCTGCCGCCTACTCCAAAGGCAATACCGGCTCTCTCTTCTCACCAAGAAGAGAGCCCTCATCCAAGCCCGCATCTCTGCGGCATCTAATAATTTGGCCGAACTCTTTAAAATCTGCAAGGAGCTGGCCAACCCTGCTGCAGTCTCTACCGCTCCTGTCCCCTTCGAGGCCCTCTGCACGGCACTGGCCTCTCACTTCATTTAAAAAACTCAGGACATCCTGTCCTCACTCTCCTCCTATCACCTCCCCCCGTCTATTCCCTGCTCTTCCTCTGGCCCTTCTGCAGCCACCCCTATCCCCTCCTTCTCTACCTTTCCCCTTTTTTCTGCTGACGAGGTTTCGAGACAAGTCCGATCTATGTAAGTCTTGTCAAAACAGGTCCACCCATGCTTCTCCAAAACCATCAAGGGCCACATCGACTCCTTGGCTCCTGCCCTGGCTGACTTCTGCAATCACTCCTTCGCCTCTGGAGTCTTCCCATCCCCCCTCAAGCACTCCCTTGTGCACCCCCCTCTTAAGAAACCCTCCTCCGAGCCCTCCTTCCCGGCTAACTATCGCCCAATCTCTATCGCTCCCTTCCTGGGCAAGCTCCTGGAGAAACTGGCCATCTCCCAGCTTAATCTCCATGCTGAATCTTTTGGTAGTGTTCACGACCATCAGTCTGGTTTCAGAGCCGCCAGAAGCACGGAAGCTGCTCTCCAGAACATCCGTGAGGACCTGCTCTCGAACCTTGACTCAAACACTCCTTGTGTTCTCATTTTGCTTGATCTCTCCTCTGCCTTTGATACTGTCAACCATACCATCCTGCTCAACCGTCTCCGTGATAACCTGGGTATCACTGGTCAGGCTCTGGCGTGGCTGTCCTCTTTCCTCTCCAATCGACCCTCCCAGGTCCAACTGGGGTCCTTCCTCTCTGACATCTTTTTCTCTACCTGTGGTGTCCCCCAGGGATCTAACCTCTCTCCCTGGCTGTTCAGCCAGTACTTGGCACTTCTTGCCCACCGCATCGCCGCTCTCTGCCCCAATTTTCAGTGCTATGCGGATGATACCCAGCTCATTTTCAGGCTACCCTCGGCCTCCTCCTCTCCTTCCCTCATCTCTGACTGTCTTTCTGCTATCCAGGAATGGTGTGCCACCAATGACCTCTGCCTTAATGCCAGTAAGACTGAGATTCTACTCATCGACACACCCACTCCCTCCTTCCCTGCAGCTCTTTGGCCGGCCTCTCTTGGCCCTCTTCCTGCTCCTACCTGCAAGGCTAAAAACCTTGGGGTCATCTTCGACTCCACACTCTCTTTCTCTCATCACATATCTGACGTCTCTAAGAAGTCACACTAACAGCTTCACCTCCTCAGAGGTATCCTACCTTTCCTCTCCTTCCCCCAGAAGCTCACTGTCTCTAGAGCCCTGGTTCTCTCGAAGCTGGACTACTGTAACAGCCTCTATCTGAATCCGCCTGCCTCTACTCTCCGCCCTTTGCAACTCATCCAGAACAGGACTGCGAGACTTGTCTTTGGCCTCAAGCCCAGGGACCGTATCTCTCCAGGACTGAAATCGCTACACTGGCTCCGAGTGGCTGCGAGGATTAAGTTCAAAACCCTCTGCATTGTCCACAAGGCCTTCTGGGGCCTTGGGCCAAAATACCTTCAACTCTCTCTTCCTAAATATCTTCCTTCTCGAGCTCTTCGCTCATCCACCTCCAACTCCCTCATGGTCAGCCGCTTCTCCAAGCAACGAGTTGGGGGTAGATCTCTCTCTGTAGCAGGGGCCTCCCTCTGGAACAGCCTTCCTGCCTCCCTGAAACTTGAGGAGAATCATCTCCGGTTCCGGAAGCACCTCAAAACCTTCCTCTTTGCCTCCACTTTCTCTCCCCCTCTCCCCTGTTAATATTACTGAAACTGCACTGAATCTGCAACGGGGCCACTTACCTATCCCGGTCCGCGGCCCTGCCACTCTCCCCTGCACTGCCTCCCTGGCAACCCCGGCACGGTGGGACTGTCTCTGTATCCCTACAGCCCCTCCTCCCAGCACTTGTCTGCGCTTATCCTGCACTTGCCACCAGCTGGCCCTTATTATTTATATTGTTCTACTAAACCTGTACTGCACTTCTCCTCTCCCTTTCCCCCTTGCACTTTTCCCTTCCCCTCCACCCTGCACTTGCGCGATCTGAATGACACCTGGCCTAGTAGGATCGTTGTCTGTCTCCCCTTGTTCCCCCCCCTGCCTTGTCGCGCCTTGAAACACTTGTGTATAGGCGCGTTATAAATGCCATATCATATCATATCATATCAAGGTTAATCATTGGTGGGCTGGGCGGAACAAGCAGCCTTAAAAATGAAACTTCATTCAAGAAATGCATGCCCCATCCTCTGCATCTCCCCCAATGGCCTGTGCGAGAGTCTACACGTGGAGAGCCCTGAGATATTCAAAGAGATAGGAATCCTCAAAGGATTCAAACATGAATTAATCTTGAAACAAGGAGCAAAATCAGTGTGCACAAAGTAAGGCCCATACCCATTGGCAACAGAGAAGAACTCAAAAATGGATTAGAGAAACTATGTGAAGGCGGAATAATAGAGCCAGTAGAATCATCTGATTGGCTTCCTCCCATGGTGATAGTACGTAAACAAAATGACACTAGGCACATGTGGGATTTAAATACTTATTTGTGGGTAGACAGACACCCACTACCCAATTGCAATCAGATGTTGACCCCCCCACTATGAAACCAGCAAGATATTGTAAAACATAAGACTTCTCTTTGGCATACTACCAGATTGAGTTATATGAAGGATCAAGAGCTCTCGGGTCATTTGTAACACCACTAGGACCATACAGATTTAAACAGGTGCAGCGTGACTTGCTTGGCTGCAGCCATTTTCCAAAGGTTGATTCAACACCGGTTTGGAGGCCTTGATGGAGTGAATTTCTTCCAGGGTGACATGCATGTAACAGGAAGAGATGCAGAAGATCATGGCACTCAGTTAAACATGGTACTGAATGTGATCAGAAAGAAAGGGCTCACAATAAAATGAGAACAATTACAAATAAGAGTACCTGAATTGGAATACCTGGGACACACCATTAATGAAGAAGGCATCAAGCCCATAAAAAGGTCTAATTGACACCATAATGAAAGTGCTGCAACCCAGCAAAGATCCTTTAAGGTTGTTCCTAATGAGAGCGGTCAGAAATACGAGGCGGACAACTTGATAGTGGTTTTACACAAGTAGCCATTTTATTAAATTATAAGGTTGTGACAAACTCCTCACTTTCCCTAACCTAACAAAAGGATGTCCCTGCCTATAAAACTAAGACTAAAGGAAAACACTCTAATGTCAAAATGTATTTGTCCCTCATATGTATACAACAAAATCATATAGGTATTTATATGCCTGTTCAAATTCAACAAAATTATAGTCATCACAAGCTTTATATCCAAATATCCTTGTGACCAGGGTCGGATCCCCTTCCCCAGGATTAATGCAGGATTTTCCAAAATAAAAGTTCCAATTAATAAAGTTATTTTCTTTTCAATAGCCAAGTTTTGCTTCAAGAGCAACACAACGTTCCTTTCAATAGCCAAGTTCTGCTTACAACACAAAGTTCCTACCCTCTGTGAGGTTTTCGCTTGGCACTTGGATTGTCTTATTTTTAAACAAGGTTCATCACTCTTCCAGATAAAGTATTCCACAAGCTGTTGTTTGTCAAACCAAAACGTCTTTGTCTTCACACTTCTGATGAATAATGCAATAGACTTATCCTCTTTTGAAAAGACAACTACTTCACATTTCTTCTTTCATCAGGATGGTTTTACCACAGTTCATCAAACATACTAGTGGCCTTGACACTTTCTTTCCACCACAGCCCCTCACCACAATGCAGTACTTCAGTACCTTTCCTGGTATACTCGCCTGCCAAGATAAAACTCCTACCTGTACTACAAGTTCTCTGTGATGAGTCTTCCTTCAAACATTAGCAAAGTCTTTGACTTTCCACAACAGGAAGATTCACAACTTCTTCCATAAAGATACAACACATGGATGCTGTTTGTTCCACTGATTAATTTGCCACGAAGAATGCAGGTTATATTCCTCTCCCCCTTGATACTTTCCACAATGAGGGTGTCTCTCCTGTCACCTTTGGGTTTCTACTAACACCAGGTAATTGCTGGTAATGTTTCTGATTCAATTTTCCCTCTTTGAGAAAGATTTTTCCCTTTTTGTTTGTAATGGCCTTTCTTTGGCCCAGGCAATGCTGGTTGTTATCTGGCTTAAATATTTCCTCCTCTTTACTTTGGCAATGTTGGTTACAGTTTGGTTTCAATATTGCCCACTCCTTACTTGGGCAATGATAGTTGCAAACGTCCTCATCTTGTTATCTTTCAATAAGAGAATTGTACAAAAAATACTTTTTCAGTAGTTCTGTCTTCAAAACGTTTGTAAGCAGCCAGCGGTTTATTACGGTGTGCCCCAGGGTCACCTATCAAACTCACCAGTCTCTCTTTGCGTGTCCGTTTACCCTGCTGCTGCTTTGGGTCTGGAACTTCAGACAGCTTGGTCGTTTTCCTGTGTCCTGCGCCTTTCACCAGAAGAGCCTGCGTTCCTCCTTGCATTCTCCGATTCTCGCCAGCCACCGGAGCAGGGCATAAGAAACTGAGAGCTTCTCTCTCCCATGGGGCAGCTGTCACAGCACTACTTCCCGCTGTGCGACCTCTGCAGTTCAGGCTTCTAACTCCTGCAACTCCCTCTGCACCATAATCTGCTGCAAACACAGCAGCTGGGACCCCAGCATCTTCGTTTCTCTGCATACACGGCTGCTGACTACTTCTCCTACTGCTTCTAATGGCCTGCACCTGAAGGGGCTTCAAATAATCAAAAGTCCTGCTGAGGTGTGGGCCATTAGAAACACTAGGCTGCATACTGCAGTTCTGTGCCTCTGGGCCCCTCTTCCTCTTCCCAGTACCCAGGGCATTATGGAACTTGACGTCCCTAATGTTTGGGTTTCCCATGTTTTCAAAGGCTTTATTTTTAACCTCATCTAACTCACTCTGTCTATAAAATATACCTCTAGGAAAGGGCTTTAGAGGAATCACTGGTTGATTCTTTATTTCATAGCTCAAATAAAAGAGGGAATCCCATTTATCAGGAGTAATGGTATTGATGCTTTGATCCTTACCTGTTATATTCCCATGCTGGCCCTAAAGGTTTTTACCACTAACACGTTGGTGCTTTTGGAAAGGGGAGCATTACTCCGACAGCACTCCATCAGGTATTCCGGCATTATGGGAGTCTCACCCTTTGGTCAACCTATTCCATTGGTGGCCTTCTCTTCCCAGGTGATCCAACCGGCTAATACCACCCCCAGGGATAGGATCAGGTAGCGGCTGCCTTCCCGTGGCCACCTGGGAGGAGACTTTAGGCAGGGATTCTGTGAGGACTCTGCGCGATTCATCACACTAGGTATGGTGCAATACTACTCGAAATGGATTCAGGATTTTGCAGATTTAACCCAAAACATTGAGGGATTTGATGAAAAATAAGGTCAGATTTGGTTGGTTAGTATATTGCCAAAAATACTTTGAGAAAATAAAAACGGATAAAAACCAAGCCACAACTCTTATTGTGTTCAAACCTACTGAAATCACTGTGATAAATGTTAATGCTTGAAATAAAGGACTTGATGTAGTGCTGAGTTGGGTTCAAGAGAGTGGAGAAGTAACTATAGTTTTTGCATCCGGTGCTCTTGGTGGCTCAGAACCGAGGTACTGCGTTATAGAGAGAGGCACTAGATGTGTTCTGGGCTTTATGAAACTTTAAAACAAGGATTAGAGGCCTAACCATCATCAGAACGCATCACAAACCCCAGACCTCTCTTTAGTACAAATGGTCTGACATACATCGCCCAGAGAATTGGCTGATGGATGGTGGAGATAAGGCAAAGGGAAAGAAGCACTGGGGGACTGCCTATCTAGATTGCTGCTGATGGAACAACAGAATGATACAGAGAACTCATCATGCCTACAGTCATCTGAGGAGCATGAATCTAGTGTTGCTGCGATCCATCCAGATATTTCCAAAGAAGAATGGCAAAAGACCCAGAAATGGGTGAAGATGCAAACATTCTATGCAAGCACTTACAAGAAGGATGGCAGTCTATTGCTCGAAATTCCAGAGTACAAAGAATTGTGGCGATTACAGAAAATTCTGGAAGTATATTTGGTGGTGACAGTTTTATCTTACCATGCTCCTTTAAACATAAAGTTCTACATCTGGGTCATGAAAGGCATTTGGGCAGAAGTATGAGAAAACGTTGCATGAGAGAAGTACTGGTGGCCAGTGATGCTTGAAGTAGAATTGGTGAAGGAATGCCAACCATGTGAGTGGAGCGATCAGACCACAAAACATGTGCGATTGCCCTTCAACCAAGTGAAATACTACAGATTGTCTGGAAGACACTCACAAGGGACATAACTAGAATCACATAGGATTTATGTTTTGGTGCTAATGGACTGCACTGCCAAATTGGTGTGGTTCAAGAAAGTGTCACCACAAGAAAGGTAATCAGGTTCCTCACTATGTTTGAGAGAGAAGGCATCCCTGAAGAGAACAACACAGGCAATGGAATATAGATCATATGCTAGGAAATGTAGGCATTTTTTAAATATAATGGAATCGAAAACCTGCTAATGGCCTTCTACCACCGAGCCAAAAAAAGGGTTAGTTGAAAGGATGAATGAATCATTTTATAAAGGGCAGTATACAACTGGTTGTAGCAAGTTCCGTGCCATGGTAACAAACCCTCAATACCTACAAAGTCACCCCACACTCATCAAACCATTTATACTTATTAGGGGCAGGGCTTCATGTAGCAGGTTCAATTCCCCCATGGGTAAGCAAAATGCTAACCAAGAGTCAGTGCTAGTTAGTTGTAAACAAATGGCTTATGAACAATAATATGACCATAAATGTTGGACCAACTCGAATTGAGGCGCAAGAGCGGGTCAGGGTAAAGGCACCTCAGCAAATGCCAAAGGGACTGTCTAAGATCACATCACCTCAACATGTCATTAAATCCAACAAAAACACTAACATTAGAAAAGGAAATGGGGAAACTGGTCTTTGAAGGATGTAGTCAGAGGAAAAGGACATCGTAATCTTGAACCAACTTCAGGAAGATTTGGTGAACCAAAATTGTTGAATATGAGAGATGTATTATTGCAACTTGGCCTAAGTATTGTAGAGGAGGTCCCAAGTACAGCCCGCACTCCAACCGTCCATTTTGTGACATATGATGAGCAAATAAACCAGCAGAGAGCCGCAGTGGGGCGCTGTTGTCCAGTACCCATCAGAAGAACAACACCTAACCTGCAGGCAGAGGTCTGAAGGGACCTATGTTTCCCCACGTAACCCCTTCCCACTCCTACGGGCAGCTGAGCGAGCGAACAGCAGGAGAGGCAGTGACGAAGGCGGTGATCACGAGCATCAAGAGAGGAAACATGCGAACAGTGAGTGAAAAAGACTAAATGCTTTGGCAAAAAGTGCATGCCTTAGAACAAGTGAGGGAAAGGTAATGGAGGGAGACGGGAACATTTTATTGAAACTCGATGGCAAAGGCATAGATGACGTGAAACAAAGAGAGAAGCTAGATGATTTACAGAGAAAAGAGAAGGAAAAAGAAAAGGGATTGAGAGATGAAAAAATAAGGAAAAAAGATAGGCAGAGACGAGAACAGTTATATCGCGAAGAGCAAGAGAGGCAACGCGATCATAAACAGAGAGCAGCCAATGATCAGGACAGACAGGAGCAGCGAAGAATGGAGGAAGAACAAAGGATACGGGAGAAAAGAATAAAGAGACGAAGGGATGAGGAAATCCGAAGGGCAAATGAACGTAGAGACCCAAAGAAAGAGGAAGAATATAGGGTCAGAGAAGAAGCGAGGAAGCGCAGAGAATTCGATGGCGCTGTAGGACATAAGCAAAGGCAAAGAGCATGCAATCTTGAATATCTGAAAAGGGAGGTTAAAAAACCACCCGATCCAGTAGCACATTGGGAAGATATAGAAGAATTATTTCCTGAGTACGATTCAGTACCAGGCACGTCTAGGGCGAATATCGAGGATGACTTCGACATCAGAAGCATCGGAGAGACGATCGATAGAATATATGATGAAATGGGGCTACAACAAGTACCCCAAGGGGAGGGGGAAGACGAGCGCCTGGAGAGCACTCAGCTTTACGATACTGAGGACTTCCTCCGAAGTAGTGGAATTAGAGAACTGTCCCTAGACAGGTTGGAAATCAATAAGAACAAAGAGGATACAAGAAGTTGCAGAAGTTGGGCACAGACAATGTCAGACACCGAAAGAGAGGAGCATGAGGAAAAGGAGGAAGAGAGAACGCGATAAACGATTCCCAGGAGGGAAAGGGATAAGATGGTCAGATTCTAGTGGGTCTGCACCGAGGGCATCAGCATCAGCCCCACAGTCAGACCGACACGAAGAAGTATCTCATGGCCAGAGGGGGGTGTCTCCACCACCCTAAGTGAGCCGGCTAAGGACATTGCCAGGTAGGCGGCGATGTGGGAATATTACTCCTGCAATAGACAGAAGAACAATGAGAGAAAAGAGAGAGGGCTATGCGTCCCAATTTCCGTTGCTCGAGAAAGGTAGAACGAGACCACAGTATATTCCATGGCCACACATGGATCGGGAAAACCTGAAAAATAAGCTTCCAATATTGACATCGGGAGCCAGAAAATGGATACACAAGCTAGAAAAAATGACGGGAAGCAACACGTTAGCTATAGGGGATATCAAAGGTCTTTTAATCACCATACTTGGTGATAGAGCAGACGATGTGTGGGCACGGGCAGGTTACCCTGGTGTGACCACAGTTAATAATGCGCATGACGGAGCTCCATTTAACAATTCCAGAGCCGCAGTATGGAAAGCATTACGATTGCTATATCCGGATACTTACGACATGGGAGCTATAATGACACGTAAAATGAAGGAGTCAGAGGACCCTTTGATTTACATCCAGAATTTCCAAGATGCGTGAGTACTCGAGACTGGTGAATCTTGGGGGAAATCCATACCCGTGTTTTACCATATATTATGCCTTGGGCTGCCAGATCAGGTACAGAAACAGCTCAAGAAATTGGTACGAATCGAGGCCAAACTGTTGTCTGAAATACAGTTAACCATAGCACACTATTGCAGGGTGCTGCAAGAAAAGAATCGCAAAAAAGAGGCTACACGAAAGGGTGAAGAGGCAAAATGAGTGCAGAAGAAATTGTCAAAATATGCCCTTGAAGGGGCAATGATAACTAGCACAGACGGGTCGAGCATGCAGCAGGCCAATAATCCACAGCCGAATAATCAGGGCAATACTGGGTTTTATCCCAGGGTAAGATGATTCAGAGGAAGAGGATGGCAGAGTAATGAAGGAGGCTTTCAAAATGTGCAAAATGGGAATCAAGATATGTCAAATGGGCAAATAATTAGACCATCGCCAATTTGTTGGTTGTGCGGGATGACAGGGCATCTAGCATGCACATGCAGAAGTCAAGGCATGATGCAAAACGACCAAGGAACAAGAGCAGGTATGGCGAATCCACCTGTGTTTTTACATCAGGGAGGAAATGGAGTTGCACAGAATCATACGGTGCAACAACAAACGCCAGGAGCAATGCAAAGCTTGCAATCTCAGAATTTGATGACTTTTCCACAAGGACAGTCTCACCAGTCGCTGATGCAACTGTCACAGACAGTAAGTGCAGGACAGGCTGCGAACCCTGAAATGAGGAGTAACACTGGTGATGTGGGAAGTCCATTCTCACAAGGTGGGACAAAATTATATATGGACTAGGACAGCTCACTGGGAACCCTGATGTGTTCTATCCTATCAGTGACACCAAACCCTCACCAGGTACCAAGGGTGGATGTCGTTATAGGGGATAAAGAATATTCCTTCTTAGTTGACACAGGTGCAACACGTTCGTGTATGCATGAAGGCAAGTTTTCCTTATCCGGCGATGCTATGACTACCCAGAGTTTCACAGGAGCTACAAGTCGTGTTCCTTTTACAGACGCACTTCCAGTCTCTATAGGAGAATGTGATATGAATGTACCGCTATTATATTCGCGACAAACCCCAGTAAACATCTTGGGCCGAGATCTAATGACGAAGTTAAACATGACAGTCTTGTTCACGGAGGAGGGCATAGTATGTTCAACTCCAGGAATGCACTATTTGAACGCATGCGAAATGGTTAGAGCATACGCAGGACACACAGCTATGAGGGCTGTACCATTAGAGCCTGAAATATTTACGTATGGAGTATGCATGATAATGGCAGGGCTGCCAGACCTTGCTGAGAAAACCATGAGGACCCCAGATGAATTTCTATTTAGGCCAAGAATACCTATGCACGAGGAAAAGGGACAAGTATTTCCCTTGATGATACACACAGCTGCGATACAAGGGAAAATTGATTGATGGTTGTGATGATGAAGGCCGACAATGGTGCACAGTAATCGCCATTGAAGAAGGATACAGATTGACTGACGTCACTGATGACGATCTGTTTGACGAGCAAGCAGATAGAGGAGAAACAGCAGTTGAGGCGAACCTCACTTTTTGGGTGAAAATGATCAAAAGAGAAGTGCCTCAGAGAATGATGTTGGCACAGAACCGTCCAGAATATTTCGAGGGCGACATGGCCCAGGTGCCTGTCTCAGTATGGACCACAGGCCTCTATGTCGTGGGCTTATTGAAAGGAGTCGGAGAAGTGAAAATTAAACTGAAGCCAGGAGCAATTCTTCCAAAAGCACGACAATATCCCATTTCCAGGGAGGCAGACACTTTCGGCTATGATGGAGCAGGGCATCTTAGTGACGTCAGAGTTGTCATGCAATACTGCAGTTTACCCTATAAAAAAAAATCAAAGGGAGGGTCTTGGCGTTTAATTCAGGATTTACACCCAATAAATGATATTGTTGAGGCCGAGTTCCCTTTAGTAACCTTTAGTCCCTAACACGGCTTCAATCCTATGTAATATACCTGTTGAGGCAAAATATTTCACAGCGATTGACTTGAAAAATGCCTTTTTCTCAATCCCATTGCCCCGAGACTCGCAAGATCTGACCTCATTTACGTTCAGACAAATGCGGCTGAAAAGCACAAGGCTACCCCAGGGGTACTGTGAGTCTCCTTCTATTTTTAACAGAGTCCTGCAGATGGACCTAAGCAATATTGCATTAGAAAGTGTTGTCTTACAATATGTGGATGACATCTTAATTTGCAGCATGAGAGAAGAGAGATGCAGACACAATTCTGTTCAGCTATTAACTATATTGGCTGAAAAAGGATATAAGGTTGACAAAGAGAAGTTACAATATTGTCAACCAGAAGTGCTATACATAGATCAGCTGATCTCACATGAGGGGAAAAGGGTTACCCAAGAAAGGGCTGAAGCCATACTGAATATGGCTACGCCACACACGATAAAACAGATGCAGAGCTTTTTAGGTCTTTGCAATGGTGTCCAGTTAAAAGGATCGAATACAAAAGGTTTGAATGCAAAAGGTGAGAGTCAATTTGATCGAAAACTAAAGGTTCGAATTTTTTTTGTTGTAATTATATTTTTTTTGTTGAGTTTCCGTTTAGGTAATAAAAGTGCTTTTTACCACAAAAACAGGGGTTAGGGGGACCCCCCCCCAAAAAAATGTAAAAAAATAAATAAATACATTTCAAACCTTTTGTTTTCGGTCCTTTTGATTCGACCCTTTTGTCATTCGATCCTTTTAATTCAATACTTTGACCTATAACCCTTTGCAATTATGTCAGGGCATGGGTCTTCGACTACAGCTCATATACCAAGCCTTTACTACAGGCCCTAAAGAAGGCACAGGTGACGAAAGAAAAGATTGAATGGTCTGAGACCACGGCACCAGTTTTAGGGATTCCAAATTATGCAGAGGAATTCTAACTGTTTTCACACACGAATGGCAGCGTTATGACGGCAGTACTCACACAGGGAACCACATTGGGGTACAAGCCCCATGCATATTATAGTGGAAATTTGGACCCAGTGATGAGGCGTAATTTCCCTTGCGAACAAAGTTTAGCTGCCGCATCGTTCGCCATCGAGAAGGCTACAACCATTGTAATGGGATGCTCAATGACGTTGTACGTCGAGCACTCGCTATTTGCTATTCTAGAGACACCAAAGGGCACATTGACATCTCAGAGAGCTTCCACCTATGAAGTGATCATATTAAATCCATCGATTAAAATAGTCCGATGCTAAATAGTGAACCCAGCTATGTTCATAGCAGAACCAGTCACTGAAGGAGAGCCAATACATGACTGTGCAAATTATGAAGAATTCTATGATGAAATTCCCAGAGTAAAAGAACATGCATTGGCAGAAAGAAAAATTGTTTTCGTTCCTCGAGAATCGATCAAAACGATGGACAAAGATATACAGGCGCTGCTGTAATGAAGCACTCAGCAAATGGAGAGTTTCAAGTGCTTCTTAGTGCACGATTACCATCTCATTATTCTGCACAGGCTGCAGAATTATTGGCGTTGATACTCACGGTTGAGAATCACGCAGACCAGGAAGTAACAGTGTACAGTGATTCCGCCTATGTGAAATCAACAGTGCACGCAGGCTTAGCGCGCTGGAAAAGGAGGGGCTACCTCTGAGCGGATGGCACGCCAGTGCAGCACGCAGCCTTATTCGATAGGCTGATTAAGGCACTACAGCTCCCAGTGGGCATAGCGGCCGTGAAATGCGCTGCCCACACGAAGGGGGACAGATTTTATCTCACGTGGAAATCAAGCAGCAGACACAGAAGCCAAGCGTATGGCATCCAAGAGCGAGGCGATCATGGATGTGGAAGTCACAAATTTAAATGAAAGAATTATTGTCGCACAGAGTGAACCTGAAAGTTACAATAATATGGGACAAACACAGTTAATGGAACTCCAAGGGGAGGCACCACAGGAGAAGAACTTTGGAAGTGGCGAGGGTGTTCATTACACCACCTCCGAAAGCTTTTGGCGACAAGACAGCACTTGTAAACCAGTAATGCATATAGCCCTGTTAATAATAGCTCTGGAACAGTTACACTATCCAGCACACATGACAAAAGAGAATCTCACAGCAACACTAGCTGAAGACTGGTTCATACCAAACTTAGCAGAGCATGTTGTGTTTTTTATGGTGAACTGTATAATTTGCCAACAGTTCACGGCTGGGCACACACTAAAAGTAATTAGAAGAGTCATCCCAAGGCCCAATGGACCTTTTCAGCACTTGCATGTCAATTATGTCAGTATGATTCAAGTATGTAACGGGTAGAGGTATCTAATTGTTGTGGTGTGTCCATTCTCTAAATGGAAAGAAGCAGGTTCATGTACACACCCAGACTCTACCTGTGCGGCCACATTTCTAGTGAGAGAGGTATTTCCCAGGTGGGGAGTATGTGAACTCATGAGATCAGATAATGGGACACACTTTGTAAATTAAGTTTTTGAACAGATTAGCTTGTTGCTTGGTATAAAACACAGGTTTTCGTCAGCGTATCACCCGCAAGGTAACGGAATATGTGATCAGCTCAACGGCTTGTTAAAGGAAAGGATAGCCAAGTTGAAGCTTACTCTAACAAAGGGATGGTTACACTGCCTTCCTTTGGCACTGTATGCACTCAGAAACCAGCCTGGTTCTGACCATCATCTTACGCCACACGAAATAGCCACAGGAAGAAGAATGCGCACTCCCCTGACACCCCGAGACAGAGCTAGATGTGATGCCCATTCGACAAGAGAAATCTTAGGGTCTGAAATGCAAAATTACTTGAATTGCATGACATCTTGTCTTACTGTAATTTCAGGCCAGCTGCAGCGACGACGAAAAGGGTGCAGAGCAGCACGGAACACAGAAGGAGATACTACAAGTGACCAAGTTCAAGGACTACGTATTCCATCAATCTTCCCTGGAGACACCGTCCTGGTGAAGAACTACATGAGAAAGAAGTGGGATGAGCCAAGGTTTAACGGTCCCTTTACAGTGGAATACTGCACTACCTCTGCAGTGAAGCTGCAAGGAAAAAGAGCTTGGGTCTTTTTGGGTGACATCAAGCCATACATCGGAGAAGGCCCCCTGCCTGCACCTGACCGCGAAGAGACTACGGACAAAGGGGAAGAACCACAGCACGTGCAGACGCGATCCATGACAAGGAAGAAGGACGCATGACCAGCAGCAAGGCAAAGACAAGAAACTTTTGTGCAACAGTTGTGGCTTCATATTGGACATTCCTCTGAGCAAAAGGAAGTTAAGGACATAAAAACGGACACTCTGTGCATCCTTGTTGCAGGGTGAGGAAGAAAAGTGCACGTGGAAGCCGCAACAGAAAAGAATATGCCAAATTCTGATCGAGGACAAATAATTGGAAGAAAATACATTATCCAGACTCTTTCAACACAGAGCCTTTGTTCGGAATCACCTATAGTGTCCCACAGTAGTGACATCACAAAGTACGTGGTAACATATTTCGATCTAGTGCTAAGATCGTACCCGTCATGGGTGGGGAGGCTCACCAGTATCACTGACTTTCTTCAAGATCCTGAAAACGAAAAGACTGCTCACTGTAATTGCAGAGCAGTTCCTCCTACATCCGGAATACAGCGAGAAAAAAACAAATGTCCCAAGCAGAGGAAGAAGCGAATAGGCTTATTAACGTACTGTTCTTTAACCTAATTGAAGACTGTCCAGATCTTGTTGGAAGAACTACAGATATATTAACATTTCTTTGAGATCCAGCAAACACAGAACGTTTAAGTATAATCCTGAACGGAATTATTATTCAAGTTGCTCTTCACGCACACTGAAATTGCAGAAACTGTTCACAGTGAGTGTGGGCCAAACAGTCCCAAACTTCAGCAAAGGCAGGACAAATGTCCCTGTCACCAGAAGATAGCAGATTGGCAAGTAACTTTTTTTTTCCCGCCTAAACGAGGATTTTCCAGAGCTTGTGGGGAGACCTGTCGGTGTTGACGTCCTCACATCCATCGGAGACCCAGCTAATTCTACGCAGATGAGCATGCTCTTGCATGGTATGGTGATGCAAGTAGAACTTTCTAACCATCAGCAGAACTATCTAAGAAGATTTTAAACTTTCCGCTGAGGGACAGATTGAGAAAGTAGGGCGAGAGACTTCATTTTTGTTATACTGATAAGGACAAAACATGTCTTCGGGAATGAGGCAGATCAGAGGCACTGATAGGGAACTCATATATTTTGAACATGCACAGTAAAGAGACTTGCTAAATTATTGCCTGATTTTGACACTTCCCATAGCCTAGCAAGATAACTGTATCCAGAGATAATAGACAATCCATTGTTCAGACAAGGAGGGGCAATTGTTTTAGTACCTGCAACACATAAACAGAACTGACAGAATCCAGAAATAATACTGTTTAAGAGTGTATTAAAAGTTAGCATCTTTCAACAGATGATCGAGATGGGGATCCAAAGCAGCAATCTCATCCTCCCTCAGGAGGCGAGACATTCGTACATTTCTGGAAGTAAATGCTGTAGATTGACCTACAGAAGTATTATGTATTTATGCCTTATATTCATCATTGTTTTACTGCCACTGACAAAAAGAACTGCATTTTTTTATTGGTGCACAAAGCGTTCCAATTCCAGTGCACCCACCTAATGATGCATGAATGAAGCCTACGAAGGCCCCCAGACCTTACATAGTAATTCCAGTCCCTGGGAGATCTGATGGTGGAATGAATGAACTTGAGATGCATGTGATTAGCAATGACACACACAGTTATGGTAACAAGCAAATTGAAAAGCCGGAGACAGGGTCGGCAGAGTATGAATGTAAAAAGGTTACTGACAACCACACACATGCAAACATTGAATGCACACACGCCAGGCCTAGTGTCAATAACTACAGGACCACAGGGCAAAGAAGAGGGGAAAGGTGAAGTACCAACAATGAGAAGCTCCACGAGTAACGAAGTTAAGAGTCACATGAAGGAAGCTGAGCTCATGAAGAGACAAGAGGAGTTGGAGAATAAACCAACAGAGACAACATTGACAAGCACACGTGATCCAATGAAGGGGACAAGTACAAGTTCTACAATACAGCCATATACTGGACCAATGGCAGAGTGGATGTGGACATTTCTAACAAGAAGAAAAAAGATGCAAGAGGACAAGGAAAGAATCACCAGACTTTTGTCTACTCAAATGGCACAGATGAAGGTACCTGCATCATGGATCAAGATACCTGAGAATCCTCCAGCAAGCAGAAGCCATACGGACGCATTCAAAGATGTAGTTGTAGCAAACTAAATGAAAACCTTAAGAATCAAGAGAAGCCTACATGGAGATGACAGTGAACTAAACGATTACTTAGACAGCACAGCACATTTGGGAAACAACATCTGGTACCAACACATGAAAGAAGTTGGAAGACGCAGTTCAGGGGGGGAATGTTTTGTTTGTGCACTCCTACCTTACAGCATGGGGAAATCAAAGATCTTTGTAGCTGTGGAAATTGATGTCCAGACAGCACACTGTCTTTCACACGTAGCAATGTGCAAGACCAGAGGCCAGTTCATGGGTAGTGATGCCTCAGTGAAATGGGCAACTGAAGCAACTGATCCAAATGAAGATGATTATGTCCAGCACATAAAGACAAGAAACAATGGAAAGATGAAACACATTGTGATCAGATATGAGATGCCTGGAGTTAAACGAGCTGAAATCAGAAGAGAAGCAAACCAGAAGCTAAATGTCCAAGGGAAAACTCCAGAAGAGGCTCAGAGTTGGAAGAACAAAGGACAAATGCAGATTTGGAGAACAGTGCGTTCACCAGACGTATAGGAGAAAGGAGTAGTAATTTGTAGAGCCTGGCTGGTCACTGGTCATTACCAAGGCACCATTGACATAGTACAAAACGGATGCATGCCATTATGGCCAAAGCTTGAAAAACTGCTGACATGGGTCGAAGACAGAGGAGGACCCTTGCAGATAGTGCCACTGGAAAGCCCAAAATTCTGCTTCAGGAATAATGGCACTAGAAAGATGGAAGAGAATCAGAACTGTGGACAAATCTTTTATGCTCCAGGATTGATGCATGGAACTGCAGTAATTATGGATCATTACTGGGCATGTGTCATAAAGCACCAAAGTATTGACTGAAAAGGATACGGTACTCAAAAGGATACAGATGGTAGGGTCTTCCGGATCCCTGTTCACACGATTTGATAGTTGTGAAGTCAGGTTTAGACCTTCCAAATGATACAACTCTCTGACTGATAAAACAGGCAGAGAGATGGATCACTGGAAAGGGCGTGGGTAAGGTATAGGAAGTCAGCCTAGAACAGAATAAAGTATCATAAGAAACTGCCCCAAATTGACTCACTATGATAGAACAGTATTTGACATTAATTTACACACTGACCTTATGCCTAGGGCAGAAGAATCCAGCAGAAGTCTCTTGAGGAAAATCCAGAAGTAGAACAAACGACAAGGAAGGGAAGGTTAGTAAGGGAGACTTATCCCGAACGGAACGAGGCTCACGCTAGATACCGGGTTGAATGCACCACAGGATAGCGTCCAAAGTACTGTTCACAATCGCCTTCCAACAGTCCTTGAAAAGCTTCCTTCCCACGTAGAGAAAAGTATAGAAATGAATAAATCCCCCTGTTAATATCACAGGTGCAGGAGTTGGAAATAGCGCCCTTTTGTGGTATAAATAAAGTACACGCGGTTCTGAACAGCCGCGAAGAAAATAGTGTGCGCGTGTGGAATTACACGTGATTAGGATTCACGCAGTCTTGAAAGCAGGCTTGAAGACAGCGTGCGCTTGTGGAATTGCACGCGAACAGGATTCACGCAGTCCAGGCCAGCAGCGCTTGAAGACAACGTGTGCGTGTGGAATTACACGCGAACAGGATTCACGCAGTCCAGGCCAGCAGCGCTTGAAGACAACGTGTGCGTGTGCAATTACACGCGAACAGGATTCACGCAGTCCAGGCCAGCCGCGCTTGAAGACAGCGTGCGCTTGTGGATTTGCACGCGAACAGGATTCACGCAGCCCAGGCCAGCAGCGCTTGAAGACAACGTGCGCATGTGGAATTACACGCGAACAGGATTCACGCAGTCCAGGCCAGCTGCGCTTGAAGACAGCGTGCGCTTGTGGATTTGCACGCGAACAGGATTCACGCAGCCCAGGCCAGCAGCGCTTGAAGACAACGTGTGCGTGTGGAATTACACGTGAACAGGATTCACGCAGTCCAGGCCAGCCGCGCTTGAAGATAGCGTGCGCTTGTGGATTTGCACGCAAACAGGATTCACGCAGCCCAGGCCAGCAGCGCTTGAAGACAACGTGTGCGTGTGGAATTACACGCGAACAGGATTCACGCAGTCCAGGCCAGCCACGCTTGAAGACAACGTGCGCTTGTGGATTGCACGCTAACAGGATACACGCAGCCCAGGACAGCCGCGTTTGAAGACAACGTGCGCGTGTGGAATTACACGTGAACAAACAGCTCCAGGAATCAGCGTGTGGCGGAAAACACGCTATAGAAGGCCCAAGAAGCAGCTGAGTAATAACTGCAAGGACGCAGATCGGAGGTTCAGCTACACAACGCCAAATGATTCGATCAGAAGCAGCGAGTGAAGTTTCCACGCTACTTATATACGTAATGCCGTAGTTCACGTGACGAAGCAGAATACACGTGAATTTAGCGACGTGAAAAGTGCAGACGTCGTTTTCCCGGCAACGTATCGAACAACCGCCATTTGGAATAGAACGGTCTAGCTGTTCTATGCGCGTAAGAGGTAGAACCACGTCCAGCATGCATGACAGCATGTGGATCCAAAGCATACATCAGACTGCCGAGAAACTGGGGAGATATATGCACAATAGTGAATGTCCACGGTCCAGCATTGGTGATCCCGAAAAGTGACCTGAATATTGACAGTTTCCCGAAAGAAGATGCTCACCTGAGGAAGAAGAGAACTGTGGAACTGCTGGATCGAATGAAGAGAGAGAATTATTTTTCTGCCAAATCAGAAGAAGCTTTTCATGTGATCCCATATGAACACAGGCTGTTCAGCCTCACTTCATCAGTGTTCACGACAATCTTCATGCCAAGATTTCAAGTTGGAGCAAATGCTAAATGGTTGCAGATAACCAGGTGGGAGTTACTGCAGACCATCAACACGACCATAAAAGGATTCAACGCAATTAAAGAAGAGTTAAGGGTGGTCTGACTGATGACTCTCCAGAACAGATATGTACTTGACATGATCACAGCTATAGATGGATGTGTTTGTGCAAAAATTGGAGAATCATGTTGCACATTTATACCATCTCACAATGAAGAAAATGGAACTCTAACAGAGGCCATAGGTATGCTGATGAAAGAATCAGATGATTGATGAAACTGACGAAGTTGACGATGACAGCTGGTTTGGATCACTATTCTCATGGGTTCAACAATGGATGGCAGATGCATTCAAGTTCCTAGAAGCCCTGCTAGTGATGATATTGCTAGGATTCTGTCTTATCAAGATAATAATCTCTCAGTGCCAGAAAACTGAGAAAAGGCCATAGGGATGAAGATCATGATTGATGTCGAACCAGGATGGAAGCCTAAAGACCTGATGAAGAAATAAGAGACTTTGTGAAGGCCAACAATCATGCACCAGAAGGAACAAAGTTTCTATATCCCAGGAAGCATAGAAATTATGTGGGAAGATGGGTTTACTGCAGCCCAAATGGACAGTGTCAACTGATGACGTGGAACAAGGACGAACACGAGAGAACAGCAGGAAGTTTAAAAGGAGTCATAAAGATATGGACCCCAAAGAGACATTTCTTCAGACCATCATGTATAGACCCAGAAGATGAAGAAAGAATGGACCCAGGCGATGTAGTGAAGGTCATTACAGAGGAGCCAAAGAAGATGGATCCAAAGAAAGAGGTGAAAGTGGTCGATGAATCGCCCATAGGGGGGAGTGTAGAGGAGGTTCCAAGTACAGCCCGCACTCCAACCGTCCATTTTGAAGTACTAGGAACATTCACGCTGAAATATGTGATGTATGATGAGCAAATAAACCAGCAGAGAGCCGCAGTGGGGCTCTGTCCAGTACCCATCAGAAGAACAACACCTATTGAAGTACCAATACCAAGGAAACCATGGACACTATGGTACCCATTGAGAAAACCATATAAAAAAATGAAACGAAATGAAGATCGTCTAAGTACAGTCCCTGAAGAAGCCAAAAAGTTCTTAATGGAAGACGAATGGTGACGACACAAGAACCTGGACTGACTCACATATAGAAGAAATGACGACCAGAGAATGACGTAAAGAGATGAAAACTCCATGGACAAGGGGCATCGTGAGCCTAAAGTGAAAGGACGATGTCAAATATAAGAAGCTTAAGCTGTAAGCATGGCGGAGATATTCGACCAGTTTACGCATGTACATATGCTTGGAACCGCAAGAAAGCTAAGAAAATCGTGCGGCTTGCTATGCTTGGTAGAAAGATAGTGCGGCAAGCGCCACCTATACATATCTACCTCAAAAGAAGCGTTATATAAGTATACTTCCACTTTGCACAAGAAGCAGAATTAACCAAGGTTACTAAAGGCCACACGAGGAGAGCTTCATATTTAGCAAAATCGAGAATAAGCGGCAGAAACGAAACTCAGCAGAGGAAAATTGTGGCAAGAAAGCCAAGGTCGTATCAGTTAAAATGGACGAACAGTAACTTAAATTAATTGAAGCAAAGAACAGAATATCCTGCTTCAGAAAGGTCAAGATAAGAAACTGAAGGCAGGTGGTGGGTGAAACGAAAATCAAATACACAAATTACATGAAGAAGAGGCAAATTCACGGTGTCTGAATCACGTGACCAGCTGAGCGAGAAGAAGCAAGACTTTCACACATACGCATGGCAGTGGGCCAGGCGAAGATATCAGAACTTTTCCAGACAGGAGATGCAATCTCGAGGCCAACCACAGTGAAATAATTGACACATGGACACTAAAGTGATGATTGATTGTAACAATAATTGGAGGATGACCGGGGGAGCTAAGGGGCACCCTGCACCTAGCCGACCATTCTGCGTGCTGCTAGGCAAAATGGAAAAGTATGAGTGGGGTTGGTGCCAACCCAATCATAGTGGACCATGTAATCTAGGGTCCTATAGTTAGTAGAACCAATGGGACGTCGTACTTTTAATGACGTCTACAATAGCCATTTTGAGGGGAGGACTTAGATGCCCCACCTGACAGTGTTTATCCAATCCCCTTACTCTGTTACCCTATACAGATATAGTACCTATATTAAAGTTACCTTTCCTGAACCAATAGAATTGCATGCCAACGTTTAAGCGTTAAAACGTCATTGATGACAAGTTTTTAGTATAAATGATGTGTTTTTTATGAAGTTCGTTGGAGTTGTGAAGCGAGAGAGAAGATCACGCATCCGCTGATATTCATGAGACTCCCCGTTGTTTGTACTTGTCATTAAACGGACTCCCTTTGCCAAACCGTTGAATTGTCATTATTGATTTGGTGTTGGAGATTTAATCTGCACCCCCAACCATCTCACGGATGCTGCTATCTTATCTTAAAGTGCTTCTGGGCAAACCCTGACTCTATGGGCCGGTTGGGGGTCCCGGAGTACACTATAGAAGGCCACTTCGGAACATCAAGAAAGATTTGATACATTACTGAACTTCTACCACTGTTACGCCAACTCTCATTCGCATTCTCTCTGCTTCCTTCCCTGTCGCCCATTGTCAGGAACTCGCTGCCGTGCACCTGGGTAGGTAAAGCACATTGACCTCCATTACGACACCGATTGACGTGGAGACTTAAGGACCTCTGCAAAGCATATCCACATCCCTGACGTGGTTTTGCGTCCTCCATACTTCCGGCTCCCTGTGTGGTGCGCACTCACATTGTTGAGTACTTTCCTCTAGTGTGGAAGCACATCGCGCAAGGGCCGGAAGCTCGGGAGTGAGGTCTTGTATTTCAGATAGCAGAGAGCAGGGCGCACTGTTCTCCCAACGGTCTTGTTTTGCTGAATTCGCTGCCAAACTTCCCCTGCTAAAAGAACTTTCCTAGAGGTCCTTGATATCATGAACCAGTTCTACATTTTATGTTTTAGGTCATTGGAGTTTACTGTTTAAGTTATATTGGTGCACTTCCCCATTCAGACTTCAGGTTCAAGGCTGGACACATGCAACACCCAGGTAAGCCTTGCTGCCACATGTGAAACTGAATGTGTTCTAGTCTAATCTGTGCCTACCTTGTGTTACTCCATATACTTTTTGCCCTTTTAACAGCTCTATTGTGCTCTGTCCTCATTACACTATCTTCAGGAAGGGGTGTGTCGAGTAGCACTCCTGCCCTTAGGGAGGTGGACTGTATGTTAGTTTCCTTACCAGCAGTTGAGCTTCTCCAGCATTGGACCTTTCATAGATTTACTCAGACCGGGAATCCTCTGTGATTTTAAAATAATTATATATATACATTATTTCCATAGTAAAAGCAATGAGAATTGCCCATTATGTCCATTGAGACGTTCACTTGTGTAGTCCCTCCACCTCACTTTGGTCCTTTATGACCCTAACCAATGAGGTGGCAGGGCTTAAACTCCACCCTGGGCAGCCATCTTCAGATTTTGTCACTGCAGTCTAACAGACAGGGGGAATCCTCCAGCTCTCTGAGCTTTCTTTGATTTTACTATCTTTAGTTGTTCAAGCTACATTTCAAATTTCATTCTATCTTGTTCATCTAGTCAAGGACTACCATTTGTGACTTTCTGGGATCAGAAAGCACAAGGTGTCAACCTTTTTTCATAGAGTGAAGATTTACTACACACCATGGCTGAGGAAACACCAACTGCCAAGAAGCCTTCCTTGTTCAAGGATTGCAGCAGATGCAGAAAGAAGCTAGTGTACATGAGGGATCCACATGAACAGTGCATCTACGGTTTATACCCTCATGATATCCACCAGTGTAAAATCTGTAAAACCTTCACCAACAAGACTTTACAAGACAGGCACAGGAGACTACTATTACATCTGGAATCCAAGTGTCACTCCTCGGATGAGGAATCTCCCAAAACAGCCCGTTACATCTCACAAACCAACTGATAGACAAACTTCTAAAAGAAAGGCCTGTTCAGTGGAAAGGGGGTCCTCCCCTCCTCATCATAGCAAGAAAAATGTAAATGTAGAGAAGAGCTCCCTTACGCCTTCCTTGAGCTCTCTGTGTCAGAAAAAGCATCATACGGAAGAAAAAACTACCTCAAAAGGTAAGGAGATAACTTCTAAATCTTCATCTGGGGAACGGTCGTCTACGTGACCGCCGTCTACGAGCGGTAGTAATAAAAAGGGTTTGTCGACGTCCAAACCGTCCACAAAGGAAAAACCGTGTACAACCACGCTCCAAACGTCCTTGTCGATGAGCAAATCCTCATCATCAAAATCATCGTCAACGAAACAATCATTGAAGAAGGTGAAGGAAACACACCATTTGTGCACGAAGCTCTCTTCGATGGAGTCAACGTCACAACACTCGCCCACAAAATCATCGTCGACGAAGCATCAGCACCAAAATCGGCAAGGAAAAAGAAGCCAGAAAAAAACGTCCACGGGCACTCCGTCAGCAGCAGGAACACCGTTGATGGAGGATAATGCAAATAAGGCTAAAGACACAACTCCAACCACTCCGGGAGGACAGGAAGAACCTGTAATAATACAATTATCACCAATCAAGGAGTTACCAGGCATCATTCTGCAAGAGGGGTTCTCTGACACTGAAATCATGGGGGAACAACCCATTTATACCCATAAAGAGAGTAGTCCACCATGGCACCCTACCACTGAGGACGTCACGTACCCATATGACCCTATGCTGATAGAATCCATGCAAAGAATCACAGATGAGTTCAATAGGCGCCAAATATCCCAACCATTGGCACCTTCTGCCCCCAGACATAGAAATGCCACAAAGAGACAAGTCACCACATTACAGTAACTCTAGAGGCTCTTCCACAAGTAGTAGAGCCCGTAAATGCCCAATTTCAGATTGGCAGGAGGACCCGTTCTGACTTCACGGACACAGAGGAACCAGAGGAAGGAGAGATCACACACGACCTAGACACACATAGTGAGTGGGATGACTATGTAATAGAGAAACCAAGAAAACGTGATTCCCCAGGGGAAACCTTACCACCTGATGACCTGGTATAGTTTCACACCATTATTGGCAAGGCAGCAGACCTTTTCAAAATTCAGGTAACCTCAGAGCAGAAGAAATCAGTCCTATACGACCACCGGGCTAAGCGAAGAAGGACTGTCACTCCTATCCCTCTTTTAGACAGTCTGGGATGCAGGCGTAAGAATCCTTTCTACACCTCTGAATACACCCGCTCTGGTATCACGACCAGAGAAAAAAATATAAGTCCCCAGACACGGCTCCGGTATGCTTAAGAGGGTACCCAAAACCCGACTCAGTCATCACAGTTGCGGCAAGAAAGAAACTAGCAAACCTCTCGTCACCATTGACAGCACCACCTGACAAGGAAGGACGAAAACTTGAAGCCATGGGCAGAAAGGTCTCATCATCAGCTTCTCTAACCATCAGAGCAGGTAAGGCTCTAGCTAGGACAGCTCGATTTGACCGAGAACTCTGGCTTCGTATATCAAAGCTAACCAAACACCTACCGGCTGAGTTTCAAGAGGAAGCAAGGGCAATAATAACTGATGGGTAAGCCACCTCCGATCACATGATCGGTGCAGCGGTAGACGTTGCCGAATCAAGTTTCTGGCAAATGGTCCACGGAATGGTCCTCAGAAGACAGGGTTGGAGGAAAGCAACCAATTCCAGACCAGAAGTTCAAGCACAAATTTTAGATATGCCCTTCGAAGAACATGACCTCTTTGGCAAAAAGATTGATGACCATCTTAAAGGCATTAAATCGGACACAGCTAGAGCTATCAGTTTGCTGAAAGACAAAGACAAGGACCGCCGCACATTTCGGTCTTTTTGGGGCCCAATCCCCAGATTCAGAGGTTAAAGCAGACAGCCTATGGTCGGAGAATGCAGGGCAGTACCTTGCAAGACAATAAATATCACCAATCTATGGCCAGATTTTTTATTTTTTTTATTTTTTACATTTGTAAAGCGCACGTTCGCCCAAAGGCATCATGGCGCTGGAAAGGAAGCTACCCAATCGAAGAAGACCAATGGAGTGGTCGGGCTTAGAACAGATTAGTTTTCAACGCTCTTCTGAATCCAAGATGGTTAACAGTGGCCCTAAGAGATACAGGGAGGCTGTTCCAAAGTTTGGCCGCGGTGACAGAAAAGGCTCTACCTCCAAGCCTTGCCCGGTTAAACCTAGGGACAGTAAGCAGGTTAGAAGTAGCAGAGCGGAGGTCCCTGTCCGGACGGTATCGGGTAAATTTAAGCTGCAAAAATTCGGCTCCCTGACCATGAATTGCCCGATGAATTTGAGATTCAATTCTCAAAGAGGCAGACGTGGCTCAAATCACACCAAAACACAATCTAAACAGAACTTACAATCCAACCCATCCCTCCTACAGAACACCTTGGTGGGAGGGAGGATAAGCCAACATTACCACCATTGGCGAAACAGAACATCAGACAAGTGGGTGTTACAAGTCATTCGTAAGGGGCACACAGTCACATTTTTAGACCAGCCATCCTCCCTCCCTCCCACCCCAACCACGCAAAACACACTAGAAATGTGCAAACTTTTCCAAAAAGCAGCCATAGAACCAGTCCCAGTAGACCAAAGGGGAAAAGGCTTGTATTCCTGGTTTTTCCTGATCAGAAAAAAGAACGGCCAGTGACAACCAATATTGGAACTAAGGGCGCTAAGGGCGCTAAACAAATTAGTCAAGCGCATCAAATTCAAAATGACATCCTTACAAAATGTTCTCCAATGGTTAAACAAAAACGACTTCCTAGAAACCCTGGATTTGGAAGATGTGTATCCATATCCCGATCCACCCAGCACACAGAGGATTTCCCAGGTTCTCAGTGGGAGATGCACACTTCCAATTCCGGGGTTCTCCCTTTCGGCCTAATGTCAGCACCAAGAGTCTTTACCAAGTGCCTGGCACCTGTGGCAGCAAACCTCAGACGCTCCGGAACAGAGGTTTTTCCATGTTTAGACGATTGGTTAATAAAGGCACGTTCGTTCAACCTCGCAACCGACAATGAATATCCTGAAAGATCTAGGATTTTCCATAAAGGAAACCAAATCCTATCGAGTACTTGCCAAGACAGCCCTCTTCCTGGGAGCAGAGTTGAACACTTGCATCCCCAGGGTACAACCCTCTGCAGACAGAATATCCACGATGCTGCAACTAATTTCATGGTTCCTCAACAGTACAACCACGGGATGATCTTTCAAATCGCTCCTGGGCGTGATGTCCTCATGTATATATCTCATACCCAACTGCAGACTACTAATAAGGCCAATACAAGAGTCTCTGGACCACAAATGGGCCCAAGCACACAGGTCATGGGAAGACATCATCCAACTTCCACCAATTTTCCGCAGAGCACTTCAATGTTGGGGCACACCACAAAATCTCACAAGGGATGCCATTTCAAGCTCCCACATCAATGCTTCTTCTCAGAACAGACGCGTCCCTGCCAGGCTGGGGAGCACACTTGGCAGAACTACAGAAAAAGGGCACGTGGTCAACCCAAGAGTCTGAACTACACATCAAAGCCCTGGAGCTCAGAGCAATACGCTGGGCACCGAAGGCCTTTTTACCTGTACTACCAGGGCAAGTAGTCACGATTCAGACGGACAACACAATCTCCATGCATTATACCAACAAGTAGGGAGGCACAAGATCAGAGATGTTATCCAAGGAAGCACAGAAACTATGGACATGGGAGTTACAGTACAAGGTCCAGCTGAAAGCAGAACACCTGCCAGGAGTAGACAATGTCCTCATGGACAAATTGAGCAGGGATTACACGACCTCTCATGAATGGGAACTAAACAAGGAAGAGACTCAGCGGATATTCTGCATGTGGGGACAACCAGAGATCGATCTCTGCACCACCAGCGACAACCAGAAATGCCACCTCTTCGCCTTGAGATACCCAGAGGTTCGGTCACTGGGGGACACATTCTCAATAACCTGGACAGGCCGGTTCCTGGATACCTTTCCACCGACTCTGTTGATAGCGCGAGTGCTATGCAGAGTAAAGGAGCAATCGTGCAAGATGATACTCATAGCCGTGGTATGGGCTCGACAAGTGTGGTACCCTACCCTCCGGCACCTCTCCCAAGGGTCGCCGATTCAACTCAGAGTGCATCAGAGTTTGCTGACGCAACAGAACAACAAGGTTGTCCACCACAATCCAGCGAGCCTGGTGCTCAAAGCATGGTTCCTGAAAAGCGAAAATTAGCGAACCTAACGCTTCCGTCAGAATGCTGGGACATCATTAAAGCATCTAGAGCTTTGTCCACACAGACCACATATGTTTCGGAAGTGGACCTGTTTCACTAAATGGTTAGAAACTTCACATTTAGATCCGCTTACTACATCAGTGGAGCAAGTGTTACCATATTTACTACACCTGGCAAGAACGGGGCTCTCCTTGCCCTCCATTAAAGTACATCTATCCGCCATATCGGCTTATACAACCAACCCTAGTCAATCGTCATTACTTACCAATCCAGCGATTAAAATAAAATTCTCAAGGGATTGCTACGTACCTTTCTACCAATGCCAGAACCGGTGCCTTCTTGGAGCCTCAACACAGTTCTATCAACACTCATGGAGTCACCCTATGAGCCCATCCATCGATGTGACCAAAAGTTCTTATCCTGGAAAGTTGCTTTTCTAATAGCGATCACATCGGCAAGAAGAATCAGTGAACTGCAAGCCCTCTCGTCGGAATCGCTGTTCACCCTATTACAGAAGGACCGCATCATCCTCCGGACACAACCTCAATTCTTACCTAAAGTAGTATCAGAAATGACACTCTCAGAGCAGATTGTGCTCCCTACTTTTTTCAGCAACCACACTTCAATGGCTGAAAGAGCGCTGCACTCATTAGATGTTGCGCGAGTCCTCAAATTCTACATTCAAAGAACCAAGGAGTTCCGTGCTTCGCCAAGGCTTTTCGTGGCATTCTCATGTCGCACGAAGGGACAAAAAATGTCTAAATAAAGCCTCTCTTGTTGGGTGACTAACTGCCATCAGTCTAAAGGTGACCCGCTCACTAGACCTTCTACAGCTCATTCCACCAGGGGAAGAGCAGCCTCGGTCGTCTTCCACGCAGGAGTAGCCATAAAAGACATTTGTAGAGCGGCTACCTGGAGCACGCTACAGACATTCGCCAAGCATTATTGCTTAACTGAAGACGCCAACAAGGAATCAGTGGTTGGACAGGCAGTCCTCTGCCACCTATTTGTTTAAGGTAGGAGCAGCCTTTTTTCTCTTGCCTTCTCTAGTAAATGTGGCTTAAATTGAGTTGCTATACACTAGGGATACTGAAGATTAACCTTCAGGGTGTATCCAATTCTGCACATGCTTAACTGCTAGGTATTCTATTCAACAAAACAACAAATTTGTTTAAAGGGTCCCTTGCTTCTCGAGTACCTTTTTATTTCAGCCCAGTCGTATGCATTATTGTCTATTAAATTACAACATACTATTACCAATTTTTTATCAAAAATATCAATTTACTTTCATTTTATCAAATGCATTTCAATAAAAGACATTATTCATCATCTTTCAAAACCAAATTCTAAAAATGCTTTATATTGGGACAATTTTGTCCCATAGACAATCTGTTACCTAGTACATTGGTTTTCTGGTACTAGAATTTTATATAGAACAAGTTTTCATTAGGCATCTATTGTTAACACCTGTCTACATTGACAAGAGAACACAATATTCCCAACTCCTTCTGATCATCCGTAAATCTGTATTCTATTCAATCATGTGAATCTATGAAACATCCAATGCTGGAGAAGTCTTAGTTACTTTCCTGTAACTGTATTTCTCCAGCATTGGTATCTTTCATAGATTCACATGTGCCTGCCCGCCTCCCCTAAGAGGCTGCTCCAAGGCCCGGCAGTCATCATACATGTAGTATACATACGGCTCAAAATCTGAAGATGGCTTCCTGGGTGGAGCTTAAGCCCTGCCACCTCATTGGTTAGGTTAGGGTCATAAAGGACCACAGTGAGGTGGAGGGACTACACAAGTCAATGGGGGTCATTACGAGTTGGAGGTAGCCATGGTGCTACTAGCACCATGGCTGCCTCCAAAGTCGTGTCCGGGTCCGGGTTCTCTGAATGGGGACTTACCGGGTCATTGAACCTTGGAGGACCCCGTAAGTCCCCATTCAAAATATCATAGGGCTCAATGGGAATGTGGAGGGAGCTAATAACGGGCCTGCAAATAGCGGGCCTGTTATTAGCTCCCTGGTCCCTTAGCGGCTCCCGCTAAGGACGGCTGGTTTTACCAGTCGGCCTTAGTGGGACCCGCTAAGGGACCTCGGAATGCGGCGGTAAGGGGTTAACGGCACCGGCATCCTTACCAGCACCGTTAAACCCTTACCGCCGCACTCATAATGAGGCCCAATGTCTCATTGGACATAATGAGCAATTCTCATTGCTTTTACTATGGAAATAGTGTATATATAATTATTTTAAAATCACAGAGGATTCCCAGTCTGACGACAGGGAATATTCAAGCATGTGAATCTATGAAAGATACCAATGCTGGAGAAATCAGTTACAGGTAAGTAACTAAGACTTCTGCGGGGTTTGAAAGCATTTACGTCTGTGGCTCCCGAAGACTCGACTTCCGTGATCAAGATGTCTCAGTGACTGACAGATTGCGAGAACCTTCTTACCTCCTCAGCCATGGAGGCCCTACTAAAGGATTTAGTGGCCACAGTGCAAAAACTCCAGGTAGATGTAGCTAAATGCCGTCATGGGAACGCATTGCTTTCCCAGTCCATGACAGCCTTGCAGAGTACTGTAGATCAGGTAGTCAAGGCAGAAAAAACCTATAGGTAACCCTTGGGGACTGGGAAATATGGGTGCGGCCTCTGGAGTTACATCCAGGTCTGACACCTGATCCATTCTTAACGCAGCCACTTTACCCCACCAGTTGCTGCTCACACAGTTCCCTCCCCATCTATGCCCCTCAAATATGGAGAGGACCCTCACGAGTTGAAACCTTTCCTGACCCAATGCAAAATCAATTTCCAAGACCGACCCCAAGTGTATACATCCGATCAGGATCGGGTATCATTTATTTTGTTAAATTCGGAGGAAAACGCTTTGGCTTGGGCAATGCCTAATATAGATGGAAACAGTCCGTAACTCCAGGATTATAATGGTTTCTTGACTGCTTTTCAAACAATATGCAGGCCAATCTATACCGACAGAGCTGCTTGAAATACATCAAAGGAATCGTGATGATATTCACTACATAGCACAGTTCCAGGGATTGGCCACCCAGACCTGAGGGTGCCCAATTAACCATCTTCCTCAAAGGGTTGAAAGAAGAACTGAAAGATGCTCTTAGTCAAATAGTAGATCCTCCTGACTCGTCATCCGACCATATAGCTCTTGTGATTAGGATTGATCAAAGGGCTAATTATTGAATTATTGAAAGGGTGAGAAGCAGAGAATAGAGTTTTGGAGACCAAACCTCCGTTGGGATAAAGAAACACCTCTTTCCAGTGAGCCAGAACCCATGCAGTTGGTGAGCACTAGAGGCCCAGTGTACCCGGAAGAAAGGGAACAATGACAACATCTGCACTTCTGCTTTTACTCTGGAGATGCAGGACATTCTGTGAGAGCTTGTCCGAAAAGGTCATCTCCTCCTTCGGGAAATGCTTCAGCCCACCCTCAGTCCGGAATTGGGGAGCGAGCAATCAGGTAAAGTGTTCCCTTTAAGATTTATGTTCTTTCATGCCTACTCAAGCCATGCATTTCTTCATTGAGGTAGATTTACACATCGAACAACAAAAATGGACAGGAGTCAGGGGACAGGGGAGCCACAGGGAATTTTATAGACATCTTCTTTGCTCATAAGAAGCATATTCCCTTAAAACACCAGATGCAATCAGAAACTATTCTGTCTGGAGATGGCTCTCTGCTCATTTCTGGGCCCATTACCGTAGGTACTGAAGTTCTATCCATGGTATGTGCCCAGTGCCACCATGAGGTACTCGGTTTTTACGCTATACCTGCCCCACATTTTTAAGTCATCCTGGGTACCCAATGGCTCCAACACCACAGCCCCTTCATAGATTGGAGACAACAACACCTTCTTTACTTCACAATAGCCACTAGAATGCACTTTCTCTCAGCCTACCTCATCCTTGTCAAACAACAATCTAGTTAGATTGACTCCATATCCAGGCAATGAAAACACCAAAGCCAACGCTCTTTCCCGAGCCTACAAGGTTTCCTCTGACCCTCATAAAGGTATACCATTCGTTCCTCCGAAAAAAGATAATCTCCATGATCGATAACCCTTTGCAAACCTATGAAGAGGACTTATGAAAACATTCTGCTCCTCATCTGAAGGAACAATTTCTACAACAATTGCCTCTCCATACAGAAGAACAAGGATTACTGTTCCATGATAACAAACTATGGCTACCCAGCCATGCTAGTCAACATACCTTGCTGCATTGGTGTCACAGCGTTCCTGGAGAGGATCATTCCTTCACAAAAATGACCCCTTTTGTAGCCCTCCCTGACGTACCCTCGGCCATGGATTTGTCTGCCTGCTTCATACAAAACATTTTCCAGATTTGTGGACTCCCCAAAATCATAATTACTGACCGTGGTACTCAAATGTATATCTTCCTTCTGGAGAGCTATCAGTATAGGATTGGGAGTCCAGTTAAACTTCTCCAGAGTGATGGACAAAGCTAAAGAGTCAACCAAACCATAGGGCAGTACCTAAGATTTTATGTCACTGAGCAGCACCCAGGGTGGACCCGCTTACTAACATTAGCGGAATTCGCATATAATGACTTCTACCATTAGCCCTTTTCATCTTTCACTCAGTATACATCCTGTCTCTATTCCCGTTCCCTCCTCTAAATCAAGCCCGGTCCCTGCAGCCAATCATTAGGATTCAAGAAGGCCAAACTTCATCTTCAAGATACTCAAAACCAAGACTGACTTTATGCCGACAAAAAAAGGAGAGCTTCTCCGGAATACCAAATCAATAATATGGTCTTGTTGTCCATTGTTCATATTAAACTTCCAGCCTGTAACAAAAAGATCAAACCTTGCTACATCAGTCCTTTCAAGATTATACGTATTATTAATCCAGTAGCCATGGAACTAAAACTCCCATCTCAATATATAATCCATCCAGGTTTTTACGGTTCCCTATTGAAACCTGTCCAACACTCTATCCCATACCTCCAACCTAGAACACACGACCCCTCCTGTTGTTTTGGTAAACGACTGCACTTGATATATGAAGGTGGCCCATACAGCAACAGTTATTTTGTTGGGCATTTGGTAAAGCGTGCCTCTGCCATGACTTGAATGTCCAAGCCTCATGTTGTTTAGCCGGTGTGTCTGATGATCCAAAGTGGGGTTTTACCAGTGATTCGAATGAAAGCTACTGGGGCGCTAGCACTGAAATCCTTTAAAGCCCCATTCAGACGCCAACAGATTCTGATAAAGACAGACAATACCATGACAATATACCCCATCAAACAAAGGAAGAACAATTTCTCTAGCAACATAGGGCGGCCCAACTCTCATAGCACTGAAGTCTAACCAGAGAGCTAGGCAGAGTGTATACCAACTATTTTGAAAACACTTAACTAGTCATCGAAATGGGATGCCAACGGTATAAGTTATATTATAATAATGAGCAATGCCACAAATGGGCCAGCTTCTCCATTTGCAAAAAGAAAATATGCCACGAGCCACTGGTTTCCTTTTGTGGGTTGATGCAGTTTTCTGTGGGTCTGTTGTTAAAAGGTACTTTCATATATTATTTTCACCAACACTCTAAAATCATCCGCAGCTGGTTCTAATTGTGCCTGGATGGGCCATACAGATGTAGCATTTGCAGATGATAGTGACTCAGAATGCAACACAGGATTTTTCAAATACTGTGACATATCAATAGTATTTGCCACTTCTCTGCAATGGGGAGCCACCCACTTTGAGGCTAGGGAGGTGCGCGCCTATTCGCGATACCCTCCCTAGGGGTATGGGCCAGTGGGACCTTAAGGGGAGTGACTCCCCCTTAGGGGATAAGGACTCCTGTTCCTACGAGGAACTCCCTAGATTCCCTAGGGCATATATAGGACTGCCTGCTTAAAAGAATGTAACATGTTAGTATTTGGCTGCAGGCAATGCTGAAGTGAATCTATCAGAAAGAGGAAAAGACGATGTCTCTTTAAGACGAGATGTATATTTAATACGAGTGTAGGAAGAAGGAAGAGAGAGTATAGTATCCAGGGGAAGCCCCCTAGCATGATTGTGCCTTGGAAGGGTGGAGTAGAGCCAAACCACAGAGCCCGCAGCATTTGAATCAGCGAGGAATGCCACAGTTAGACGCTGGGAGGCCGTCGAGAACAGCAATGGAAAACTGCTACCTGGGCAGAAAGTAGTATCCAGGAGCTGGTGGTGGCATGACCATGTTCGCCTTGTGGTGGGTGAGATGCCTGCTGAACGACACATTACAGCTGGGAGAATAAACTCCCTATTGCCCGCATTAGTGGACAGCTGCAGCCCAAGGGGAAGCCGAGAACAGGACTCTGACGAAAAGCCAGAATGAGAGAAACGACAACTAAGAAGAAAACATGAGTGCGTGCCGAACCCTACAACGTTCCCCTACGCAGAAGAAGGTACCAGTGGAGAGGGAAAAACGGGAGTCCGCCGGGTCAAGAGTATATGAAGAGTGCAACTCATCCCAGTCATAAGGACGATATACAAGGAATACAGGCGTATATAAAGAGTGCAACTAGCCCCAGTGATAAAGACGAGATACACAAAATTATGTTTTCTGATTGCCAATGTGAAAAGTTCATAAAGGAGTAACAAATAGCCCACTGAAAACAATAAAGAGGGACTTGAGACAATTACTCTGGGAAGATGGGAAAAGGTCTTTTGAGAAAAGACACAAAGACTGGTTAAAGGAAAGCCCCAGCAGGGCATCTAAGGAATATGAGATAAGAATATCAAGAGAACCAGAGACTAGAAGAAAGAGTATAAAAGAAAGAAACCAGGAGTGCAGGAATCTAAAAGTGGATTAAGTCCCATGCAAAGTAGCCAAGGATACATTGAGAGACTATGAAAGAGTCCTAAGTGAAGACAAGAGTGTGTGAGATTATCTCAAAACAGGTTGTTACCAGCATCAGCTTAAAGAGAACTATTCCCACAAGTGTTTTACAAGAGCTCATGGGGGAGATATCCAGAGCTTACCAAAGAAGATTGTATAAAGAAACTCAAGTATAAGAGAGACACATTTCCATACAGAGACGACCAGGACTTACGAGCAGAAAGACCTTTTCTTGGCTGAGTTTAATTTGGTTAAACTAGTGGTAGGGTCAGGTAGAGTTAGGTTTGCACCGAGGACATTTTACTTTGGTATTTCCTGACAAAAGACAAGCACCCTTTGTTTTGTAGATAGGCAGGGTGATCCCTTTAGCAATGGGGAAAGCTAGGCCTTTTCTAAATATAATTCTGTTAAACGGCGATTCATGATGTCCTCAATGAGTCCGACTCCTTCTTCCGACCTGCCACAGTACATACTGTTGACCAGAATAAACTGGGAGTGGTGTTATCATTTATTATTGTTAGGGCATTTATTAAGCCTGGACCTAGCTCTGGGAAGCAACTGATAATTTTACAAAACATAGGGGGAAGGATATTGTGAGGGAAGCAGAGATACAAGGGAGTGAGGAGCTAACAACGGAGGAGGGCGAGGGCGGGCAATTCGGCAGCAAGGGATCTACAAGCAACCAGGGGAGTGGGTAACGGAACACTCAGTCACAGGGTGGGTCGGGAGTGGAGGGCGTGTGGGCTTGGTTGTTAGGGAGGAGCCATTCCTTGGTTTGTGCTGAGACAAACGTGAACACCTTTTAATATGGGATGCACTTTCTAATGTACAAGTCATTTCTGTATTGTATGTAATACAATAGCTGATGCATAAGTGGGGCAAGCAATACTGAAATACATACCCATACAGTCCCCAACCCTAACTCTGTGTAGCTGTGTTCATCAGAATTCAATTTTGGGTGCTCTCTTTGCCCTTTTTTGAGAACCATGAACGTTTTGTTACTTGCTTCCTTAATTTTTCCCTCTCACTTTTTGAGTTAGCCTTACTCACCTGCTCAACTGTCATGGTCTGGGGATCTTGGGGCACTGGTCTGTCCCCAATGCTGCCCGTGCAGGGAGACTGGTTCTCCCATTTACACTTTTATGTGGTTTTACTTTGTAACAAACACCGCCCTAAGTGGAGTGTTATAGGGACACGTTGTGCCCAATTTCTTTTTTGTCTGGCAATGTCTTTTCATATCTTTGTGATGTGCCTAGGAGAGACTGCGGCAGTGAACTGTTGTTTACAACCGTTTTAAGGTGCACAACCCCTGCCCAATGGTTGTAGTGAGCAAGAACGGTCGAGAACAGTGTTCCACTACTTTCATCTTTAACTGTTAACAGCCCCACTACTTTTTGCAACCATTTTCACCATTCCGGAACTGTTTCTGTGAAGGTGAAGCACACGTCTTCACTTTACCACGGTATATCAGTTACAGCTAAAGTGAAATCTGTTTCAACTCAATTGGCTGTCAACCAGCATGACTGCACCCCTTGGAATATGTGTTGCACGTTGCCCCTTCCTTCCTACCCTGTCCGTTGCCGGAGTCACAGTTCTACTACTTTTTTGGTACACTTCTACCACTACCTCCACCACCTTTTTTTATTGCAATAATGAATTGGGTTTTTTCTTGCTCCCAGTGGTGTCTTATTCCCTGGTTGTTAGAGTTCTCTTTGTCAACTGGAAACAAAAGACTGAGCACAAGAAAATTCAGCCACATTGTCAGAAATATTTACAGATGCATATATAAAATACTAGCTGGGGTACCCGGCGTTGCATGTGTCCTGATCGAGTGCTGTCTCATGTGACCCGGAGGTTGCTCTTTTCCTCATGTCGACAAGTCATGCTTCTGTTTGTTATTATGTTTCAGAAGCTCTTGATATTGATTTTTTGCTTTACGTCAGATGGAGCTTTTCCAAGTGATGTTCATTTTTTGTGCGGCATTTTTCAGTCACTCAATGGCTTCAGCACATTTGAGAAAATGTCGAAGAAAGATTGATTGATTGTGCTCTCTTCTCGTGAATGAACTTAAGTAAACTGTAACCTTGCCATTTCCCATATTTTGAGTGGCGTGATAAAACATTTTATTTTTATTCCCTTTAAAAAAGCTTTAATAAACACTTTCAAACTGTATACAGTAGTGATAGATTTCAAAGGAATAACCAACACATCGAACATCTTGCTTCAGACACTTTTCAAAATGTTGCCTCCTAGTACCAACTGTAGTGAATCGGGGTGAGCATCAGTAAATAAGGGTGTCTATGGAGTGAATTTTTGCATCCTAACATAGACTACAATCTTGCCCCAGACAAATGAGGAATCCATGCAAAATTTGGTAGCAGTGGGTTCAATGGTGTGGATTTGTATAGCCGGACAAACATACACACATACACACATTTCGCTTTATATATAAAGATTTATACAGATGCACCTCCACGCCACCCTCACCTATCCAAAATCAAGTGACGGATCCACTACAAATGATGGATTTGAAAGAGCCCATTCATCAGGCTGCAAAGCTATTGCCTTGCCTCCATGGCCAATGTGGCGGATATCTCCAGAGTTATGCACTCTCCTCTCACATGAGGCAGCCTGCACTTCGCAAGTTCGAATCCTGCTGTAGGGCCAATCCTGCCTTCCATCTGTCAGAGCTCAATAAGTAACACAAATTGTTAATATTGTCATGCTTCTAGCCTGCTTCCTTGCCTTCTGGACTACAGTCCCTCACACTGTTGCTTTGGCCACCAGCTTAGTGCACCTTTGCCTTGGCTCCTATACCAACGGTTCATTACACCTTGGTCTCTTGGCCATCACTTTGTTACATTGTTGTCTTGCCACTTTGAGCACCAGTTACTTTCACTGTGGCCTAACGCCTATGGCTATCAGTTTCCTACACTGTTGTCTTGCCACCACGGCCTCCAGTCGTGCTGCGGTATGAGCTTTCCTTCCCTTTGCCCTGCTCCTCAGAACAGGACAGTCGTTTCGATGCTCCTTTTTCTTCGTCCATTTTTTAATGTACTGGCCAGCAGTGCCTGCCATGGAGCTTCAACAAGCCAATAGACAGCAAGGGACAAGGAGCAGGTCAAGCCTCTGAGGCTTACCTCACCAGCATGTGTCATTCTGCCTGAATATCTCACTCTTCCAGGAGAAAAAGCTGTCTCATCCTTGCTCTTGCCTATGTGGATCTTCTCCAGCAACGTCCTACCTACCAGTTTCATGGTTTCGTCATCTGCAGCAAATCCCTAAAATGCTTGGGATTGGGAAAGGCGTTTCCGGCCTGCTCTTTGTCACCCAGTCGGTTGCCATAAGACTAACCCAGTGACTGACTTTGTTTTGTGTTGGTCTGCATCACAGCAGGAGTGGCCATCATCCTGGATCCTCATCCTCTGGATTGAGTCGCGCTTCCGCTCAGCGAAAATGCGGTGGAACAACGTGTGACCATGGGTCCCAGTAAGTGGACTCCAGGAGCCCGGCCGAGGCTTGAGGACCAGGTTATGGCTGAGGCAACTCACTGACAGCAGGCTGGACTGAACCACCGAGGAATAGGCAAATGCCTGAGGGGCCTGCCCACCTGGCTAGTGCGGCCAGTTTGATGGGTTAACGTACTGTGCAGCTCGTAGTTTTTACCAATGGTATTGACCTATTGTTCATTAGAAAGCACTATTTGTCACATATTTTTACTAAACATGTGCTCCCAGGTTCTGCTGAGTTTGTAGTAGCAAAAACAGAAAAGCAGTGTGGCACCCTGGCTGTCAGTCTGATTTTCCCAATCGAGGATTCAATAAAAGGTGGTTCATTTCCCCTATAAAAGTTACACTGACTCTGGTAACTCATTTTACACTGTGCCGAAAGATGTTTAGTTCCTTCCAGAAATCCATACTCCCACTTGCATGAACACACAAGCACATGCACACCACTACAGTGCAATTTGCAAACCCGATTCTATTTTAGTGGAGCTGGCAATGGATGACTCGTTGCGATCGTGAGTGTCCCTTCCCGTCCTATGTCGTAGGCTGCATATTTTGAGTCACCACACTGTGAAACTCATGGCTCGGAATAGAAGAGCACGGACTCCTCTTTCGGGAACATCCCATTCCCTCACTTAAAATACATCCATTTTATGACCAGTCACGCTGCCGGGCCAGTGACGGCCAGGTTTTTCATAGCACAATATTTTGTTTCTAATGAATTAGCCCCTCCCCCCTCCTGTTAGGTGGGACCCTCCTGTGTGTTAGTTGCCCCTTTAAGGGGATGTGTTTTCCTCACGTGTATGGCCCCTTTAAGATGGGCCATGACTGTGTCATGGCCCAAGCTAATAAAAGGAGCCCCTGCAGGCACGTGAGGGAGAACGGCTGCAGACTCCGTGGAAGGTTGGTCTGAGTCCGTGTCTTCTTGATTGATGTAGGCCGCAGGCCTACCTGTGGGAGGCACAGGCCTGCAGGCCCTGTTGCCATGGGACTCTCGGGCCAGGACGGTGGCCGAGGTCCACATGGTCAGGACCCTGGCAGGCTGTGCCCCCACCCCGATGGCGCTGTTGTCCCATAGTGCCGCGGGGCCTGCCGGATGGACATGACAGGCCCCGAACTCCCACAGGCGCTGGGCCTGTTTGGGTGCGGTGAGGAAGCAGCACCCCAGGGGCGCCTGCCAGATGGACCTGGCCGGCGACCCCCAACAATGGCGACGAGGACGTGTCCACGTGCCCCCCCCCGCTGCCAGTGAGTGGTTTGGGGGGGGGGAGAGGAACATTCGACCCCACCGCGGGTCCAGCGTGGCCTGCGCCTCACTGCCGCTGCGTGGGCGGTGTGGGCCCGGGCTGCCCCGCGGTGGGACGCACTCCCTGCGGTGTTCACCGCAAAGAAGCAAGGAGGAGGCACTGAGGCCCCCCCACCCGTGTGCCGGGGAGGAGCGGCAAACATCGCAGGATAATTTGGGTGCGGGCCGATTCCCAGCAGTGCCCGCAATGGAGTCGCAGATGGAGCTGCCTTCCCCAACCATGTGGGGGAGGCTTGGTCCGCGGCGTCGGCCGCGCGAAGATGCAAATACAAGCGGCCTTTTGCCGCGTGCGGGGGAGACGGAGCCCCGCCCCGCCGCGAGCCGGAAACCCCACCATCAGGGACCATGAAGAATGAGTGGTGCTCCGGGAACCGGAGCAGGAGGAAATGTCGGGCGGAGTGAAGGTGGCTGCCCACCTTTTTCCCGCGGGTGAAGAATGACCGCCGGCTGCCCGGCGGCGAGGATGTCTATCCCCGCCTCCCCCGCTGGAGCCGCGGCGGTGAGGTGAGCTGCCTGCCCCTCCCCCACCCACGTGGCACGCTGTGCTGGCGCTGCGGGTGTGGCCCCGGATGCACCAGAGGAAGGAATGGTGCATCCACGGTCGCAGCCGCAAGGAGAATGAGCGGAACACCATCGCCGCGGGGAGGGGATATGCCCTGCATGTCTCCGCCCTGGCCGCGGCCCTCTGAGGAGGTTGCTCGTGCGGCCGGGGGCGGCGGAGCATGCCTACACCTTGTCGTGGGTGAGGGGGCTGTGCCCAAAGAAAAAAAAGGGACAAATGAGCCGCCGCGGCCATGAGGCTGTGCCCCCCACCCCCAATCGAGACCTAATGGGCGGCATCTGCCGCGATGTGAGAGGCCGCGCCCCCCAAGAAGAACTGGGGCGCCCGCTGCCCTAAGAGAGATGTCAGACAGCCGATCCCGCCAGCAGCCCCCAAGAAGAACTGGGGCGCCCGCTGCCCCCACGGAAGGAGGTGCTGGTGGCGATGCCACGAATTAATAAAGAACTCTCCACCTGGGGAGAGGATCCAACCCACACCCTAACAGTGTCCGCCACACTCAAGTATCATCCGCAGTCGGAGCCCCCGTAGTGATCCCGGGCCGCGGGCGGTGTGTGTGGCGGCGTTGAGGAAGATCAGAAAGGGGAGGAAGAAGGTATGCCCCCTGCTAGATCGAGCACCACTGAAGCAAGGCCCGGGGCGCGTGGCGGTGACGAGAGAACTAGAATGCTAGGCCCTGCCGGAGCGGACGCAGTTCCAGCTGCCCGGGCCATGTGGTGGTGAACGAATGGCATGGGGCCCCACTTCAGAGCGGCATTGGGGAGAGCCCCTGCCTGTCTTCGGGCCCGGCGGTGGGCGCATCTGGAGGGTGCTTGGTTCTGGGGCAGGGCCGCAGTGCTCAGGGATGGGCAGACTGAACACCTGCCGGACCCCCAGCATGATATCGGGCCCGGCGGTGAAGGAAAAGGCGTGCTCCAGCATGGAGAGGCACCTGTGGGTGCATGGCATGATCCTGGGCGACCACCAGTGGGATCTTGGCCACAGTCAGTGACCATCATGAGGGCCAGAGCACACAAACAAAGATGGGCAAATGCGACATCCCTGCCCTGCAGGGCCCAGACTTGAGGTGGTGCCTGGGGAGGGCCATGCTGCCCAAAGTACCCCAAGGAAGATCTGGCGCCGGGCAAGGGCAGTAAGAATCAAGAGCCCCGCGAGGTCCCAAGATGCCGGGTGGCAATCGAGGTAGCGGCTCTGGGACAGAGGTGCCCCAGCAGCTAGTCCCACGGCGTGGCCCGCTCTGAGCACATGGGACACGTAACAGAGCTGCGGCACCGGTGCCCACAGAGCCGCAATGCCTCTACCGGAGGGCCTCCACTCTCATGTTCATTGAAGTGTCAGGCCAGGACGTTGGAGCGATCGGTGCACTGTACACCGGACTAACAGTGCCCTCCAGGAGGTGCTACATGGGACAGGAGACATTCTGTACTACCGGGCCCTCCGTAAAACCGGGTATCCTTGCCCACATTCGGTGCCAGTGTGGTCCAGCGAGGGATGTGGCACTGGCAGGGCAGGAAAAGGAAAAGACCCTCCAGGACCGGGGAAGAGGCGCGATGCGCAATTTCAAACCAGAGGTGGCAGCCAGACAAGACCTGGCACAACGCTACAGTGAGTGGAAAGGAGGGTCAATCAGCAGAGGAGTGATCATCTCCCGGATCAACGCCATCGAACACAAGCGAGTCTGCTCGACATATTAGTAGCCCGGGCTGTCCGCTACTGGGAACACCCTGGCTGCCTGCTGCTAATGACACTCTGCTTGCGATGCCATCGAAGGGGCAAGCTCAATGGGGTTTGGTGAAGACACCGGCCGGATCCCTGAGTTCAATCGACACCTGGGGTGTGAACAATTGACCAGGCAGCTCTGGGCCCTAAAACCAAGACTCAGTGCATCAGTCGAGAAATGGGTTGCAGCTCATCATGAGTGCTTGTGCGCCCTGCTGTGCCCCTTGGAGGAAAGAGATGTGCCAGATCAGGGGAGCATCGCCAACAAAAAGGGGTGAGTGCTGCCATGTCACTCCGCACTCGATCAACACCACAGTAATCTGTCAACAGCACATGAGCAGCCTGGATGCCCTGTGACCGGCGTCTCGCTACTCTGCTCCGAACGTCAAGTGACTATGCCGATGTGGCCCCTGGTACCCGCCAGGTGCAGCTTTGCCGGCCGTGAACTATACCATCAATGGACCTGAACTCGGGAAGTGACTCCTGAACGGACGCTGCTGGGAAATGGACGGGTCTCCTGCTGCCTCGCGATTGTTTAAAGAGGACTCAATATTCTTGTGTTGTGATGCTGTTGACCTGCATAGGAACTACATGCTTTAAGGGGTCTCAGTAAAGAATAATAAGGTGAGGCTGTGATCCCACAGTTGCATGTAATACCAACCGCCAACCACGGCGTTTGTTTCTATGTTACCGTTCAGAGCCCCAGGTTAATAAAGGGTTTTGCAAACTGTGGCGGAAAGGCCGGTGGTCCTCTGGCAGCCCACCTGCCACGACTGTCACCTGTTGAGGGTGTTTAGAAATGGGACAATATATGTTAAGTCTGTAATTAGTAGGCGTTAGGTCTTTAATTGTTTGAGTAAGCAAAGTATGTGGTGGTGGAATATCTTATTATTTGTCTACCCCACAAGTTCTAAACCGACAAGAATGTCATTGTTTTATAACAGGTGGGATGCCTGTGTGTTTCAATATTTGTTTGTTTTTGTTCGTTATGAAAAAGGAGGAGTGTTAGGTGGGACCCTCCTGTGTGTGCGTTGCCCCTTTAAGGGGATGTGTTTTCCTCACGTGTATGGCCCCTTTAAGATGGGCCATGACTGTGTCATGGCCCAAGCTAATAAAAGGAGCCCCTGCAGGCACGTGAGGGAGAACGGCTGCAGACTCCGTGGAAGGTTGGTCTGAGTCCGTGTCTTCTTGATTGATGTAGGCCGCAGGCCTACCTGTGGGAGGCACAGGCCTGCAGGCCCTGTTGCCATGGGACTCTCGGGCCAGGACGGTGGCGAGGTCCGCATGGTCAGGACCCTGGCAGGCTGTGCCCCCACCCCGATGGCGCTGGTGTCCCATAGTGCCGCGGGGCCTGCCGGATGGACATGACAGGCCCCGAACTCCCACAGGCGCTGGGCCTGTTTGGGTGCGGTGAGGAAGCAGCACCCCAGGGGCGCCTGCCAGATGGACCTGGCCGGCGACCCCCAACACCTCCTAGTCTTATGCATTGTTTCCTGGTACTCACTAGTTGAAAGCCTGGTTGTGGGAGTGATGCCTTTATTGCTGCATGGGGGTGGGCCGCCAGGCTGCGAGAAGGCGACTATTGGACGGCTGGTCCATAGATGGGCAGCAAGAGAGAGAGCGTCTCAACGGCTCTTAACTTCCGCTCATTCGCTAGGCCCCAGTATTAACAACCAGGTCGAGGGGTTGGATTGGGAATGTATGGTTAGTGGTGGCATTCCCAGCACAGAACAATAGAAATAAAAGCAAGCAGACGACAAGGAAAGCCACTTTTCAGTTATTGTCCCGTGCTGGGCACACTCCAGGCCACGCCTATCATTTAGGCCACACACCCTCATTACAACGCCCCCTCTCGATTTCTCGGCTCACTTAAAGCACTGAGAAACCTATATGAGGAGTGTTATGTTTAGTGTTTAGTTTCATTCCTCTTTTAAGGTATATAAATACAAATTATACAACGTGTCTTCATATCCTTAATCACTTTAAAGTTCATACAGGTCTTGTTGACAGGTGATGTCCAATAGTTAAGTAAGCGTTTTTTGTAGCTTATAGGATGTTAAGCAGGCATTGTGAACTCATATAGTTCCAACACAGAATGTATTCCTACGTTGTAATATTCTGGAATTGTTGTGATTTGTCAGTTGGTGTCTGTCACTTGACAGAGCCTGCTGTCGCGTATTTGTATCCTAATTGTTACGGAGTGGACCTCCGATATGTGTTTCCCCTTTAAGGGGGCGTTGTACCTTTATACTGTGTTGCCCGTCATGGCCCAAGATAATAAAAGGAAGCCCGCAGGCACATGCGGGCAGTACGGCTGCGGACACCATGACCAATTAATCGTGTGTGTGTCCTTTCTTGTGCAGGCCACGGCGTCATGGGGCCTCCTACACGGCCAGCCAGACAAGCCTGCCCAAGTCAGCAAGGTCAGCCTTGCCACCTACTGAGGCACTGAAGCCTCCCAAGTGCTGGTGTCCCATAGCACTACAGAGTGGGGCTGGTACGATGTCCCATGGCCAGCCCCCACCCTTCTGACCTCCGAGGCCCTGGGCCTCCTGATGCTGGTGTCCCATAGCATCTGATGGGGGAGCTGGTCTGATGTCCCATGGCCAGCTCCACCCTCCAACACTAATAAATCCAGTTAAATCATTTCAACGTGTGGATGTTATCCTAACATTGGCGACGAGGATTATTGGCGACCCTCCCCCCGACTGCGTCGGGCACGTCTCCGTGGTGACTGCACTACCGGCAGACCTTCAAAGGCTGAGCGCGACAGCAGGCGGAAGATTTGAGTTCAGGAGGTGTGACAGGGAAACGTGTCAATTTCGATTACAAGCGCCAACGCTGTTTAGTTGGCCAAAGCGGGGGCCTCAACGTAGGCTGGGTACCGCTGATGCTCGAGCGGCTAAGTGCCTGTCACGCGCCTGGCTTACGCCGCAAGCTGCGGCTCACATTAGAAATCAGCGGTGGTTTCTCACCATTGTTCTGCGCGCGCCAGGGGGCGTGGCCGCCTGCAATTAACAAAGCGGGTGTGCTCCTGAGCTCCGCATTGCTGCAGCATTGTGACGCCAGTTACCAGGCAACGTGCGTCAATAAAGGTAGCAATCCTACGCCCTCCCAGCTGGGGATTATGATGTCAGCTACTCGCTGCAGCAGGCACATGGGGAGGTGCCTCGCAAAGCAATAGATAAACGATTCAGGACCGCTGAGCAGAGGCTAATGCACAGTGCATAGAGTTCTTCTATTGCTCAACTATTGACTTTCACACATTGTGTGCCTCATCTCATCTGGAAGACTACCAGGAAGCAGTTCACAGGGATACAAATCAGTATTGGCAATCCACACTTTATCGAATATGGCAGCAACAATACCTCGACCCACATCTTTCCTTGATGAGCCTGGTCGTCCTACTATTAGGTAGGATAGGTGGAAGATTTTTTTGAGAACTATATGGGGCCATGGGAGGAGATAGGTTCAGCTCTGCAAGAGAAAAAGCATTGCTGCTACATAACCTAGGACCAGAAGAGGGCAGTATATTTGATGGGTTGTCAAGGACCCAGGGGGCAGAAGGAGGAGATGCAGACGAATATGCCACAGCTTTAAAGCAATTACAAGACCATATGAACCGAAGAAAAATTTAACATTTGAGCGACATACATTTTTCCAGCACACACAAGATCCATCCGAGTCTGTAGAATCCTATATAGCCTCCCTGAGAACATTAAGTCACACATGTGATTTCGAGTCATTGACTAACTCATTAATAAGGGACCAACTGGTGAGATGCATAAACAACATGAGGATTCAAGAGAAGTTACTTGCTAAAGACATTAAATTGGAAGATGCAGTTGAATTGGCCAGAAGCATAGAGCAGACCACTCAATACATTAAGGAGTTGAAGGTTGATAAGCAGGCTCCTCATGCCGTCTGCGCAGTCAGTCAAAGAAGGAAACCTAGTTTCAGCGCAAACAGAAGGGAAACATGGAATTCAAAATGTACAAGATGTGGTAGCCCTAAACATGGTCCGAATTCCCCTACTTGCCCGGCCAGATTTGCTGAATGTTTTAAATGTAAGGGCAAAGGACATTTTGCCAATGTTTGCAAGAGTTTGTCAATCAATCTGGTGGAATCAGGATGGAGCAATGTAGAGACACACCAGACGACATATAACACACCAGAGATGACAGCCACTCAGGAGACTGCTCCGAGGCATGTCTTTGAGATTTCAGCCATCTCGGGTGAACAGAAGGGACCTATAGATGAGTTTGAAATTGAAGGACATAAATGGTGATTAAGGTTGACACATGTTTGCCGTGGACCATCATATCAGGAGAAACCCTCAAAAACGTACTAGGAAAAGATCAGAACTCACTCAAGCCCACGGATGTTCAACCCTGTGGTTATGGAGAATCCTCCATAGACATTCTAGGACAGTTCCATGCGCAAGTAATGTACAAAGGCAGGAAGTGCCCAGCAAACATTTTAGTAGCGAAAAAGGGTGCCTCATTACTTGGATGGGAGGAACAGAGGAAATTAGGGGTGAGAGTTCAAGCGAGTGCACCAGATCCAGTCACCATTGCAGAAATGGAGGATAAATGGTCCAGGGAATTTCCAGAAGTATTCACTGAAAGGCTAGGCAAACTTAAACATTTTGAACATCACATCAAGCTCAACGGAAATGCCCAGCCGATTGTTCACAAAGTGAGACATGTACCTCTGAACATGAGAGAACTACGCGAAGAACTGAATGATCTCATGCGCAAAGGTGTAATTCAGCCTGTGACAGCGACGGAATGGTTATCACCGGTGGTACTAGTCACCAAAAGCAACAGAAACTAAGACTATGTGTGGACCTGCGGAGTTTGAACCAGAACATCTTAGTTGAGAGACAACCTCTACCGATTATATCTGAAACTCTAGCCACCCTGGGTGAACCCAAGTGGTTTTCTGTAATTGATCTGTCGGCAGCGTACCACCAGGTTCCACTCTCCAAACAATCTCAATATCTTACAGCTTTTATTACACCTGAAGGGACATTCAAATTTAGTCGTATGCCATTTGGCCTGGCATCAGCTGCTTCCGTGTTTCAGAAAGTTATGGAGGAAATTTTGAAGGGACTAGACAAAGTAACTGTTTTTCAAGATGATATATTGGTGTATGCAGAAAATGAATGTGAGCATGAGAGAGTGTTGAGAACTACTAAATAGGCTTAAAGAGGCAGGTTTGACAGTTCAAAGAAGTAAATGCAAAACAGCTGTTAAGGAAGTAGAGTATCTAGGTCACAGGATTTCTAAAGATGGTATTTCACCTAAAAGATCACTTGTGGAAAGTATTAGTAATGCCCCTCTGCCTAAGGACAAAGACCAATTGCGCTCATTCATGGGCTTAGCAGAATACAATCACACATTTGTGAATGGGTTTGCAGTAATATCATCTCCACTTAGGGATTTACTTAAGAAAGGTGTGAGATTTGAGGGGTCTAAAGATTGCCAAGAGGCCTTTATGTCAATTGAGAAGGGAATTACACAGGCGCCATCTTTAGGTGGATTCATTTCAAGCAGGAAAACCACATTATCAGTTGATGCCAGTATTCTAGGGTTGGGCCCAACGTTGGCCCAATACGACTCAGGGAAAGTTGAACATGTGATAGCCTTTGCATCAAGACCACTGAGAGGTGCGGAGAGGAATTACTCCGTAATCGAGAGGGAGGCATTGGCAATGTCATGGGCCATATCACTTTGTTTTTCTTATGGGACCAAGCATTTCAGGTAAGAACGAACCACAAACCATTAGTGCAGTTAATGAGCAGTGTTGACTGGGCCAAGGGCTCACCAAGGATATCTAGGTGGATGGTGGAGTTGTTGGGATACAACTTTAACGTATGCTACATACCTGGTAAAGAAAATGTTGTGGCTGATTGTTTATCCAGGTTGCCGACTGAAAGTGATGAAGATGCTGAAATCACCAAGGAACAAGAGTTCTGTATTTCTTAAATAGAGTGTAATGCCATAGATAAGAGTGAATGGTTGCTTGCGGATAAGGAGGACTTGGTATTGAATCAAGTTAAGATCTGGACAAAAGAAGGGTGGCCTCAAAAAAATGAAATTGACAGAAGTTTTGAGAGATATAATGAAGTGAAAGAGGAACTGAGCTTGTCAGAAGATGGTTGTAAACTCAGAAGAGGAAGTAAATTAGTGCCTCCATGTGGTGTCAGATCCCAATTAGTGAAGGTGGCTAACCAGGGCCATTTGGGAATGGGAGGCACCAAGAGGTATTCAAGGCAATCATTCTGGTGGCCTGGGATAGACAGTGATGTAGAGAAAATTGTTAGAAATTGTAGGGAATGTGTGAAAAGCGATAAAGGCAAGGTTGTGAGGGAAGTTCCACTTGCTCCAGTGAGTGTGCCCAGTGAGCCATGGCAGAAAGTGGCAATTGACCTGGTGGGACCGATACACGAACTTGGTGAAGGGTATAAGTACTTAGTGGTAATGATGGATTACCATACCAAATGGATAGAATGGAAAGCACTTTGTGAGGCTACCACGACAGAGATGATATCATTTTTGGAAGAAGTGTTTTACAGGGAGGGTTTTCCATCTGAGTTAGTCACCGACAATGGTGTGCAGTTTTGCTCGGACAGGATGCTAACATTTTTGAGGAATTCAGTATCAAACATGTGCGAACAGCGCTATATCATCCTAGAGCCAATGGCCTAGTAGAAAGGGCTAACAGGTTTGCGAAGAGTGGAATACAATTGGCATTGACTTCAGGGTTAGGATGGTCAAAATTGCTTGATTTGGAACTATTGTACAACACCACATTCGATAACGAAAATATCGCCATTTATGTCATTCAAGGGCAGACAACCTGGAACCAAACTTTGTCCAGGTTGGCTGGAAAGGGCAAAAAGTGAAGATATCGATTGTGAGAAAATCATGGTACTCATCAGAGAGGCACAGAAAATGTATAAACAAAAGTTTGACGAGGTCAACAAAACCAAGGAAACAAAATGGGAGAAGGGTAATATGGTTTTGATCAAGAATCTCAGGTTAAGTTTAAAATGTGTTAAAGGGATGAGGAACAATGTAAAAATAAGGAGGTTGTGGGAGTGTCTGATACTAATGTAAACACAGGACTGAGCCTAGATAGAGTAAGAAATAGACCAACATGGCTCAAAGACTTCTATGTAGAATGAAATTCAATTAGCAGATGCCAAGGGAGGAGATGTGTTAAGTTTGGTGTTTAGTTGCATTCCTCTTTTAAGGTATATAAATACAAATTATGTGTCTTCATGTCCTTAATCACTTTACAGTTCATACAGGTCTTGGTGACAGGTGATGTCCAATAGTTAAGTAAGCGTGTTTTGTAGGTTATAGGATGTTAAGCAGGCATTGTGAACTCACATAGTTCCAACATAGAATGTATTCCTACGTTGTAATATTCCCGAATTGTTGTGATTTTTCAGTTGGTTTCTGTCACTTGACGGAGCCTGCTGTCGCATATTCATATCCTAATAAATCCGGTTAAATCATTTCAACGTGTGGATGTTATCCTAACAAGGAGCCTTAATATTATCATGTTGGCTCCTCTTTGTTGTTCCTGACACTCGCCACTTCGGCCTGGCAGCGGGTGCAGCGCTATGCCAGTAAGCAACATTCTAGGCACCTTGCTGCTTCACCGTCCCTACAGTCCTGCACCAGCCTCCCCTTCCAAATAAATACCCCATCATTAGAACTGTATAAAGGATCAGGTCCAGCTGCCAGAGGGGCTCGGGAGCCAGGGGAGAACTGGACCCGCCTCGGGACGTGGAACTGGTAGTGCTCTGGGGCCCCCTAAAGGAATATCTGCCTTCAATCCAGCATCGGCTGATAACATGAGTGTTTCATGATGCAAATGACGAAGTTATGGGCTGGGCCGATGCATGTTCTTTTCTGCAACCTACCCCCTCGAGCCTGTAGAATTAGGCACCCTCCTGAAATGGGCTCGCAGGAGAGGAAAGGGAGGCCTGAGGTGGACTATAGAAGCCCAAGGCAGTCAGTGTCTATGATCGTCATATATTATTCCTGTAAAATCCAGAAAACCTGACGTGTGCGCCTGATGTGAAAAGCTAAGGCAATGCCAACCCCCACCCCCAAAAAATCCTTTATTTGTTTCAGCTGTTCCATATAGTACAATGGCATTTCTGTGTGGCACTCAGAATGTCACCGGAATAAGAATCTGCAATGGTTTAAGCATTTTTCCCTAAGTCCCTGTCAACAAAAACATGTTGGTATGCCTTTTATTAGGTTGGACTATTGGGTGGTGTATTAGCACCGCCTATAAGCCAAAACTATTGCATTTAATTACAGATAGGGAGAAATGGCACATGAGGAAGGACATGAAGCGTGTAGGTGTTGTTTGATTATTTGCCCACCCATTGACTGGCCATGCAAATCCCTGTGGCCATTCCCACCCAGTCCCTGCTCCCCACCCCGCCCAAAAAATACCTTCTCATGGGAACTCTTTGAGCTCGCTTTATTCAAGCCTTACTATCAAATGTTGCACTTGAAGGGCCTGCCAGTGTTTCTTCAAAGCAGTCTTCTGAGAGTTAATGACTTATTTGGAGTTGTAAATGTGCAACTGGTTTAATACACATTTCTCTTAACCAGGTCTGGCTTCACCTGCTCTGTTTATAAGCACTATGCAAATCCTTCACTGAAGTCCTCTGCAAAACAAGCATTGGCAAAACCAACAGTGTTGGTTTGTGGATAAGTATTTGGCATTTGCCAGGCAAAGCTATTAGATGCCTAAGTGCTTGCACCATTTTGCACCTGCTACCATCAATAGCCAGTTAATACTACTATTGCGGTGCCCAGCCAGTGCCTTTCCCATGCCCATTCAAAAGTCCATACTTCTGGCATTGCCAATGCTTATATGTAGTGCCATTGGTTTCCCGGGAACAAACGTGGAAGGACAGTAGAGTACATTAGAGGCCTTGTATATCTAGCATGCGTGAAGTGTGCAAACTAGGGCAACGCCCTCGCATAAGAAAGAAGAGGTTATTTTCTGAATTGCACATTGCATGGAGAGCACTTTGCTCAGCTTGCGGTACAGTGTTATTGTTATTGTTATTTTGCATTTATATAGCGTCTTATATACCATTGGTATGGTCTGAAGGCGCTGGTAGGTTGAACGCCCTTGGGAACCGAAGTTCATATCAGTAGAGAGAGTAGAGAGAGTAGAGAGAGTCAAAAAGGGTGCGTGTGAGCACCGGGTATGTGTGCAGCTCGTGCGGTATCCGTGTAATAGCTGCATTCTAGCGGTAGGTGTGCTGGTTGAGAGGTCAGGAGTATGTGTTCGTTCTGGCAGGATTTATCCAGATCGGATGTGGCTGCGTTAGGCCTGAGGAGAACGCCTGGCTGGGGGGTGTGTTACCGGCAGTGATTACTTAGAATGATGTGGAGTGAGCGGCGAGTGTTGGTATGAGAACAGTTATACCGAATCGTGTCATAGTATCACTGTGTTCTAGTTGAGTGGTGATGTAAGGAGAGAGTAAGCGTGCTGGTGGGATAAGATGGGTTATATGCCCTGACAGATATTCTCTGCATTCCATATCATACTATATACGTCTCGTGCTCCAGCCGTTCCATGCACTCCTATCCACTCCATGCATCCCAGTCTGCTCCATATATTTCGGTCACGCATTCATGCATTCCGGCTTGCCGCATTTGTTCGATTTCGCTCCGTGCACTCCAGTTCACCGTGCGTACTCCAGTCATTGTGGGTTATATGCTCTTTAAACGTTCTCTGCGTTCCAAACAATACTTTATACGTCACGCAATTCTATGCGCTTCACTCTGTTCCATGCCCTCCTATCCACTCTTGTGTGCCCCACGCGTGCACTCTTGTCTGCCTCAAGCATGTACTCTTGTCTGTCCCATGGATGCATACCTGTCTGCCTCACGTATGCACTCTTGTCTGCCCTACGCATGCACTCCTGTCTGCCCCATGCTTTACGCATTTCGCAGCTCTACATGTTCGTCCATTCTATGCACTCATCAGTATGCAGTCCATGCTTGTTCGTTCTACGTACTCCTCCGCTCTACGCAACATGTCCGTTCACTCTGGGCACTCGTTCGCTCTAGGCACTCGTTCGCTTCGGCATTCTTCCGCTTTATCCCCTCACATGTGCTAGGCATTCACCTATTTTACGCACTTATCCTTCTATACACTCATCCCACCTACGCGCACACCTCCTCTACGCACACACACCCTCTATGCACTCACCCCCTCTATGCACTCACCCCCTCTACGCACTCACCCCCTCTACTCACTCACCCCCTCAACCCCTCTATGCGCTCAACCCCTCTACGTACTCAGCCCTTCTACGCACTCAACCCCTCTACGCACTCAACCCCTATACGCACTCAACCCCTCTTACCGCTCAACCCCTCTACGCGCTCAACCCCTCTACGCACTCACCCCCTCTACACACTCACCCCCTCTACACGCTCACCCCCTCTATACGCACTCATCCCTTCTACGCACTCATCCCTTCTACGCACTCATCCCTTCTACGCACTCATCCCCTCTACGCACTCATCCTCTCTACGCATTCTTGCTCTCTACGCACTAAACCCCTCCACGCAATTCAACCCCCGTTACACACTCATCCCCACTACGCACTCACCCCTCTACGCATTCATCCCTTCTACGCACTTCTCTGATCCCCGCACTCTTTTGCTCCCCGTACTCATCTGCTTTAAGCACTCGTGCCTTTCACGCATTCAACATCAATATCCTGTCCTATATATTCATCTCTACACTCATCTGTTCTATACCTTCATCCGTTCTGTACACTCATTCACTCTGTACACTTATCCACTCATACGCTCTATCTACTCATCCGCTTTATCCATTCAACCACTCTGTACACTTATCCGCTCATACACTCTAACACTCATCCGCTTTATCCACTCATCCGCTCTATTCACTCATCTGCCCTAGCCACTCATCCGCCCTATCCACTCATTCTCTCATCCGTTCTATCCACTTATCCGTTCTATCCTCTCATCCACTCTATTCACTCATCCGCCCTATCCATTCATCCGCCCTATCCACTAATTCTCTCATCCGTTCAATCCACTTGTCCATTCTATCCTCTCATCCACTCTATCCACTCATCCAAACTATCCACTCATCCGCTCTATCCGCTCATCCGCTCTATCCACTCACCCCCTCTACGCACTCACCCCCTCTACGCACTCACTTCCTCTACGCACTCAACTCCTCAACGCACTCAACCCCTCGACGCACTCACCCCCACGATGCACTCAACCCCACGATGCACTCACCCCCATGACGCACTCACCCCATGACGCACTCACCCCCATGTCGCACTCACCCCCACGACGCACTCACCCCCTCTACGCACTCACCCCCTCTACGCACTCACCCCTCTACGCACTCACCCCTCTACGCACTCACCCCCTCTGCGCATTTACCCCCTCTACGTACTCACCCTCTCTATGCACTCACGCTCTATACGCACTCATCTCTTCTACGCACTCATCCCTTCTACGCACTCATCCCTTCTACGCACTCATCCTCTACGCATTCTTCCTCTCTGTGCACTCATCCCGCCTATGCACTCATCCCTCCTACGCACTCAACCCCTCTACGCAATTCAACCCCCTTTACGCACTCATCCCCACTACGCACTCATCCCTCTACGCATTCATCCCTTCTACGCACTTATCTGATCCCCGCGCTCATTTGCTCCCCGCACTCATCTGCTCCCCGTAGTTATCTGCTTTAAGCACTTGTGCCTTTCATGCATTCAACAGCGATATTCTGTCTTATATATTCATCTCTACACTCATCTGTTCTATACCTTCATCCGTTCTGTAAACTCATTCACTCTGTACACTTATCCACTCATACGTTCTAACACTCATCCGCTTTTTCTACTCATCCACTCTATTCACTCATCTGCCCTATCCACTCATCCGCCCTATCGGCTCATTCTCTCATCCGTTCTATCCACTTGTCCGTTCTATCCTCTCATCCACTTTATTCGCTCATCCGCTCTATCCATTCATCCACCCTATCCACTCATTCTCTCATCCGTTCTATCCTCTCATCCATTCTGTCCTCTCATCCACTCTGTCCACTCATCCACACTATCCACTCATCCGGTCTATCCACTCATCCGGTCTATCCACTCATCTGGTCTATCCATTCATCCCGTCTATCCACTCATCCGATCTCTCCATTCATCTGGTATATCCGCTCATCCAGTCTATCCACTCATCCGGTCTATCCGCTCTATCCGCTCAATACGCTCATCCGCTCTATATGCTCCTCCGCTCTATACGCTCCTCTGCTCTATATGCTTCTCTGTTCTATACACTCCTCCGCTCTATACACTCCTCTGCTCTATACACTCCTGCGTTCTATACACTCCTGCGTTCTATATACTCCTCCGCTCTATACACTCCTCCGCTCTATACACTCCTCCGCTTTGTACACTCCTCCGCTCTATACGCTCATCCACTTTGTACATTCGCTAGGTCTACACATTCTCCACACTTCCATATTCATGTGTTATCCATATTGATGTGCTCTACATACTCATCAGGTTCACATACTCGTCTTTTCTACACACTTATCCCATATACGCTCATCCGTTCTGGACATTCATCCGTTTTATGCACTTCTGCGGTCTACTCGCTTCCCTGTATTACGCGCTCATCCGCTCTACACGCTTGTCCATTCTACACACCCAGCCGCTCTACACACTCATCCACTCAACATGTTCATCCATTCCATACACTCATCCGGTCTACATATTCATTCGATTCCCACCTCCATTCAAACTACATAGTTATCTGTTCTAAGTAATTCATCCACGCCATTCACTTTGTTCACTCTGCATGCATTCTATCCATTTTGGGAGTTTAAATCTCTTTCCTGTTCCCGTATGATTTACTCTTATTAACCAATTCACTGCTTTGATCTACTTTATTAATTTAATTCTGTTTGCCCTTCTAGTTTACATTGGGGGTCGTTAGCTGTCAGTTTCTCACATCAGGTGGTTTGATGGATTGGTGTCATTGAGTTGCTGTTGGTCTGTTTGGGTTAGTTTGGTACGGGTTGGCTTTAGGGGAAGAGCCAGGTTTTCAGCAGTTTGCGGAAAGCCATTAAATCCTCAGTCTGGCGGATGTGGGGTGAGAGTGAGTTCCATAGCGTGGGGGCCAAGGCTGAGAATGATGATCAGCCTAACCTAATTGAGTTTGTCTTCGGAATGACTAGGAGGCCGGCTGAGCTTGATCTTAAGGTGCGTGGGGGGTTGTAGGGTTTTAGCTTGTCTTGAAGATATTGAGGTCCGGTTTTATGCAGTGCTCAATGGGAGATGCACAAGGTTTTGAAAGTCACCTTGCGGTCTACTGGAAGCCAGTGCAGCGTTTTAAGGGCTGGGGAGATGTGGACTCTTGGGCCAAGCGCAAGAAGCAATTTGGCTGCTGCGTTTTGTGCCCTTTGGAGTTTATTCAGTTGGTACGCGTGGACTCTGAGGTATAGGGGGTTTGCGTAGTCCAGTCTTGATATAACGATTGATTGGACCACAGAGAGTCTGTTGGGAAAGGAGAGATATGGAAAGATGCGCTTAAGGGTTTTAAGGTGGTAGTGGCAGGACTTTGAGATGTTGTTGACTTGGCGCGAGAGTGTTAGGTCAAAGTCAAGGGTGCATCCAAGATTTTTCACTGAGTTGGAGGGGGTCAGAGACTTGCCCATGGCGGATGGCCAGGGTAGTGGTTGTGGAAGAAGTTCCAGGTTGCCCCATAAAATGATTTCCGTTTTGGAGGGGTTTAACAGGAGGTGGCTTTGGGTCATCCAGAGTTCTATGTCAAGGAGGCAGGAGGCCAGGTCAGGTCTGCAGTTGGGTTTTGAGTTCAGGAGTTTTAGAATTAGTTGAGTGTCGTTGGCGTAGTTGTAGCACAGGATGTTGCGCGAACGAATTATTGGAACAGGAGGGCGGATAGGCACGCTCCTTGTGGGACTCCCGTGTCGACTGGTCGGGCTCGGGAGGTATAGTTGGAGAGTATCGTTATTTGGTACCGATCCTGGAGGACTGAAGCTATCCATTTAAGAGCGGTTCCACAAATTCCTAGGGAGTGGAGGTGGTCTAGGAGATTGAGTGATTGATTGTGTCGAAGGCTGCGGATAGGTCAAGAAGGATTAGTGCCGTGCATCCCGCGGAGTCTGCAGTCATTTTAAGGTCATCCCAAATTGAGGTTAGGGTGGTTTCAGTTCTGTGACGGGCTCTGAAGCCTGATTGAGCGGGGTCTAGGAGATTGTTGGCTTTGACAAAGGCATTTAGTTGGGAGTAGGCAGTTCGGTCAATGAGTTTGGCAAGGAATCTGGTGTTTGAGATGGGGCGGTAGTTTTTGGGCTCGAGAGGGTCGAGCGAAGGTTTTTTAATTAGAAGTTTGGCATAAGCCGTTTTGAATGCGTCGGGAAAGATACCAGAGGAAAGGGAGGTATTTATGATGGATCTTGTGTGTTCACCTGTGCAGGTGGAAGTGAAAGTTTCTTTGCGGGTTGTGGCTGGGCAAGGGTCCAGTGGCGAGCCAGATGGTTTGCGGGCAGATAGAAGTTTGTGAAATTGCTCTGGTGTTATTGGACTAAAGGATTCAAATGTTGGTTGCGTAATGGTTGCATCTGGTGGGGTGACCGGTTTGGGGGGAGAATTGCTTGGAGGATGTAAGAGAGCTAGGTTGGTGGCTAGAGTATTTGTTCTTTCGAGAGCCGTGGTGAAGAAGTGGAGGGAGAGTGAGTCACACAGTGATTATGAGGGAGTCGGGACGGTCGTGTTGCAAGCCGGATAGGTGAACTCGGAGATGATTTTGCAGAGTTCTTTTCTTGGGTTTTTGCAGTTTTGGATTCGGGAGTTGTAGTGGGCTTTTTTTGCTTTCCGGATTTCGGCCTTGTACTGATAAAGGTGTCGGGTCAAGGTGGCCCTATTCACCTGGGTTTGGTCTTTCTGCCATTTGCGTTCTAGGTATTTATATAGTTGTTAAGTGATCTCAACTCAGGAGTGAACCATCTGGGGAAGAGGCCGCAGCGGGTTGATGGTTTGCAAGGGGGTGTGAACAGCGTCAGAGATGCATTGAGCCATGAGTCAAAGGCATCAAGGGTTAGTTGTTCGTTGAGTAGGCTGGTAGATGGTGGAGACTGGAGGACTGCGTCGGCTAGGTCCGGGACGATTATTAGTTTCTTTCCTAAACGTGCCACACAACATATTGCCATGTCACATCTGAACACTGTGCAAAGAGGGAAATGCCACAAATGATAAAACTGCTAAGATGGGAGGCGTGAAGTGATTGGGGTTGGGATGAGTGGCATCAGTAGTGCAGTGGAACTTGCAATGGTTGTGTGGCCGCCGCCATAAAGAGGCCCACGTTTTAAATTGACTGAGGCCTGCAATGTTTAAAACAAACAGTAAAATATAGCCAGCTTCCTGCTCAGGGAGACCCAAGGATCAGGCGCAAGTTGGGCTGGGACAAGCATGGAAATGGTTAGAAGGGAAATGGTTGGAAAGAAAACTCATGCAGAAAACTCATGCAGATTGTCCTGCATTTTAGTGAGGCAAATGGTGGTTAGTTCGATTACTGTATTGTTCAATCTACATTTGGGGGAAGGAGAGCTACTTCCCAGCACCTAGTAGCAAAAAGGAGAACAGGCTGTTAGTAGAAAGGATTATAATTACCCTGGAGAGGGAAGAGGGATCCCACACAATATCAGACATATTCTGGTCAAAATGTATGCAAAGAGAAATGGGCAGCACTAGGTTTCTTGTTGACCATAGTAACAGGGAATGTGTTTTTTTCTATAAGCACTGGTCGCCGGTTACCTTTAACAGAAGGGAACCGAAACATCTAAAACTCAAGAAACAGGAAAATGGTGGTGGAGCAAGAAAGAAAATTAAATTAGCCACTCTCACAACCTAAAGGATCAATTACTGTTACATTGTGACTTTGGTGTATGATCCACAGAGCGCTTGATGCTGTGAACCACTAACTAATAACACAATAGCCAGTTGAAGAGGAACGAGCAGGAGAAAGCAATGAAGTACTGGTAACCAGATGAAAGTGCAGAATTGGCCATTAAGCGTGAAACATGTTAGTTGAAAGAAGGTGCCTTAGATGTTATGTTAATGTTAAAGGATATTTGTTCCGCGCATTATCACCACCGGAATGGTCCAATGGCACTCTGGCAGATCTGAAAAGGAAAGGGGGTGAGTTAGTGGGAACGAGCAGGATAACTGCAAGAGAGCAGTGATGTGCAGTTGGCAGCTTCAGTTCGGTTAACACTGTTCGCTGAGCTTGGGGGTGCTTTCCGGTCGGTAGCCGTTGTGTGCTATTGTGCAAAGCTATGTGTGTTTTTTGTTGTTATTGCGGTGTAGTGAATTTTGTGCGGTTTGTTGTGCTTTAGGGTTGTGCTTGTGTTTGGTTAGAGTTTGAGAGGTGTATGCAGAGGGGTGAAATTGTTTGTGGGTTGTTTATTGGCCTCGCTATCTAGAAGTGATATGTGCAAAATGTCCACGTTCTTTCTAGATGTGGTGCGGAAATATCTCTGCATTTCTATCTAGATCCGGCACTGGCTAATGTTCACAATCCTGTATATATAGTTGACGCATGCCAATCTTCACAATTATATCCAAATGTGGCACTGGCCCACCTTCAAAATCCTGTCTAGATGCGAAGCAAACTAGCATTCACAATTCTATCTAAATGTGGCGTTGGTAATATTACCAATGCAGTCTAGATGTGGCACTTGCTAACATTCACAATCCTATCTAGATGTGACACAGGCTAATATTCACAATTATATCTAAGTGTGGCACTTGCTAACATTCACAGTTCCAAGTGTGGCACTTGCTAACATTCGCAATTCTATCTAGATTCGACGCAGGCTAATGTTCATAATTATATCTAAATGTGGCACTTGCTAATATTCACAGTTCTAGGTGTGGCACTTGCCAACATTCACAGTTCCAAGTGTGGCACTTGCAAACATTCACAGTTCTAAGTGTGGTACTTGCTAACATTCACAATCCTATCTAGATGCGGCGCAGGCTAATGTTCATAATTCTATCTAAGTGTGGCACTTGCTAGCCTTCACAATCCTATCTAGATGCGACGCAGGCTAACGTTCACAATTCTATCTAAGCGTGGCACTTGCTAACATTTATTGTTCTTCATATTTGTGATAAATCTTCCTAAACTGTATCAACCTCAGAACGTGTTTCCTGGACCTGGGGATTATTTCTTTAGTCTTTTACTCTTTTCAAATGTGACCTTTTTATGTCTCTCCATAGTGTATGATTGAATGGTTTGTGGCAGTGCTTTTACCTTAGTGACTTTTTAGTCTTATTACTCGCAGACTGTTAATTCAGCTTCGGTAATGCACAGAAGGACCACCATTCTGCTAGAATGGTAGGTTCCTTCGTTTTAGCCATTTTTAAGCATGCTTTTTGTTTCTAAGGTCTTCCCCTGACATTCTAGGCAGGAACAACCTCAGTGTAAATTTTATCTTTTGTGGGATTCCTTTGTATTCCCCGCTCAGGCTCCAGAGTGTCTGAGAAGGCAGGAAGTGAGGGAAGAGTTCAAACCTCTGCAGCCCTTTGTCTTTCACCTTGCCTGAAAGGGACCAACTCCCAGTGGTGGACTGGCTGTCCTGATTGAACAGCCAGACCACCCCTTTCTGTAAAATGCAGGGAGAGAATGCAGAAGTTGTGCTGTAGTTCCTGATAGATACTCCAAACCTGGAAGCTACTGACAAGTCGACCACTGGAGCTGAAACCGAAGAGGAAGATGAAGAAAGGATGTCTGTAGCAATTTCCAGCGACCGTAGAGCCTGCTGTGTAACAAGAGCCTGATGTAACCCTTCCTTCCAATCGACCTGGGGGTCCCAAACGTGAAAACTCCTACCCAGAGGCTAGGAAGATCCAGTAGTCTCAAGAAGACCTGCATTTTAAGCCATCCCCCGATGTGCTGTGACCTTGCTGGGCTGCAAACCGCCAATACTCTGGGACCTCCAGCCATTGTGCGGTGCATGGGCTTCCGAAGTCCAAATCCATCCGAACCTTTGTTGACCTCCTCCTGGCTCTCCAGAGACATGATTCGAACCCTTGAAGTCCCCTCACCAGAGTGCAGGAACGAGAGATCCGACGAGCGACATTTGTTCTTCATCTGGCTGCTGAAAAAAGGTGCCAAATCCAGAGAGCCACGAGAATCCATGAAGTATCCTTTGCTGGAAGCCTCCTCTGATGACTACTGCTGCATGTTCCTGTCCAGTATCCAGTTATTTCGTCTCCAGAGCAAGAATTCAGGGACCGGGTCCTGTGCTACTGTATCCTGAAGGCATCCACTCTAAAGCTCTTATTTTCTCCTAAGGCACTGTGTGAGATTGGGTAATACTTTAAGTCTCGTGTGCATCCTGTGAGGCTGAGTGGGTGATTCGTGGGTTGGGAATTTGCTCATACAACTTGCCCAGGCCTAATGCTGAAACCCATATAGGGAGCCTTCTCAGAAGTCCCTGAACACTTTAACTTACTCTGAAAGTGAATACTTACTTTGATTGATTGATTGATATTTTATTTCTATTGCGCTCATACACAAGTGTTTCAGAGCGCGACCAGGCAGGGAAAGGGAACAGGGGAGAACATAAACAATGATCTTACTAGGCCCAGTGACATTGAGAACGTGCAAGTGCAGAGTAGAGGGAGGAGGGGGAGAAGTGCATGGAAGGGGGAACAAAAGGAGAGTGCAGAGCGAGAAGGAAAAAAAACAAAAATAATAATAAAATAATAAATAAAAAGGCAACAAACAATGGGAGTGCAGCCAGCAAGTGGCAAGTGCTGGGTTTATGGCAGCAGGCCGTGTAGGTCTGAAAGTGCAGGAAGAAAAGGGGAGGGCTGTATGGGCACAGATACAGACCCCAGTGCAGGGGGTGGCCCGGAGGCAGTGCGTGAGGGTGGCAAGATGAGCAGGTAACTGGGCCGAGAGGACAGAGGGTGGCCAGGTGCATGGTGCCGAGGGAGAGCAGAATCAACAGGGGAGAGGGGAGGAGAAGGAAGAAGCAAAGAGAAAGGTTTTGAGGTGCTTCCGGAACCGGAGGTGGTTCTCCTCAAGTTTTAGAGTGGCAGGGAGGCTGTTCCAGGGGGAGGCCCCAGCCGAAGACAGAGATCTACCCCCAGCTTGTTTCTTTGAGAAACAACTGCCCCTGAGGGATTTAGAGGTAGAGGAGCGGAGTGCTCGAGATGGGAGGCATTTGCGGAGGGATAGCTGAAGGTATGTTGGACCCAGGCCCCAGAAAGCCCTGTGGACAATGCAGAGGGTTTTGAATTTAATCCTTGCATCCACAGGGAGCCAATGGAGAGATTTCAGACCTGGAGAGATACGATCCTAGGGCTTGAGGCCAAGGACAAGTCTTGCAGTCCTGTTCTGGATAAGTTGTAAAGGGTGGAGAGTAGAGGCAGGTAGATTAAGACAGAGGCTGTTGCAATAGTCCAGCTTAGAGAGAAACAGAGCCTGGGAGACAGTGAGCTTCTGGGGGAATGAGAGGAAAGGAAGAATACCTCTGAGGAGGTGCAGTAGGAGGTTTGACTTTTTTGATACATCAGCGATGTAGGCAGAGTAGGAGGGTGTGGAATCAAAGGTGACACCAAGGTTCTTGGCCTCGCAGGTGGGGATAGGAGGAGGGCCAAGGGAGGCTGGCCAGAGAGTGAGGGGAAAGGAAGGTGATGGTGTGCCAATGAGGAGGATCTCTCTCTTGCTGGCATTAAGACAAAGATCGTTGGCGGCACACCAATCCTGGAGGGCAGTTAGGCAATCAGTGCTGAGAGAGGTGGAGGAGGTGGCCGAGGGAAGCCTGAAAATGAGTTGAGTGTCGTCTGCGTAGCACTGGAAGTTTGAGCAGAAAATGGCAATACAGCGGGTGAGAGTTGCCAGGTATTGGTTGAAAAGCCAGGGAGAGAGGTTAGACCCCTGGGGAACACCACAGGTGGAGAGGAAGACAGATGATAGGAAGGACCCAAGTTGGACCTGGGAGGGTCGATCAGAGAGGAAAGAGGTCAGCCAGGCCAGAGCCTGATTGGTAATGCCCAAGTTATCCCAGAGACGGTAGAGCAGGATGGTATGGTTGACAGTGTCGAAGGCAGAGGAGAGATCAAGTAGGATGAGAACATAGGGAATGCTAGAGTCAAGGTTGAAAAGCAGATCTTCACGGATGTTCAGGAGAGCAGTTTCCGTGCTTCTGCCAGATCTGAAGCCAGACTGATGGTCATGGAGACAGCCAACAGAATCAGAATGAAGGTTTAGCCGAGAGATGGCCAGCTTTTCAAGGAGCTTGCCTAAGAAGGGGGAATGGAAATTGGGTGATAGTTGGGCGGACAAGAGGGATCCGCTGTGGGTTTCATGAGGAGAGGATGCACAAGGGAGTGCTTAAGATGGGAGGGGAAGGATCCTGAGGCAAAGGAGTGGTTGCAGAAGTCGGCAAGGGCCGGAGCGAGGGTATCAATGTGGTCCTTGAGAGTTTTAGAGGAACAGGGATGAACCTGTTTTGACGAGGCTTTCATATATCGGACTTGTCCGGCGACCTCATCAGGGAAGAAGAGAGGAAAGGAAGAGAAGGAGGGTGGGGGGGGTGGCTGGAGGAGGGTCAGTGAGTACCGACAGAGAGGGGAGAGGAGAGGGGGTGGAGGAGAGTGTGGACAGGATGTCCTGGGTTTTTGAGATAAAGTGTGAGGCCAGGGCATTGCAAAGAGCCTGAGAGGCAAGGGGAGGGGTAGAGACTGCAGCAGGGTTGGCCAGCTCCTTACAAATTTTAAAGAGTTTGGCCGAGCTGTTAGATGCCGCAGAGACACGGGCTTGAATGTGCACTCTCTTCTTGGTACGGACAGAGAGACGGTATTGCCTTTGGAGAAGGCGACAGGCCAGTTTGTCAGAGGATGAGCATGAATCCCTCCATTTTCTCTCAGCCGCCCTACACCTATGTTTAAGTGTAGCTAGGTCGGAGTCATACCAGGAATTGCACTTGGCTTTGGACTTCAGGTGGATCCTCATGACAAGGGCAAGAACATCAAGAGTATCAGAAATAGAAGAATAGAGAGAAGACAGGGCTGTGTCATGGTGTGAGTCAGCCAGAGGAAGAGGGGGTGGGGAGAAGGTGGAAGCAAAAGCCTCGACTGACACACGCTTCATGGGCCGGATGTCCTGGAAAGTAGGTGGCAGTGTTGGGGTAGGCTTGGCTTGGGGGGAAGAGAGAGAGAGAGATGAGAGGAGAGGAGATAGTGGTCACTCCAGAAGAGGGGAGTGGAGAGAGGGATAGATAGGGGGAGACTAGAGGAGATCAAGACATCAAGTGTGTGTCCTGCAGAGTGCGTTGGGCCAGATGGGAGGATAGAGAGGGAGAGGGAATCGCAGAGGTCGTGAAAGAGCAATGTTGAGGGACAGGGAGAATCAAGGTGAATGTTGAGGTCACCAAGGAGGAGGAGTTGAGTGGTTGAGGCCAGGAGAGAGGAGGAGAGGTCAGCCCACTCAGAGAGAAAAGAGGTGATTTGACCAGGGGGCTGATAGAGAGCGGCAACAGTAAGAGAGTGGCTAGGAGAGATTGAGAGCCTGCAGACGAGGCATTCGAAAGAGGAGTAGATGTGAGTGGGAATTATAGTGGCAAGAATCCACTCAGGAAAGATCAAGGCTACACCCCCTCCAGGGCGAGTGGATCTGGGTGCGGAGAGGATCTTGTAGCCATCAGGGAGGAGAGTGTCAAATCTCGTGACAGAGCTGGCCGTGAACCATGTCTCTGTAAGACCAAGAATCAAGTTCTTCAAGGAGGTGGCAGATGTCAGATGAGTGTTTGACAGCAGAGTGAGAGTTGAGAGTGCAAGATGAAGAAGGTTGCCAGCCTTAAATACCTTCCGTGGAGGGGTACAAATCAGAGGTACGCCCTGCGGAGTTGTGGCGGTAGCCAGAAGATGGGCAGAGGAGGGAAGAGTGGGCAAGGTAGCCAAGGAATGAGAGGAGGGGACAGCCGGAGAAGAAAGGAAGTTGATGAGGCGAGGGAAACGCCTATCGAAGAGGAGGAGATTTGCCTGGGGACCTTGGACCATGACAGTGCCATTTAGGTAGACGTTAAGGATGACTCTGGAGGAGTCAAAAGAAACCATGAGGATTTCCCAGCGAGTGCCACCATTTATGGGAGAGGAGGAGACAGGACAGAGCACAGAGATCATATGGGAGGATGTCGGTGACGGTCTGTCTGGAAGAGGCGCTGGTATAGGTATCAGCAATAGGGAGACCAGGGTTGGAGGCCAAGATATCCTTTTTAAACCTCTTCTTTCCAGACTTAGTGAGAAGGGAAGGATAGTTGATAGAGAAGCAGTTGGAAAATATGGGAGAAACAGACATCGCCATGAGCATGAAGAGAGGAGGCAGGGGGAGGAGAAAGCAGGTGCATCGGTATGGAACAGTCACTGGGCTAGCAGGATTACAATCAATGGGCAAAGTTAAATACAGAATTACACCCAAGTTTGACTTTCAAGTTAAATGCAGAATTACACCCAAGTTTGACTTTCAAGTTAAATGCAAAATACACCCAAGTTTGACTTTAAGGATAGATGAAGGTCCTGTAGTTAAGGAGACAAGATGGAGTCAGATGGTAAGGGTGAGTACAGACACGACTACAATTTGAGGACATAACAAGGAGAGCTGAAGGAGTACCAGCAGAGTAGGTAGTACAAAGGAAGTCCGAAAGGAGGGACTAACCACAGCAGAATAGGTTGTAAGAGTCATGGTAGTCCAATAGTCCAGGGGTAGCAGCCTCAGGGAGGGTTTGGCTGTGGCAGAAATATCATGTTGCAGCCTGTAAAGCAGACAGGGAAGCTGACAGGAGCCTTTGTGTGAGCCTGGGTGCACTGGGCAGGCTCCCGCCTCCCGGTTGCTGCTATTGGTCTATGGCGACCTCCGCAACCAATGGGAGGGGGAGACCAGTGCAGGCCCAGTGGAGCTTAGACAAAGGGAAAATGAGCAGCCATCTTGGAGGCAGGAAAGAAACAATGGGCCCCAATGGGGGAGAGGCAAAAATAGATTGGAAACCAGGGTTTTTCGAAGAAATGAGCCAGGCGAGGGCTCTCCAGATAGTTAGTGCTTTGCCAGCAAGGTATTTTTCCAATTTAAAGCACAAAACGCTGAGCGCACCGTATCAGGCGCTAAACACACCAAAAATGTAGCCCTTACCCATTGAGAGGTGCTGTATTTGCTGGATTTCTTTGTAAAGCAGCAGGAGGTCTTCTAAAGCAAAAACGAGGGCTCCAGAGGTGCAGAGGATCGAAGGAGAAAAAAAAAACTTGTTTACGAAGATCTCGTATGGAACTTTGACTTTCCTGCAACTGAAACCTGTCTCAACCTGCCTACAGCTGGCACCTTGACCACTAGGGTCCCTCATCTGCCTCAGAGAAAACTCATGCAATAGACTAAGGAAGGACTGGATAAGAAAAGGCTTCTGTCTTGAAAAGTATAACAAGTGTAAAGGTACTTACTTGCTGAAAGAATGAGTGCGGTAACTGTATCTCTGTGAAAGAAAGTTACATACTGTCCTTAAGTTATACTTACCATTGAGTTGCAGTGTGCCCTCTAAAAAAGTATATAAATTGATCTACTTGCATTGAATGGTGTTTCCTCCTTCTCAAAAGTAATACGTGTTGGTACTGTTTTATCATTGCTTAACTGAATAAGTGTACAAGCTTACCAATAGGGTTTACCTACCTTGAATAACATTGTGTTCTTTTTAAAGTGTACCATAGGGGCAGGGACGTCATTTGACCAAAATGGCAGGGGTAGCGGCAGTGACATTACACAACCCCTGACCCCCTGATGACATCACAGGAAGTGATGTCATTTGAGCCCCACCCCGAAGTGACATCACAGGCAGCAATGTAACACGACCTTTCACCCCTTGACAAAACTGGAAGTGGCATCACATAGCATTGTCCCTAAGTACACTACGAAACATATGGTTATGATATCACTATAATGTGATAAACATTTCATACAAGAATGGATCACCATATGTATCGTTAATATCAGTGTGTATAGGCCCATATTACCAAATTACTGTGAAAGCAAGCTACCCCTTTTTTTAGGGGTAGCAAGGGAGACCTCAGCGACCCCCAAATGACATGCCTGCATAGGGTGGTTCTTTACCGGATCTACTTTATACAGACCTAAAACAGTCCTTGAGTTAAAACTTGCATTTGAGTTGCTTGAAGCGCCTCTTAAAAGTATATGGTTCCTTGCCTTACTTGAACAGCTGCTTCTCTTCTAAACTTGTAACACTGGATTGAGCCTCCCCTGAATCTACTTAGAGCATTTCCAAAATAGTCATAAGGTCCATTACTTACCTTGAAATACCTTTGGTCTTTCTTAAAGTGTAATTGGGTTTTACTTTCCTTGAATTGCTGAGTGCATTCAGAAATAGTTATTGCATGTTAAAACTTGTGATTGAGTAGCTTAAGGCCCCTCCAGAAATTATATGAGTTGTTTTACCAACTCTGAACTGAGTTCTAAAAAGTAATGTTGTATATTTTTCACATGTTAAGAATGTGGCATATGGTATCTCTGCTGACTAATTTGAGTTTGACTAAACATTCATAGAAACTATTACTAGTAGGGCACCTGAGAATATCGATTAATTGCTAATAATGCTCCCGAAACTAGTTTTAATGCGACTAGTTTTAATGCAACTTATCAACAGTAGCAGTTTTTGTCTACAATAAAAAAAAATTATATATCCGTCAGACCAGGCGAATTCTATTTTGAGATTCCATTTAACATCAAACGATCACTAGTAAGTATCTAAATACGCTTCTTTTAAAATTAGAGAAGTACCACTTTAACAACATTGAGTCCGCTACACCGCCATTTTTTATTCCAAAATGGCTACCCAAATGTAGAGTACAAGTCTAGTTGTCTCAAACAGGAACAAGTTGGTTCGATCGCTGCGCAACGTTGGAACACACAGAAACAGTGGGAAACTTTGTTTTCATTCGCTAACTGAGGAAAAATAGCATATGCACAGTAGGTAGATTAACAGCTTCCATCTTACTTACCGCTTGTCTAATCGTTTAGACATGAAAGTTAGTGACAGTATCATTTGGTTAAATTCACAGTGCGGACACAAGGAATTTTGGGAACACGCTACCGTATAGCTGTTGATTCCAAATACATTTTCAACTGTCTCACCCGGACAGCGACCTCAATGCTGCCTTATTCGGGTAAGCGACTATATAATTCCTTAGTTTATATATTGATAAACAGGCTGACCGCCTTTGATGAATTAGCATATTTGAATATATTTCCCTGTTCACTCCTTTAGGGAAATAAATGAAAAATTCTGCAAACTGCTAAATCCAATTGAACATGTGCAGAGCTATTGATGAACAACTAATACCACTCAAGACTCGGTGCTGCGGACTCACTGTGGAGTGATTGAGATCCAGTAAGGTACATCTAGTCATAATGCCACTGAAATTGAGATATATTACATATAATCAGGTAGTGACCGCAATGCTTTTATTATTACAGCAAGTGGACACGAAATAAGGGAGAACACTAAGACGAAGATAAACACGTGATCTCAAAAATTACTCATTCTATCGGTGAGTCACACTCATTAATTGTTTCAATAATATTTTCTGATTCCCCAGCCTTCAGGTAGATCTGTTTATTGAGCGGGACACCACGTTTCTTGAACACATTGTCCCGCCTCACATCAAACGTGAAGGGGATTTAGGGAATTACGATCAAAATGCTTATGTCTGATACCCCGTGTATAGGATGGTTACACCACCTTACTCTTTATCTTTTCTACACTCAGCTTTAGAAGTGGAACATTGTTCTGGCAACAAATGAACAATACCTTCATTCTACTTGAATGTCTTTGACAGGTTAGTCAACAGAACCTTTCTATATTCAGTTAAAGTTATCAAGATTGACGTTGAGTTTGATCTGTTTTTGTGAAAATCAGTAAATATAATTTAGACTGAAACAAATGTATTTCTGTTGAAATTTCAGAATGAATATCTGCGGTATCATTACCTGAAGAAGGGTATAACGCCCGAAACGTGTAGTATTAGACAGACTGAGTACCGTTGAGTTCATTCATTTAGGGATTCCTTGTCCCAGATATCAAGATAATCTCACCAAGGAAAATTAGAAGCAGACGACCAGTGTCTAGTTCTTATTGTGAATTATAAGTCATAAAATTGTTGATGTAATTGTTGTGGAATTCAATGCAAATACTATTATCAGTTTTTTCTCATCACTTATGAATTTTGTAGATATCGTTTGGACATTGAAGTGTGTCAAGTAACACTGTTCTTTACTTTTGGAAACTTGTTTTTGGAAACTGTATATTGAATTATATTTTGGTTGTGCGAAAGAGCCAGTGGCAAAGGAATGGTTACAGAAATCAGCCAGAGCAGGGGCGAGGGAGGAGATATTGTCCTTGATGATTCAGGAAGAGCACGGGAGCACCTGTTTGGGGGAGACTTACATAGAGCAGGCGACTCTAGAGACTTCATCCGGTGCAATGGAAGAGAACGAGGAGAGAATGGGCGTGGGCGGAGAGACCAGGGGAGGCATGCCAGGAGGGCAGGAGGAGTGAAGAGGAGAGTGAGGACAGGATGTGCTGAGTTTTGGTGAAGAAGTGGGATGCCAGAGCGGTGCAGAGGCTCTGGGAGGGAAGGGGGAAGAGGATTGGCAAGAAGGATTGGCAAGATCCTTGCAGATTTTGAAAAGTTCAGCCGTGTTATTGATGGTCCCAGAAATATGGGTTTGGACGTGAGCACTCTACATGGAGCAGATGGAGAGACGATATTGCCTTTGGAGCAGGCGGCAAGCCAGTTTGTCAGAGGATGTGCTTGAGGACTGCCACTTCAGCTCAGCAGCTCTGCACTTGCGTTTCAAAGTGGCCAAGTCAGAGTCATACCAAGAGTTGCACTCGAAGGCCGGCTTCATGCGGATCCTCATGACTGGGGCAAGAATGTCCAGAGTGTTGGAGATGAAGGTTAGCAAGCACTAAGTTGGAATGTGAGTCAATAGAAGGGGTGGGAGGAGGAACGAAGGTGGCGGAAAATGGATCAACTGACACAGGCTTCATCAGTCGAATGACGGAGAACGAGACTGGCAATGTGGGTGGAGGCATTGCCTGGGGACCAGGGAACTGCAAGTGGGAGTAGAGCAGAGAATGGTCAGACCTGGAGAGAGGAGTAGTTAGCGGGTTGGAGAGGGTGATGTCTGCTGAGAGGAGCGCATCCAGGGTGTGACCAGCAGAGTGGGTCGGGCCGGAGGGAAGAATAGTGAGGGAGAGAGAGTCACAGAGGACTCATAAAAGGACAGAGGCTATATCAGAAGAGTCTAGATGAATATTAAAGTCCCCAAGGAAGAGTTGTTTAGGGTAGGCGGTCAGGGGAGAGGAGGAGAGGTCGTCCCATTCTGAGAGGAAAAGGGAGGTAGGTCCAGGGGACCTACAGAAAGTGACAAAAGTATGGGAGAGGGTAGGAGAGACATCCAGCCTACAGACAAGTAATTCAAAGGAAGAGTAAGTTCAGTGAGAATGATAGTAGCAGGAATCCAATCGGGGAAGACAAGGGAAACTCCACCACCAGACCGATTAGTCCTGGGTTTGGAGAAGATATTGTAACCTTCAGGAAGGAGAGTGTCAAAAGCAGTGACAGAGCTGGCATTGCACCACCTCTCTGTGAGAGCCAGGATGGCGAGGTTGAAGTCTTCAAGGAGGTGACAGATGTCGGAGTGTTTAGCAGCAGAGCAGGAACTGACGGTAGCTAAGTGAAGCTGGTTGCCATCGTTAAAGGTTGTCCGAGGTGGGGTACAGGGACGTGGAACACCCATCGGTGGGGTGGAGAGGCCATGGGGTGGCAGCTTGGGGGGTGACAGGAGAGGGGAGGAAGTTAAAGAGGGAAGGGAGATGCCCATCCAGCAGCAGGAGGAGGTTGGGTTGAGAGCCCTGGGCCATGATATTGCCATTTTGGTTGACATTAATAATGAGGGACCTAGATGACGAGAAGTATGCCAAGAGAACTTCCCATCTGGTTACACCATTACTGGGCAAGGAGGAAGAAGGGATAGGATAGAACCCATATGGGGAGTCCACAGGTCAGGAGAAGGGACAGTGAAGAGGATGTCAGTGATCAGTGATAGTCTGTTTGGAGGAAGCACTGACGTAGGTATTGGCAAAAGTGGTAAGCCTGGGTTGGAGCCCAGGTGCGCTTTCCTAAACATTTTCCGTCCAGACTTCGTAAGAGAGCAGCAGTTAGAATAGATAGGAGAGACAGAGAGCACCATGAGTACAGGGGAAGTTGGGTCAGGAAGAGGGACTGCACTGTGCAGGATGAATTCACCAGGCGGCCTAGTAGCCAACCGTCAAATGAAAAAGGACCTTTGAGTGGAGTTTAAGCAAGGGCAACAATTTTAAGAAAACCAAGTTGTAAACATAATGTACAGGGAAGAATGTTTCAACAAGGCAGCATAATGTAAAAACAGCCCTAGATCCAGAACACAGTCCAAATGCAACTTTGAGTAAGGCATCCAGTTAAAAAACAACGTTAAAGCAGAGCTAACATGTTAGACAGCTAGATTCGATTTCCACACAATGCAGTTAAAACACACTTTTTTTTGACAGTCAAAAGCACATGTAAAACACCAAGATTAGAGATTCAAAAACGCATGTAAAACACACCTAGATTTGAGAACAAAAGTATGTGTGAAGCACACCAAGAATCAAGTGTACATGTGAAGACTACTAAGATTTGAAATATAGTCCAATTTAGTCATGAGTAAGGCCAACACACTAAATTGGAACAAGCACCAGTTTATTGTTGCCTATGATTCATAAGATAGGCAGTTGTTGAGGAACAGCTTACACTAGAACATGCAGCAGAGAGACGTACACAAGCTTGAAAAATTCCAGGAAGCAATGGAAGTGGAATCCATGAGGCATAGGTGAGAAGCCAAGTACAGGGAACATTAGAGGTCACGCGAGGTGAATATACAACAGTATGAGTAGATCAGAAAGTTCAAATAGTAAGGTAGTCGGCGCTCCCAGGAGAAAACAGAGAATCTACAGGCTATGAGTTAATAAGCAAGAGGTGTAGACCACATTATGGGGGGCTCACATATGTCACAGGGAGTAGAGGGTTTATCAGCTAAGGTGCGCTGGAGGGTCTAGTGAGTCAGCAACGTTGGGGTCCCTCCGGGCCCTCCAGGATCCAGACAGGGTAGGACACAACCCTTAGAGGCAGCCATTTGTGGGGGACGACGTTCAACTGCCTGCTCCCCGGGGCTGCTGGGTAAAAGCAGTGGGCCCACCCAATCTGGTGCATGCAGCACCAGGAACCGCTGGTCGTTGTGAATCCAGGCTGATACGGGCGGCAATAATTAAAGGCCTGCACTGTGGATGCTCCATATGAATAAGCAGTGTGGTCTGCAGTCCTCTGACTACAGACACAGACACAGCCCCCCAATGTGGGTGAGGCCCAGCAAGATGATGAAAGACCAGCAATGATTGGGTCCCCCCGGGCCCTCCATAATTGTGTTATATAATGTTATAGTAATTATTTCCCCAAGATTTATCTTGGCCTACTTATATTTAAATAAACCCTTTATTTTTACAATACATAATGTTTCAGTGTTTCTTTGGAACATATGCATGCTACAATTTCCTTGTACCAAGATAAAGCCCTCTCTCCCTCCTAAAATAAGGCTGGCTGCTCAGTCCATGCTACTATCATTCTCAGGTGGTACAGCCTTATATTAAGAGTGGAGCTTATGTACTGTCTCAGATGTATGGTTTAATGAAGCCCTTAGCTTGACTTTAGAACGTGGTAACACTGTTGGCATGCAGTGGGATTTGTGTAGATTGGATTACATTGACTATTGAGATACTTTGTGTCCAAAGCAAACCATCCAGTGGGTTTGGTTTAGCCAAAGAAAAGTGTACACATTGTATTTTCAATTTAAAAATAACCATGGAATTCTTTAAGCCTGAGGCATTCCTTAATGTACCAATGCAAAACGTGTTCACATTTTATAAGGAGTATGGCGTCTCCTGTAAAGGAAGTAAGCTTGAAATAATAGAAATGTTTTGGGACCACCAAAAAGTCTCTACAGTACCTGTGTCTTCTTCTAACCGTAGTGGTGCAAGTGAGGATGATGGTGTTTTAGGCACCAGTCACAATTTCTCTGAGGATGAGTATAAATGTTCTGATGAGGAGGATGATAGCTCACCCTCCACCCCCTCTCTTGTCCTCACCTGGCCCAATACCCTAACTCATGGAGTGTTGATGGAATTAAACAAAAGGAAATTTATTATAGACCAGAAACATGGAAAACATTTCTAACTCATCTATCGAAAAGGTTTTTGTGGACTGTTCCTTAAGCTTCCAGGATCCAAGAGTTGGTGAGTCTATATGACAGGAAGGATGACATTGTTGTATGGCTGAAAATGTTTGACCTTACTTGTAAAAGGTTTGGCTTGTGTGAGGGTGATCAGATACCCTAGGTTCTTTTTAGGCTTCCCAGGAATGACTACCATGCGATCTTGGATAAGCATGAGGCTGAAAGAGTTACCTATAGTAGGGTGAGACAAGCTCTCAAAACTATATAAGAGAAGAAACCTTCTCCATATCTAAACCCCATAAGGGAACATGAGAATAAAGATAGGTCTGTCAGTCGCATCTCTGTATACCCTGTAGGGCCTGTGGCCAGTGAATGTAGCAGGAAAGCTGTGGTATTAGACTCAGCTGAGCCAACTTGTAAAAAGGTTGAGGCTCTTCAACTAGAAGCCAGAGAGGTCAATTTAGGGGACCCCCTCCTCGGAGACCAAAGGCATAACCTGCCACTCTGAATGGCCCTTGCGTGAAAAACCCATAGCTTTAAATAGGGACCAAGCCCCTAGGCCCACAAAGATGAAGGTCACTGCTGTAACACCACCTCTAGCTAACACTAAGGTGGCTAAGTCTCTTGAAAATCCACATACTGTGTAATGTAGACAAAAACCTAAATGTTTCTATGTATTCCCTAATATAGTATAATGCCATTACACAGGTCACTGATGTGATCCCACCTTCAGTTAGCACTGAGGTGAAAGAACCCCTTGAAAACCCACATACAGTGGAAGTGGTTCACACTATTGACAAGAACATACGTGTTCCTGTTCAACTCATAACATTGTGTAATAACTTTGTTCAGGTCACTGAGGTGACCCCACCTTTGGTTAACACTAAGGTGATTGAACACTCTGAAAACTTACATCCTGTGAGATGATTCATAATCTTGATAAAAGGTGACT